>NW_011888866.1:4174377-4239139 GCF_000151845.1 Pteropus vampyrus
CGGGTCAGTCGCGGTCAAGCCGGCCTTCAGCCCTTATCAGACTTGTAGCAGGATAGCAGGGGGCACCGGCCGAAGTGAGGAGTAGCTCGAAGTCCTCCCAGGTGAGGAGGAAAGAAACGACGGCAAGTCGGGGAACTTTCTAATGAGAAAGCCAAAGTTTGGAGGTGTGCAGGAAGTCGCCTGTGCGGCCGGGAAAAACCAAGACACGCTCTTAGGACTGTTGCAAAGAGCCGCGGAGAAACTCAGCCGGCGGCACGTTGCCGCTCGTGCGCCAGGCAGGTTCCTCGGGGTAGATAATCTACCCCGGCGGCTTCGCAGACCCGGCCGCCTGGAGTGGGGATTTAGAGCCCCATCTGTTCGCGACGGACAGGGCTCACCTAATGCGCACAATATTTGCAGACCCGGACTGTCCTGCGGGTTCTGCCATCCGTGCGGGTGCTGCTCGTTAAACGTTTGCTAGGTTGAGGTTTTGTTGCAATCCAGAAGGAAGGACACCCGTTCGGTATCTGCGCCGGGTTTACTTTCGGATCACCGAGCTTTGCCTTCCTTCACTAGAGATGGGGTGGCATCTCTTTTATTAATTATTAACAGGCCGAAACGTACGAGACGCTAAGATGAGCTGCTTGAGATGAAATCTTTCTCTACGACGTGCCCACAGCAAATTTTCTTTTTTTCCTGTGGCTTGCAGGGAATGGGATTCAATCCTTTTTAGAATATGCAACTGATAAAGGAGATGTAACCTCCCGGTTCTTAAGAACCACTTTCTTGGGCATTTAAAATCATTTTTGGTAAGAAAAAAAAAATGTTAAGATTTTCTTACCATCTTCTTATGTAAAAGAAGTCTATGCTTGTCTCCTCCCCCTAAAAAAAACTTTTATCCTGTTTGCTGCGTTTCATTAAGCCTGTAAGAATTTAGTAGTTAAGACATGTTCTCCAATTTTTTTTTCTTTAAGTTATAGAATAGATTTTGCTATTTGGAAGGTGCCAACGCTAGTCCTTATCTATTTTCTTTAATATAATTTGTGTTGATTGGGACAACAGTGAGAAGCTAAGGCCGTTTCCTCTAATGAACAGTAATCACCAAACAATAAAGTATCTTTTAACATTTTAATTTTGACGTTTTCAAGTACATGGGCTTGTTTTTGCTTTTGGAGTTATAGTACAAAGTGAAGTGTCATACTATCCTTTTCTAATAGAATCATGAGAATGACACCACCACCATCGTCCCAAAAAAGCTCTAGCCCACACATTTGTCTTGGAGTGACCTCTGGCTGCCGTAAGATAATGGATTCATAGTATTGTGCTTTGAGAAAAGTAGCTCCAAATACTGGCAAAACAGTTTTTCAATAAGCCAGAGAGAGAAATAGAATACATCTAGATAATTAGAATATTTCATTCTCAATATTATAACATCCTGTGTTTTAATGGGATTATCTTGCTTTGGTGCAAATTTAAAGAAAAATAGTTCATGGGAAAATGAGGAATGCTGTAAATGTGTTCATATCAGATTTAAGGGGGAAAAAACTGGCCCAGAATTGTATTAAATACTTCCCTACTACCTCTCAGTTTTACTAGTTAAATTAGTTCCATGTGTAAGAGAGTTTGTATAATTAGATTTTTTGTGCAAAACAGAAACACTGTTTATAATATAGGTTTTTGGTATGTATATACATGTGGACTGTGAAGGGAGGAGGAGAGACAAGAGACTATAAAAGAGAAACCTTCTCTTTGTTGGCTGATTTACTGTTGTTTTTTAAACATCATTAAATCAGGCCTTTTGAACTCACCAAAGAAGAAAATCCTTCCTCTGCGTTAGTTGTCAAATAATTTAGGCTTAAAGTGGTTTCATGCTTAGAAGTAATAAATCTTCATTTGAGCAACTCTAGTCTCATCCTTCAGTTTTGTTCTTGTTTAATTAACAACAAAATTCCAATACCATTTGGATTGCTTCTTGGGCAGACAGAGAGCCAGCGATAACATTTATAATCAGGGGAGCATTTGTTCTGCTCATCATAAAAGTGTATTGGCCACATGTCAAGCAGCAGCCCAATGCTGAAAGGAAAGGCAAGTGCTTCGTCACTTTCAGTAGATTTATATACGTCTTTGCTTCTTAGTAGCGCTCAGCATATGTTCATGTAAATGGAGTTTTGAGAGTGAAGAGGAGGCTTAAACGGAATTTCTGTTCCATAATACATTCTTTCCCAGGACAATTCATGTGCAAATACAAGGTACCCTGTCACTTTGAAAATACTGTATACGTGGGTGATTAGTAGTATTTCCAACTCTAGTAAATTTGATTTTTATAGTTTTGAAGATTTTGGACTTTCTTTTTACCAAAATAAGATTTAAATTTTAACCCTGGTTTTATTTTAAGGACCATGTCAGAGGTATCCCTTAACTGGGATTTTTGACCTTCAATGGGTGTATTTAGAAGAGGGTAATGGCCAGATCTCGAAAAGAGGAACCCCAAATGTCTGCTCTACTGCTTATTGGGTGAGGAGGGGTTAGTTCTTTTAAAGACAAAGAGGTTCTCTGAATCTATTTGTCCATGGGAGGAGATGGGAGCTCAGATCCTCTATGAAGTAGAGTCTTGACTTTATATATTTCAGTCACGTCACTTAAAATACAAAGCAATATTATATTCAAGTAAACCACTTTGCCTTCGATTTGGATTGAGTACCATATAACTTCAATACTGCCCAGTAATAAAATAATACAATTTCTAAATAGAAATAGTCCTTAAAATATATGTATAGTGTATAGTTTAAATCTTAGGGCTTTTTAAGACTTTGTAGATATGTTAATATATTAAGATTTCTCATTAGACTCCTTTTTCTCCCACTTTCCCCTCCCAGCCAAGTGAATTACAATAAATTAGATGTCATCAGCAAGTAGATAATTGCAAAGCACCTGCAGTAGCACACAGCTACTTTGTAATTTGCTCTGGCCCAGCTAAGAAAACAGTATGTACAAATGACCATTTACTAGGAGAAAAAGTTGATAGATGAGTAGGTAGGTAGGTGGATGGATTGATGGATGGATAGATTAGATATAGATTAGATATAGATAGATAGATAGATAGATAGATAGATAGATAGATAGATAGATAGATAGATAGATCTGCAGAGGTAGAACTGGAATTCAGTTTTCTTAAAATTCTCTTAAATTATTTTAGTGATCAGTAAAAGCCATCACATGGAACAAATCTTCTAAGAATATTTTGCCGTAGAAATGTTTTCTACATGCATTCTAAATAATCACAGTGTTTATTAATAACAAATTGAGGCTGCCTTAACCTATAAATTTTACATTTAGTAATTTTAAAAATCATCACTGGACACTCAGAGCGTTTGTTTCTCTGCTTAAAAAATAATAATTTGGAGACATACACTACTGACAACACAGGTGCGAATTAACATTTGATACTCTCTCGAAGACCACATATTGACCATTTGGGGAATGATTTACAAGTACTCTCCCCATTCTAGCTCCTCCACTGGGGATACTTCCCTTCCACACCAGCCTTTGAGTCACGGACTTAGAGGTTTGTAGTCAGAGCTTTTGGTATCCATCAATGTTGTCTGTGACATGATGGAATGTAGTTTTTCTGTACATAAGTGCTATGTCCAGAGATAAGAGCTCTAAATACACAGATAATAGCTTATATTAGCGTATGGGCAAAATGCAAGAAGACAGTTGAAATCTTTTATTTCTGGATTTTCTTTCTTAGATGACATGTTAGCCCTCGTCACGTTATAAGGAGGTAATATAATTTTAAAATCTTTGCTCCTGTGTAAAAAGTAATGTCAAACCTATTCCCTAGGTTTGCCAGTGATTTCATTTTTTTGCTTTAGATTTCATTGCCTCTGAAGTTTACTAGGCATTTCACAAATAAGTAGAGGAATGATGTTAATCTATATTTGTTTTATGCTTTACGGTTTATAAGCATTCTTATGTCATTTAGTCCTCCTTGGAAAGTCATTGATAGTATCATGTTTTTTAGTTGAAGAAACTGAGGCTCACAGGGGTTATGTGCTGTATGTAGCCAAGCTCTTCCAGCTGATACAAGGCGAAGTGAGGATTAGAGCCCTAATTTCCACTATCTTCTTGATGCCTCCCCTGGAGGAAGCTGTGAAAATGTCCTGGATATAACTTTGTCTCTAGTTAGTGGAAATTATAACTCTGGCATTTATAAGGGGAAAAAATAGATTCAATTATGTAATGCTTTGCTGAGCCTAATATCCTTAAATTACTATTTAATAAAATCAATTTGGTACAAATGGGGTTATTCTTATTTGCTTATCATTAGCACTCTTCATCCATGATTTTCATTGAGTCTGCTTGTTATAAGAGGAACTGGGTGAAATATAAGCATTACTTTCCTAAAAAATACAGAATACCATGAAGTAAAGCTAACCTGTGTAACCTATGTCCATTATTATAGAATTGAGTTAGAGGTTATCTGTATGTTCCACTTTAGGCAAAGGAGCCTTCACAAATGCATCTTCTAATTTTAATATGCCTTTATGTAGTAGAAAGCTCTAGAGTCCTTGGTCTTGATAGTGCTGTCCTGGTGGTTTCCATGATAGCTAAGGGACATGATTGTAGACATACTCTTGAGAACTCTTTTGTCTTGTAGAAAAATCACGCGAGGGGTAAAAGTTTCCAAGTAGATAGATCTGCAACGCTCATTTCTCACTTGGTAGGTGTTTACCTCTCTGGTGACTGGATTGAGGTGTGTTTGTCTGAAAGCAAATAAGCATGATTTCATAGAGTCTTAGGGAAAGAAGAAACCTTAAAAGTCATTCAGATATATGTCCTGTGGCATTCGGTTTCTCTCCACAGGATTTCTGCCTAATGGTTGTCTGGTTATGCTTGAACATCTATCATGGAGAACTCACTATTGTTAGAGGTAGCTTATTCCATCTTGAATTAGAAAATTCTTATATCAACCATAAATCTCTCCTTTGTACTTTTAATATCTTAACTCTGATCTTTTGGGGTTGCGTAGAGCACATTTGATCTCATATGAAAGATTGTCAGTTATTTGAAGACTAAGTATGAAACACAGAACACACACACACCTCTCTAACCCTTAATCTTTGCTGTCCCTCTCCACTCCACTTTGTTCACCGTGAGCCTTCTCACAATCTTCCTCAAACACACTTTTGTCTAGAACCTCTCAAAATTTTTGTGCCAAAAGTGGAAGCTGAGTACTAGTTATGGTATGATTGACTCTGCATGTAACCCACCATGTAGTAAAGAGTAAAGATTTTAAATTTTGTTTTAAAATTTTTAAAGTACCTAAGCTAGGCTGTATCTTCAGGCCATCTTAGCCTTTGTGATATCATTGTAATTTGTGAAAGTGAACAAATTGACCTATTTAGGAATACTTTTAGATGAACTGAAGTTGATTATTAAATATCCAGGAAAATAAAAGATATTGCAAAAATAATTAGAACATTAGAAGCATTTATGAGATGTTTTTCTCCAGAGTAGTTCAGATCTGAGATAAGCCTGCCCTCTAGTGGTTACTTATGCATAGAAAGCTAAAAGCGGTAATAGTGCCAATGAATTTCCCATCAGGCTAGTGGAGGGGTCAAAGGTTGAAATTATTTTCTCAGTTGCTTTGGGGAATTCTACATCAGATTCAAAAGTGTAATTCATTGTTGTATGGTTGTCAGAAATGTGACAGTTGGGGGGGGGGAAGGATAATGAATTTTAAAAGTTTGCCTGAAAGGAAGTAAGGAAATTATTTTTAATTTGAGATAGATTAAAGCTGATTAATAAAATTCTGCTTGGCTCCATATTTAATTTTTTAAGTGAGATTTTGTTTGTAAGTAAACAATCATTGTGACCTTTATGACAGGCTTTGTTTTTGTTATGGATTTTTCTGTTTTGTTTGTTTTTTTTAGAGTCTCAACCTTAGTTCAATTCCCCTATTCTCAAATATTTTTTAAAAAGAGATTGTCAGTCATTTTGATCAGAGAAATGCCGCATTTTCCCTTTTTAAATCTAAAACTTATTTTTTCAAAAAAGATAAACATTTAGGAACAAGTAAACTATTGTAGCTATTTTAGGCAATAAGAAATTTTTTAACATGTATACAAAACTATTAACCCCTTGGTTTCTGAAGACTTATGGTTAGATTTTTGTTTCGTTTAAGTGTATACAATTTGCCAAAGAGATAGATTATATTTACATACGTTTTTAGAACATCACATACCTTATGCTTTACAACACTGCACAAAGTAGAGATAAGCATCCTTTTGTGTAATTTTTTGGATAGTTAATACAAGTGAATTGTGAGTTCAGATTTTGCTGGTGATATATCAGGTGTCAGTCATAAAACAATCTGATTTCTCTATTGGAAAATAAATAAGTATTGATCTTCCTATTTCCTTAAATATCATTTGTCTTGATGCTACACAGAGGAATGAGATCACAAGTTTACATGAATTTTGCATTGCTCAAGAAGTCAAGCCTTCTGAGCTGAGCTAGAATAACCCGTGTAATAATACTAACCGGTCATCACAAGGACTTTAAAGGATGACAGTGCTCACTTGTTCCTACTAGAAAGATGAAATTGCATCTTTTCATAAAAAAACCAGGAAGGTGAGGGGAAGCAAGAAAAACCGGCTGTTTGAACCTTTCCATCATAGAAATAAGGTAGCAGTTCAGAAGTGAAGACTTGTGGTTGAGTTTCAGATCGGTTCTTAAAGCAAACGGTTTTTCAAACTGCGCCACCCAGAAGTGTGATTCTTTCACCACATGAGAAATATTTTTTTTCACAATGTTATTTTCATTTTTCACTTGTTGGGGTTTTTATTCCTTCTTTTGTTTGTTTATCTCATGTCAGATCTTCTGTAGCACACTAGATATAAATAATTAAATCAATTTGAGCGAATAATAAGTGCCTACTGTGCGCTAGGTTATTCAGGTGCCACCTCTGTGCTTTTATAATAGAATTAAGACAATTTCTTCCTAATCATACCTCTGAAGCCATGAATCAGCATTTAAAAAATGCACTGAGAAACTGGCAGCCATGTTTAACTAGAGAAGGGTTAAGGCTATTGGGCTTATAGGTTTGCAGTTTCTATGAGCCACGTGCCATTTAAAACAAAGAGTTTGTGACACACAATGAAACATTAAATGGATAAAGCCAATCCTCATACTAATGTGTGAACGTGATTTCCTTCCAAATAAGCCATAGGTTGGCTTTAAAATCCTGCATAAAGCAGTGGTTCTGAAACTTTACAGTACAGCCCATAACCTGGAGAGTTTCTGAGTCCTATCCAGAGAGAGCCTAATTCTTCTGTACTCTGGCCTTCCTGACTCAGGAAGACATGTATTTAAAAAGCTTCTTGGGTGGTTTTGATTCAACTGGTCCTCAGAACTTCCTCTGTGACACCTTGCCTATCAGAGCTGGTTGGGCACTGGAGTCCTCCAGCCCTTCCGTGGTTCCCAAATATCATTGATCTTCACAGTCAACTGGGAAGCATTTAGAAAAATAAAATCCCATTCTCCATCACCTATGCGATCCTTCTTGTGGTGGTTTGGGGTGAGGCCAAGGAATTTTAAAAGCTCCTCTGGTGACTGAAAATCAGACAGGTTTGGGAAGCACTGTGTGGTGTTCTAACCCTCTCCTCTTACTAGCGAGGAAACTGCAGCTCAGAAAGGTAAATGATATTAGGGGAAGCATAGCTTCCCTTTAGTCCACCGAAATCTCCTTCAGAGTGGAAGAAGTACCCAACATAAGCAATGTCTGCCATTATTTGGATGTCATTAACATACTTGAGATATTTTTCTGGCTATTTTAGCCTTGCTATCAACTAGCATGTAGAAGGAAATAGGCAGACTTCAAATCTTACCCCCAAATGGCCCAATAGGAGAGGACCCTTTGGTGCTGGAGGTGTCTGAGACACTTTCCAAACACTGTCTTCCTCTTCTACATAAATCTTACCCAGGAGCACTGGCCTTGCAGCCAGCGAGCTCTAGACTGGTTTTTGCAACTATTGCGACCGCTAAGCGGAAGTAGGCTGAGGATTATGCTGCAGGAGTCAAGGCCAACTCCAGTGGAAAGACTGATGTCTTTGTTGCTTTTTTCAGCAACAAAATAAAGGTTTCAGTGCCCTGAAAGGTAGTCAGTGCTTTCTATTTACAAGACAGCCTTTCACAGGCCTTGAGCACATGGCATGTATCTGCCTACAGAGGGTGAGGCACTGAGGGTGAGGAAGAACATGGTCTTCCTGCAGCCTGGATTCTAGTCTGGTGAAACAGATCAAAGTAGAACTGCTCTGGTGATGTAGCAGAGGGCAGCCTACCTCCTGCCACACTAACTCCAGACTTCTATCTTTGGAAAATGGTGATATGCTATCCCATTATTTTGTTGCTGGGAGCTCGGGCCCTAAGGGTAGCAATGAACACAGCAGACTTAGTCTCTGGTCTTTGCAAATGTACGTTCTCATGGGAAGAGGCAGATAATACCTCAGTAAACACATAAATGAAGTAGATAAATACAGATAGTGACAACAGCTAGGTCAACATAAAAACAGTGTAACAGTGTAATGGCTTAGAAATGTGTATGGATGGACATCAGGGAATAGATTCCAAGAATTTTCCCAACCAATGGTGAAAGTTATGCAATAGTCCCAGAAGGGAACTTAGAGGTCGTCTGGTCTCTTAGTTCTCAACCTTGTCTGCACATTAGACTGTCTACAGAGCTTTTTAAAAATACACAAGCCCAGGCAGTGCTCCTAGAGGCTCCAATTTTATTGGTCTGAGGTGGGGCTCAAATATTGGTAATTTTTTAAGCTGCCCAAATGATTCTGGTTGAGAAACCCCTGAAGTCCAGCACCTTTACTTGACAAACGAGTCATCAGTCCCTAGTTCAGGGAAACGGCACTGGATTGTGGAAAACCCCCTCCGTAGGGTGGGAGAAGCTGTGGGTTCTTCTCCCAGGTCTGCTACTCAGTCATTGTCAAGTTATCTCAATAGCTCACTTTCCCATTTGTAAAACTGAAGGGTTGAACATGATAGCCATTAAGATCTTTTCCAGCTCTCTCATTCTATGAAAATGTTTCTATTAAAACAGAAAAATGGTCTGTTTTTTTGTTCAAGACTTTGAAGAAGCAAAGGAATGCCTTCTAGTTTCCTTATGCCCTGTCTCAACACCTAATTACTATAAGTGCCTCAAATAGCTAATCAGTTCCCTTTTGGAAGTGAAAATTTAAGGTAGAAAGGGGTGATTACTTTTTGCCAACTATTTAAATAAATTAAAGAACAAGTGAGCTTTCATTAATATTAATAATATATATGCCCAGACTTAATGCTTATAAATTACAGTCATACCTTATTTATCAAATTCTAGCCCAAAGCCTTTTCCATTTTTGATGGTTGAGTTAAAACAAGGCGGTCGGGGGGAAGGGAGGTTGCTTAAAAATGGAAACCCTGGAATGATCTTACCATTTGTGCATCATAGTCATTTTACTCCTTACCAAATATCCCAGGCCAGAAACCCAAGGAAATTGTCTTTCCTAATATATTGTTTGCAGTTTATTAGCAAGCGGAAACAGTGTATCTCTTGCGTCGCCAGCTTATAAAAGGAAAATAACAAAACTAAGCTCTATCGTGAAAAATATCATTGTACTTTCTCTTTTGAGACCCAGTATCTCTAAGAACTTGGGTTTCATTGAAACATTTATTCTGAAAGATAATAGTTCATTATAAAGCAGCATGGTGTGATGTAAGCACCTTAACTTTATTTCCTTTTGGTGGAATCTCCCAGTGAGGTTTGATCGTATTCAGCAGTTCCAAAAGTGATAAAGGAGTTTGAAATGGAAATCTGATGGGAGCTGGTAAAAGGAATTAGAACCTGTCTTTTTCAACAGATTTTTAAAGATGAGCATATTGTCTATCTTGCATTTATATATTTAAGAAATTGTACACAGGTTGAATGCATATCCATATGTTTGCTGTCATAAAATTATGAAAAACCATCTTCCTCTAACAAGTTGCATCCATAAAAGTAAGCACCTTCCGAAAATGATACTGTTTAACAAAATAATGGGTTTGGCAGAAATCTATTTCAAAAGCAATGTTTTTATCACAAGCAAAATCGTGTAGAACAGAAGTGTTTTGTTTCCACCATTGCAAAGAAACAAAATTGTTTAAGATGAGTTAAGATGTCTCAAAGTTTTGGCAGACTTTCTAAGCCCCCTGCTGCTGTTGCATTCAGAATCCCTTTTAAAATGGCTTGGAAGTTTCTTTGTGATTTCAATGGCTCCTTAGGGGAAATATTGACTAAATACTCATTTTGACTGTTAAGATGGCTTAAACATTTTTCGAATGTTTTCATTTGCTAGAAATATGTTTTGCACTGAGGCTTCTCTCGTTGAAGAAGGTTGGTTACCAGCCATCTGATGACGCCTCAGGGTGTTTACAGAAAATGTGGGTGCCGTAGTTATATTTGAGCACAGTCCTCCCCCAACAAAGATAGTGTGGTAATCAGCAGGAATGTGAAAACATGTATTTAAGGATTGATGCTTGTAAAAGAGGTGTGGTAAAGAAACATGGTTGTTCAGATGTAAGAAATGACTGACAGCTCTCCTTGTAGGCATGCTAGTAACAATAAAGTCTAGAAGTTCAACATCAAAGCGATCACAGCTTACTCCACCAGTGACTTGCACATCAAAGAGAGAGCGCAAGACAAAGGAAGTGCACTGAGGTATGTTTCTGCCTCATAGCCAGATGCTCAGGGGAAGCTCCCAGAACTTCTTTCATGAATGCAAAGTGATTTTTGCAGATCAGCGTCTTCATTTCATAAATGACCAGGAATATAAAAGCAGGGCAAATGAGTGCTGTAATTGCTCCTCATCACTTCAAGTTTGGTTAAGGAAGAGTCATCGTAGGAGAGATTGGTCTCTCTGGTTTCTTTAAGTAGCAAATTTTGTACCAGTGTGGGCAGCTCTAACTTCACCTAATATAGTCCCGGGAATTATTCACAAAATAAGAGTCCATATTGGATTCACTTCAAGTTGATTGTGTTGAATTATGCTTGAGAACATAAAACTGGACCTAAGTTTGTGGAGTTATGCCTTTTTCTCTCTAGTGCTCGCTTGCTTTTTAATTTTTTTTAAATTAACCTTGTGAGTGGATTTTTGCGGATTCAGATGTGCATTACTTAACAGGTGTGTGTGATAATGAAATTGAGACCTGTTAAACCAGCTCTTAATTAATCATCAGACCTATGCCTCAGTTCTTTAAGTCAAATGACCTGTACTCCAAAATGCCAAAAGTAGAACAGGGGGAAAGAGTCTGCATTTGACTCCCCTCCACCCGCCTTGATAGTAAATTGAAAAAAAAAAAAAAATTAACCAGGCAAGTATTATGGGTGTTTTGAAATAATGTGCTTTTTTTTGCTTGCCTTTGAAATTTGAATTTCTTTTATAGTTCATCTTCAGTAATTTACTCATTTTTAAATGCTATTGAAAAATAGTAGTGCTCTCTGTAGTCATTAATAAATACAAAGCAGCTTTCTCAAGGCTCTAGGGAGACCCAATAAGCACAACTGTGTTACTAATTGATGCTATACTGAGCTGACAAAGTAGTGCATCGGTAAACAGAAGTTAGAAAGCAAGAAGTTAAAGAACTATAGGGGATTATGTAGACATCAAGGGTTGGAAATTATAATAAGGCCTCTTTAGGGGAGCATTAATTTGCATGTGGCTGAATTAGGACACCCAATTATTTCTGAGGACACTACTAAGAACTCATCCGAAATACCCTCAAAGTGAAAGGTTTGGGGAGGATTGGGAGTTAGATGGGAGAGAGGTGGGACCAAGCATGTCATATTTTTTATATCTCATGATAGTTTTCCCAATAACTTGTTAGAGTCACTTTCTTTGTAAGGGAGAAAAATGCTGATGAAGTCAAGAGTACTGCAATTTCTTTGTTTTATACACACAATTTACATTGAATTGCCACAATGGAATATTTTTTTAAGCGGGGAGGGCAGAAGGGTGGAGACAGAAATAAACCTTTTAAATCTTCTTTATATGAACCCCACAAGGACATAAGCATTGAGCAGATTAGGGAGTGGATTTATACTGTTACTATCCTCTGCAACATTGGTCCTCAATGTAGATCCAGGTACCCCTTGGGGTACCCAAAGCCCATTCTGGGGTTCCAAGAGATAAAAACTATTTGCATAACAACACTAAGATATAATTTGTCCTTTTTTTTTTTTTTTACTGTATTGACCGTTTGCTTTAATAGTGCCAAAGGTGGTGGGTAAAACTCCTGGCACCTTTGCAGGCATCAAGGCAGTGACACCAACTTATACTAGCAGTCATTGCATTCATTATTACTGTGAATTTGTCGTTAACAGAACATTGCCAGCTTCATTTGAGAATGTCCTTGATGAAGCAGTAAAAATTAAGTTTATTAACTTTTGACCCTTGAGTACAAGTCTTTTTAATATTCTTTATGACAAAATTGGGAAGTACATGTAAAGCACATAGAGCACTTCTGCTCCATATTGAAGTAGAATATTTTCTCTCCAGGGAAAAGAACTTGTGTCATTGTTTGAGTTAAGAGTTGAACTAGCTGTTTTTGTTTAAATGGAATGCCATTTTATTTACCAGAATGACTGACTGTGGTTATTCAGACTTAGGTATATGTTATACATTTTCTCAAAAATGAACCAAGTGTGCATTTTCTCAAAAATGAACCAAGTGTGCCCGTCATTTCAAGTAAAGTAGTTGGTAATATTTATTGCCAATAAATTCTAGCTTGCAGGCAAATATTAGAATTTTGGAACACTTGTATCCAACTCCATGAACTTGACGGCTTCCTCGTATTTAAAGACTTTTCTGATGATGTTGGTGGTGATATTTCTAAATATGGTTACTAGATATAATCACATTTGGTAATGAACTGTGTCAACATCTGGGAAAGTTACATAACTCAGTAAACTAATAGTCTCCAAGTGACCAATGCATGCTCTTATAAAAATATCTTTGGGTAAAAGATTCATTCAGGATATAAAATATACCAGTGTACTTGAATTGCACAGAATACAAAAAAATTATTGGTATTTCAGGTTTTATATTCCAACTAACCTTTAAGAAACCACCACTTGTTGAGTAGTTGGTGTAGTATCAAAAAAGATTCAAAACTATCAGAAAAGACTGTTAAAATATTCCTCCCTTTTCCAGCTATATTTCTGTATGAGGCCAGATTTTCTTCATGTACTTCAACTCCCCTCCCCACCCCCCAAAAAAACAGATTGAATTCAGAAGTAGATGTAAGAATCCACCTGCCTTCTACTAAGTCAGATTACAGATTTGTAAAAATGTAAAATAATGACATCCTTCTTACTGACGTTTTGGGAGAAATATATTTTTTCCATAAAAATACTTTGTTAAAGTGTAATGAGTTTATTGCTGTTATTTTAAATTATATATTTTTCATGTTCTCAGTTTTAATTTCTTATAACGTAATTGTTAATATATAATGCACATAAGCAAAAGTTCTTTGTTGCTTTTAAGAGCATAAAAGGATCCATACACCAAAAAATTTGAGAACTGTTGCTCTACAGTTTACTCTAGGGGACGTAAAAGATTTTTGTGACAAGGCACAAAGTAGCAATAGAAGAGGCTTTAAATTTAGACAGGTTTATCAGATAAGCTGTGCATTACATATTAAACAAAGCACTTTCAAACCAGAATTCAAGAACAATATTCTAATCCCCATCTTCTTTATAATTTCTTCCTTTTTAAATGCTGGGGAAGACGAGAACCATTACTGATGTCATATTCTCAGAGTTTTTGTTATTTTTTTTTTTAATGCAACAGAGATTTGGCATAAAAGTATGGTTTACGGAGGCTTTACAATTTATCTTTAATTGTTAGCACAAATAGTGGCAAATTACTGCTATTTGTCTTTTCAGTTTTGCCTTATAACGAGGAAAAAATATCTGCTACAGTTAGCACAACTTCCGGGACTATCCCAACTAGTTAGATGTGAGATTTTTGCCACTATTGTGGGAGCTTTAGGGAATTTTATTGCTGTGTATAGTGACAGGAAACTCTCACAGGCCCTGCCACTACACAAGTGATGTGACTTCCACCTTGGGCCCTTCATTTATGCTCCCTCAGACCAACTCCCAAGAGGGAGGCGTTCTGCCCAGATACTCATCCACACCTAGATTGTTGTCAAGAAAACTGAGCCTTTGACTAACTACAAATGCACTTGGCAGAATCAGTTCCATTATGCTAATTAAATGTACAAAAGTCCAACCTTCCCTGAAATTTCTTGTGAAAAATAATGTGCAGTTAGAAAGCAACATTCTAATACTTGTTCTTAATTTTCTAATCGCTTTGTTGGCATTTAACATGTAGACATTTACACGGCCCTTTGTGGCTGGGCCATCGGCCTTTTTGTCATCAAATTGGGGGCACGCAGGTTTTGGTTTCATTTGGTTTCTGTCAATCGGCTGTCAGTTGAATGGGAGCAAATGCGTTTCAACACATTCTGCATTTCCAAGGTCTTGCTCCCGACTCTTGTAACTAAGAGAAATTGGTGCCCCTCGAGCCAGATCAGTGTCAGAGTATCAGGACAGCTCACTCCAGCATGGTTTTATTAGCCAATTAAAGCTATAGACTGAAACATACGCACTATGTAAACAGAGGTTGTGCACTGGCCCACATCTAGCCTGGCCGTGATAAAAAGCACCTCATTTCCTCTTGGATCTGCCCACAATCAGGAGGACTAAGGGGAGAGAGATGGCCTAGTTTCAGAACAACTCGCAGCGATAATGTGGGGAAGGATGGGAGTGGAGAGGAAGGAAACAAAGATAGATAGTATCCTGTCTCAGAAAGGCTGTTGGGAAGGTGAAGCACTAACCTTTTTTTTTTTTAAAGAGAAATAACTATGTGTCTATTCATGGTTAAAAAACAAAACAAACTTCCTCCAAATTTCCAAGATAATTATCTTCTTTGAAGTAAAATGGCTCTTCTTAGGCATTGTATTTTATTAAATTTTTAGCATTTTTCTGCTAAGTGAACTTAATAAATTTTATACATGAAGTTTTCCATGATTTGCTGGTTTTGACCCAGGTATAGAAAACTATTAAAACACTGAAAGGCATTTTTTTTCCTTGATCTAAGATTGTTCACTCTGTGAAAATTCATCAAGCTTCTATTTATGATTTGGGCCTATTTCTGAGTGTATATAGCACTTCAATAAAAAGCTTACTAAAAAGTGGGGATATTCTAGTACTCTTTTTGTAAATAATACACTCGCAGTACTGAAAATATTCTCCAGACTCGAGGCTTTGGAATTTTTTCACTTGCATTTAACACACATTTTGTTTATCCTCAATTCCTTTGTACCACCACTTCGCAGACATAAAATTGAGTCTGCGACCTTACAGAAGGGAAACTAAAGGCATTTATATACTTCAAGTATGTGTACAAAACCATAATTCTATTATGACGAAGGCCTGATAGCAACCTTTATGTTTTCCTTTTCCTTTTTTTAACATTGGCTTTCAAATGACCCTCGAAGGTAGGAGGAGAAAATGAATCGGAAGATATGGTGATATTTTTATGGGAATAAGAAGTTCTTCTAAAACTTAATGTTTTCAGTGCACTTTTTAGCTCTTTGCTAAAGGTTCTGACCCTCGGTAAAGATGGCCTCAGACAAACTGGCTATATTTTTAGGGTCCATCATCTCCTTTCTCAGTGTTCTCAGTGGTGTCCACCTTATAGCCGAGGGCAGAGTTGCTCCCCTAACACAGAAAGATGAAGCAGTACATCTCTCTCCAGAGCGTCTCCTCTTCCCTCTCCCCTAACTCAGTGTTCAGGTCTTGCATCCCACTTCTCCTGGCTCTTCCAGATAACAAGAGAGAAATGACTAGGAAAGAGCATAAGAAATTTTTTATAGGTAAAATGAATGTATGGATTTGGAAATTTTTTTCCAAATATAAGGTTTAAGTTCCAGAAATCCTACATTCCAGCCAAAGGATCTTGGGCAAGTCACGTAACTCCTCTATACCTCGGTTTTATCACCTGTAAAACAAAAAATAATAATAATATTGACTTTATAGGGGTTTTGGAAAGTGGAATATGACACATAGAAGATGCTTACTACAGTGTCTCACTCGAAACAGGTACTTAGCACATAATAAACACTTAATATCTTCATCATCATGTTCACGTGGACGATGGCGCACATCATATTCATGAGTTTGAAGTCAGGGTATTGACTTCACCCAATCTTATCTCAGCTGAAACACATTGGCATTTTAACAGGGGCCTTTGCCAGTACCCAAAGATGTGAGATATGTGATCTGGGCACATGGGGGCTGATAGAAGGGTCACCGATGATATTTTTCAACACATAAGAGGCTTCTATAATTCTGCATTATCCAAGCCCTGCCACTGTAAGCAGTGATACATGTTCTAAGCCTGTCATTTCTAAAGCATTTCCTCTGTGCCAAGCACTGTGAAATGGATTACCACATTTAATACTCATATCAGCTTTTCATCCCCGCTTTTTACAGAGGAGGAAGCTGAGGCTCAGAGAGGCAGATCAACCTATCCAGGATCTCAGAGCTAGCATGTAGCTGCCATTGGCAGCCAAGCCTGTCTGACTCCCAAGGCTGTTCTAACCTTGCTTTTCAGACCCAACAGCACGGCACCATAGGAGTCTCACAAAAATGCATTTTTCCAGATTTGAGATTGGATCATCATGCAAATTGGGGTTGGGTGCTTTTTCAGAACACTTCAATGGAGCAGAAGTAGGCAAAACACAAACATTTAGTGAACATCTGCTGTGTGCCAGGCATTGTACAAAGTGCTAGAACCAGAGAGATGAAAAGATGTCATCTCTGCCTTCAAGGAGCTCACAGGCCAGTGAGGGCCTGAGGTGGAAATAAAATCACGACACAGTGTTAGTACCAGACAAAGAGTGACAGGAGCACACAGGGGGAGCCCTAATCAGACTGAGGAGTTAGGGACTGCTTTCTAGAGGAGTGAAGGCCTAGCTGAACTTGAAAGTGAAGGACAATATTTCCAACAAAGGGTTAAGCTTGTGAAAAGTCTCAAAGCCTAGACAGCGAGTGGGCGAGTTTGGGGATGGCGAGTAATTTCAGTGTGGCCCGTGGGGACTGCAGGAGGCAGTTAGAGGAGGCCGGTGGGGTTCAGACCATGAAAGGGCCCTGACTGTCATTCTGAGGGAGTTGCTGTTAGACAGCAGGTGAGAGGAAGCCACTGAAGGAGGATGACAAATGTTTTTAAGGCACATGGAATCATTAGGGACAATCAGATATTCTCTGTATCTTCCTTTTTCTTGAGAGAAATCATTTCGTGAGAGAAACAAAAACAGCTCTTTGGATGTAGCAAAAGCCCCTTCTATGGTATGATTTGGGTTACTATGCAGACAGCTTTGCGGCTCGTATGCTGTTGAGAGATATATGAAAGCCATCTGCCACAAGACTCCTTCAATGGATTTGTGCACTTTGCTTGTTATAAATTGATTCAGGGACTTCATTATGATGTCGCGAAGATGAAGGGGGCAGTAGTGTTTTCGCTCGAGCTGCCAGGAGGAGGGAAAACAAGTTTCTGTGGTGCTGCAGTTCAATCGTGCTGCTTACAAAAGTAGGACCATGAAAGGATGGAGGAGTGTGTCTTTGATACTAGAAACCCTGTAGCCCTGTTGGTGCTACAAGCGAATGCTTAAATTAAAGGTTGGAGCCAGCTTTCAAGTATTGACTGTCGAGCAAAAAGCTCAGCCCACACTCATGCACTTACTCAAGCTTGTTAAAATAAAAATACACTCTCGGCTAAGCTCGTGTCACAGCCGGCGTAATTATTACATTGAAGATGGTTGTTTGAATTGGAGTTGCTGTAGCACACGTTTATTTAAAGATGTGCTTGGTAATTTAATATATGTTAGGATTTATGCCCAAACCGTGAAGAAGTAAATATCACTGCCAATTGCCTCTCAGGTTGTTTCTCCTTCGTGTATTCAAAATAAACACTTGGCACTGGGCAGATTTATCAAAAATAGAGATGATTTGACTTCCTCATCACAGGACCAGTTGCTTAACTCACTCAGCTCTCATCATCTAACAAGGATAGTATTACCCTCGGTGGATTGTTTTCAGCATTAAATGAGATGATACACTTAAGGTACTCAGCCCATCAGTTAAGTGCTTCATAATGTAGTATTATTGCCAGTATTATTTATAGATTTTTTTAAAAAACAGTGGGAAGGAGATGAGTTAAATGCCACCCTTTTTGTCTGGCTACCAGTGAGACAGGTAGGACAGTCCAGCTATCTAAAGCTGTGAGCTTATTAAAGCCTCTGGATTATATTCCCTGCATTCCTTGTGGTTGAATCTGCCCAAAATTATTCCAGTGTTTGGAAAAGTTGTGAAAAACTCTGCTCATTTTGCGATTGGTTTCTTATGGGATTCTTCCTTCCGCTTGACATACAAATTTCTAAGTCATTCTCCCCTCGTTGCCTTATACTGGCCATGTAAAATGCAGGACAGCATCTTTCCAACAAATGCGTTCACTTTATAACCATTGGCTGACCTTCTTTCTACATTTAAGGCTACTCAACTTTGCTATGTCCCTTTAAGGCCCTGAAATTCAAATCATGGATATCGAGGAACAGAGGAGGGTACACCAAGTCGTGGATATTGAGGAAGAGACCTGTGGAAGCTCGTGCATGACACATAGAGGTCAGACCACCCTCTCCCCATATCGGTGTGCTGGGATTTCTGATCTCTAGGGACTGCTTTTGTACAGTTAAGTTAGAATATTGTTCTATTTATATCATTTACTCTCACACCCTGCACTTTTGCATGGATTATTACTTTTAACAAAGTAACAGAAAAGTGGTGAGATCAATTTATATGTTGGCCCGGTGTTCTGATGAGTAAATTTTAATAACTCCCCAGCTGGGAGCGGAATTTTGATCATGGAAGATGACATAGCTAAAAATAAAAGTTTCTTAGCTAGTCCGGCATCTTATAGAATATGAGACGTATAAGCAACTTTAGAAGTCATTCAGTCCAGTCCATTTACTTTACAAATCAGGTGGTTGGGAGATTAAATGCCATGCCCAGAATAAGTTATGGCAAGTTAAGGACCGGAATCAGAATCACCTTACTCCTCTGACACAATGTTTTTCACTGTTTGTGCTTCATCTAAGAGTGCCGCAGTTTACATGTAATATTAGATCAAAAAGTGCTGTCAGTGGTACGTTAGGCCTGTTTAACTCTTTAGTAACTAGGTCAGACATTTTTATCAAAAGATCCAATTGTATAATTGTCTGTATTTTTATAGAAAAAAAAATATTTCAGCTAAGGGCAACAGCATAAAGACCCATATGTAGCCAAGATTTTATTTACTTTTTAAAAGCCCAGAAAAACACAGGAAACCACTTTAAATATATCATCACAATGAATTCAATTCAAACTGTGTCAGAGAAGCCAACAGAACAGGGTCCCTCCATGCTGAGGATTGTGAAAATCTATCCTTGTTTGCTGTGGTCTCCCTGAGAGAGACAAGTCAAAATTCCTCCCCACCCCCACCCCCAAGAAAAAAAAGAACAGGAACAGTAAATAACAACCCTGAGATAATACAGATGGATAAACATTTCCAGAATTGATTATACAAAGTACTGTTGATGAGCCACTAGAAGGCAAGATGAGGAGAGAGGGGAGAAAAAAAGAACTTTTATCTGCCATTCGACTCTGGGCTTAAAGGCAGGATAGAGACAGGGAAATCTGTGCTCAACATGGTAATGTACTTCACTGCATGCGTAAGATCATGAGAGGGTCCTGAGCGTTATCTAGTCCGGGCCGCTTCTGTTACTCCGGAGGAACCAGAAACTCGGAAAGGTTAAGTGGCTGGCCCAGCATCACACACTTCACAGCAAAGCCAATTTTGGAATCCTAGTCTAGACTCTCAGTCCAGTGTTCCAGCTTCTGCCTAGCATGACCCCCTAATTGAATCTGACAGGACCAGCATCAGGGGTACAAGATGAAGCTCATGGAAATTTCTCTAAATAGCTGTTTAAAAATCATCATTAAAGCTGTCTGTGGCTTTTAGCATCTCCAAAGGGTAAAAACTTAATACGATACCATATAAATCTTAAGTTGTTGTCCTATCTAGAAAGAAAGGAACTTTTTGTGTATGTTTAGCTATTCAACAATTATTTACTAGGTGCCTGTGCTCTATTTGTGGTCCATGATCAATTATCCTCTCTTTTCTCTGAGTCTAATAAGCAGGGGATCATTGGATCTGTCCTCTTCCTCTCCTAAGGATATCATACTCACATCGTCTTACTTTTCTCTAGTTTTTTTTTTATACTTTTAATCTGGTCATTAAATGTCAGTCTCTGTTCTCGTCTCCGTTTTTTTTAGCCAGTGTTGGTTTCTCCTGTTTATCTTACTCTCCTTTTGCTGACGTATTTGCATTTCTTTAGCTGCAGTTAATATCTGCTAAATCAAACCATATTGGTCTGAATAGCTTCCATTGATTTGTGAATAAAAGGATGCTTCAGCAGCCCAGCCCTGCTCTCTATCCTTCTTTGTCACCAGTAGGTTTAACTTACTCAAAACCCTCCTTGTCCTTGTCCCCCTTTTACCCCAGTATTGTTCATCCTCCCCCTGTTTAAGCGGCTCCTCCCTTTGAGCTGTCCTTACTGTAAACAGGATCTCTGTTTTGGTGGGTGACTGCTTATTTCATTTATTCATTATTTAGCGAACGAGAGGATCAGTCATTTCTTTTTACTGTTGTCCTGTTTTCACTTTTAACCACCACCTCTCCCCTAAATCATCGTGGGGACCAGAATCACTGTTGTCATTAGCTAAACAGTATTTAGCATCTATTATATATTTGCTAAGCATAATTTAGAAGACTTGAATTTTGAAAAATGGGGCCTTTGGTTTATTTTGAGAAGGGGTGCAAAATGAACAAGCCACTTTCGTTAATTAATTTAATTCAACCAATTTCCTGTATAATATACCTCTCACTGCGGAGAAATGATTAGATTCTATAGGCCAGAAGAAAAAAGTGTGAAAAGATACTAACCACAAAAAAAAGATTTTGTAAGTCACATCGTCACCCTATCAATTTTACACTCCAGGAAATACCATAATCTTGATATTTTTTTCTCAGCTCAAAAGCAATCCAACTTGACATCCATCTGAAAAATATCAAAACTCTTCGTCAACTTTTACCTACTTTTTGGCTTTGTCATTCAACAACTGCCCACTCTTCCCCCACAAAAGAAACTTGTCGTTCTTACTTATACTGGGAAAACATACAAAATCTCATTCTGACAGTTTGCTAATAGGACAATAATGCTTAGATTCAAGGTAAACTTATATTACAGGAAAAACGAAAGAAGCTCTCAGATAAATGAACTTAGACGTCAGAGACCTTAGAACTGGAGGATGGGGAAACTCTGGAAGGGGGTCTGATGTATTCTGAGATCTGTGGCTGGCCTCCCTCCAGCCTCCCAGGTGTTAGCAGCAGCAACTCCCGCTCTCCCCAGTGACACCCAGACTGGACCTCACCACTCACTGTTTTGTTGGGGAGAAGAGACTTCCTCTGTCCTCAGAGGCATACTGAACCACACTTGGCCAGTGTGCGCAGATGAGGTCTGCGTCTTGATAGTAGATCATCTAGAGGCAAGTTCCTGTCTTGTTTTCCTCAACTACATTAATAATAGAGATCATAGAAATGGGAGTCTTCACTGCTATGCTGTCCTGTGAAGGTGTTTAAAGGTTCTCACAGGTAGAAGAGGCCTATTTTGGCATCACTAGCTAAGACTGCCTGTCTGTTTCCACTCCCTGTGGTTGGGGCAACCTTTGTCTCTGGCAGAATAGAAAGGGGAAGGGGAGGGGGAGGGCAGAAGTGGTAGTGGGAGGTGTAAGACATCATCCTGTCCATTTTCCAGCAGAGTAGCACTCTCCTACTAGGAGCTTATTTTCCTGGAAACATTTGTCCCCATAGAGCAGTGGTTCTCAACTGGAGGCGATTTTGATCCCCAGGGCTCCTTTGTCAATGTCTGGAGACATTTTCTATTATGATAACTGGGAGTGCTACTAGCACTCAGCAGGTAGAAGCCAGGACAGATCCCTACCCCCCAATACACACACTATAAAGAAGTGTCCGGACCAAACTGTCAATAGTGTTGAGGTTGAGAAATCCTGCCATGGGTCATGTTTTTTACCTCTTGTTCACCTGGGCTCCTCACAGATGGCATCTGCATTTTCAACCCAAAGAAATTTGTTTAAAAGTACTTATTTCACTTTTAAATAAACGAATAAATGGGAAACCTCATTGGCATGAGGGACAAAAAAAAAAAAAGGAAAGTAATACATTAGCAAAAGAAACCACAGATAATCAATATAAATTAACTCATTCAAGTTAATTTATGCTGTATGCAATGGGAAAAAGATTCTTGCTGGTGAGAGAGGACCTCTTTAAAACAGAAGGCACAAACTCAAATACTTAGTGCCCCTAGGCATATGATATGAGTGTGACAGATATAAGAGTCACCTAGACCACTGGACAGTACATATGCCATCTGGAGGGAGCCACCTCCCTTGGCTCTGACCAACTGTCGCCATTTAGAATAACTGGTCCACCACTGCTAAGTCTTTTGAGTTTTCAAGAGAATCTGGAAATCTGAACTTTATTTCGAAATTCTCTGGTTCTTCGTTATTAGAAACAAATTTAAAAGCTCATAAACTTTGTGTGGTTGAACATTGGGGCAGATGAGAATATCTTTAGTATATGGATCTGAATAGTTTAAGTGAATAAAAACTTTCAAAAACTTTAATAAAAATTTTAGAAAGTAAGTTCAAATTTTTTAGAGTATCAAGACCCTTTAAGTTTAGGTCCTTGCTAACCTAGCTACATACTTTCCATCCATTTGCTTCTCTCCACCCTTCTTTTGAGACACAATGAGCCTGACTTTGAACAGAGCATACATGCTCATTGCCGGGACATCTGCCTGGCTTTCCCTCACTCCCATCTCAACTCTAGCTGCCTATTGAACTGTAATATTCATTCTTCATGGCCCAGATAAATGACAAATCATCTTCCTGATTTCCCTCCAAAAAATCTGATTGTGATATTATGTTGTTATGATCTTTACAACCTAACACATATTCATCTAGTCATCTCTCCCACCACAAGTAGTATATAAGACTGAGAAGCTAGGAACCTGACTTCATTTACTCTTCTCTCCTCCAAGTAAACTTAGCTTTCACAAATTTAAATCACCTGCTCCTTAACCACCCACAAATATGCACTGTGGTTAATATGGCCATTTCTGCATGTAATACCAAATTTTCTCTCTTCCCTTCCTATGACCAAATTTTTCAACAACAACAACAATAATAATAATACTAATAATAGCAAGAACAACATTAAAGTAATGTTTTTAATGGCAATAAGGGAATTATTTTTTTAAATCATCTAATACCTTTTATTAAGAAAGAAAAAGTAAAACTTGAGAGATGAGTAATACTTATTAAACATTTGAAATCGTATTAAAATAAGCATTTTTGCATAGTTAAATATTTGCGTCTATACTTAGATATATAAATTACTATTCTTTGAACTCGAAGTCGATTTTGAACTCTGCTCTCCATAATTATAATAATCATACATTTATTTATATGGTTGGGCTATATAGAATTAACCAATTAATTCTTGATCACATTGCCTAATAAGAAGACTTTCCTTGGTACCCTATTTTTAGAGTGCCCATATGAGTACATATTAATTACCAACCTCTGTTATTAACTTTGCATCATATTACCCAAATGCTTTCTGAACAATTTACCAACTTCAAGAGGCTAGGTGGGCAAGATGTTTGTATTAGAATTAACTCCTGCTTTCAAGCCAAAGACGAGTGACATTTATAAATCCTTTCAAATATTTGGCCCAAATCCAAGGACAATTCATTTTCCTTAAGTGTTTGTGGTTGTTCAAGGAGCTGTGTTGACTTTCCCAATCCAGGTTACATCATAATTAGCTAATTTAAAAAAAAAAAAAAAAAACAGGGGTGGTAGGTATATATGTTTAAGCCAAATTGTTTCATTATAATTCTAGCTGTATGTAGATGATATAGTAATGATTGTTATCTCTATTAGGTTATACTTTCAAAAGTTGCTGTTGCCACCTACCTATACCATTTAAAAAACTACCTTTATTACTAATTTTAACATGAAACAGATCCATTTGGAGAAAATCCATTATGAATGAGACAAAGTTGGTTGTTGAATAACAAGTTTAGGCTGATGCCAAATATAAATGCGACACAAATGGGCAGATATTGGACAAATGCAATTTATCTCATTATTCAGCAGCAAGCTATTCCAAATGGTTCTGTTAACAAATACATAAAAATAGATTACATATAACATGCACACTGTGAGTCGCAGTTAGAGAATTATTTTTGCCATTTCTACCACTGTCTGGAACCAGTCCAATTTGAACAACAATACTTGAACTTCCGATTATAAGAAGCAGCTCCTTTAAATTTGACTTTGGGCCATGAACATACAATGCAATACACACATGACGTATTATTGAATTGTACATTTGAAACCTATATGATTTTATTAACCAATGTCACCCCAATGAATTTAATTTAAAAAGGAAAGAAACAGCTGCTTTAAAACTAAAAAAGAAAAAAAAAGGAAAAAAAAATGAAGTCAGTGTTTTATATGTGGAATTTACCTTGTTGGAAGAATTCTTGGGAACACACCAATTTTATCTAAACCCAATTTTGTTTTCTGTTAAACCTCTGTTGACCCTTGAAAAGAAGGCAGTGTTCTTCAAAGCTCTGATGGACAAATGCAAAGACTGAGGTTACAGGAACACTCTGTCTTTTTGCCGAGATATTGGTAGCACACACTAGATAATATTCACCAAGCTCACAAGGAGGTCACTGTTTGCCCATAGCAGTTTGTAAGCAGTCGGTTGTAGCATTGAATTTAAAGTCCCAAAAAAGGGAAGCAAAAATGTCTGATGACACTGTTAGAGCATTGGTTACAGGATTTTAACGAAGATGTTATCAGGGTACTGAGTTATTTATATATCAATACTTTTATGCTCTCACATCATTGTCTTAGAATGCTTATTTTACATGGAGAAAATGGTTTTAATCTAAAATTCTTTCTGATTCTCCATCTTCAAAATATATTTGAACAATAAACTCATTGAAAGTTCAACAAGTCAAAGATGACTTGTTCTTGCAGTCCCCTGTCTTTTGTAGAGGATTGTCCTAATGAGACCAAATGCTCAGATTTGTTGTGGCCCAGGAGTCTTTGAATCCAGGAAAACAGTATTTTGCGGCCTGCAACTATACCTCTAACCCTTGTGTGCAATTGCACCCCTTACACCTCTCGTAAGTGAAGGTAAAAGTAGATGAGAAAGTGTGGATGATTCTCACCAAATTGTCATCACTGCAAAAAAAAAAAAAAAAAAATTAAAAAAACTTAGCTCCCAAAGCAGATCTGATGTGGTGAATACATGTAAAGAGCACCATATTATGATAAAGTTAGCGGCAATAACAACACAAGCTGACGTTTTTTGAATCTTTTCTGTATGCCAGGCACTGGGCAAAGCAGTCAACATGCCTGGTCACATTTAACTTTTAACAACTCCACAAGTAGGAATTGATGTTATCTTCCTTTTACAGATGAGAGGAACGGAGGATCAGAGAAGTTAAAGTGACTTGCGCAAGATCACACAGTGGTGTGAATTGAGGTTTGAATTTAGGTGTCTAACACCAGAGCCTTGCAACCATGTCTCCACAGCTGCGATGTATACAGATTGTCAGCATGCGTATTTCTCAGATGTTGGTTTCATTGTCTGGACGTTAACTCACAGGCTAAGGGAAAGAAGTGTATGGTGACAAGCATGCTCAAGATAGGAGGCCTGCACATGAGAGTACAAACTGAAAGCTAGATCCAGGCCCATGACATACTTTGAGCATGTTTTATCCAACACTGAGTGCTGTGTTTGCTGTTCAGTTCATATATAGGCCATTGTTACCTGTGCGTGTACTTGTATTAGAACAAATTTTCCAGTGACCACTGAGAATGAACCACAGTGAACTAGAGCCTATGTCCTCTGATAAACAATATCTGTGATGTAGCCACAGAGGAAAAGCTATGGTTTGAACCATATAGGGAGCCAGTTTCCTAGTAGACTCTTCGGGGTATATGGTAAGAGCTCCATTTACTGAGAGCCCCCTATTCCTCAAGTACTGTACTATCTGATTTCATTTTTAGAACACCATGAGGTGAGGTGAGTGATAGGATCCCCAGGCTACAAATGAAGAAACTGAGGTTCAAAGAAATTTTCCTAAGATCTACATAAGTAGCAGATAGGAATTCTAAGTGTTCTTGACCACTGCAATAGTCGAAAATATATACATAAAGGTTAAAATCTCATGAAGTTTTTCTCTAATCAAACTCACAAGGCTGATTTCACTTTGAAGTGAAGCGAGTCACTTTCTACCTGTTTAATATCCTCTATCCATCAGAATGAATGTACACTTAAGCCAAAACACAAGAAGTGGAATCCCATATGGAAGATTGCAGGTGTATCTAGTTAGGCCGAGAAGCATAAAAGGCTGGACAGTTGTCTGGCATACCTATTATTTGCGTAGTAAGAATCTTGGACATAGTAGATGCTAAGCAAATATTTGTGGTTTGCTTCAGTAACAGGGATTTTTGTCTGAATATTTGAATACTCACCTCATCTTGGTTTTGCTTTGGTAGGCTGACTGTGCTCACTTCGAGAGAATTTCAACTTATTTGGATATAGTCGCGGATTGACATTTACTTTCCTTCTGTTTTCCTTGATCCTTTTAAAAACGCATTAGTATTTTACAATTTGGAATCTATTACATTGTGGAAGGGGGTCCAAAACCTTGGGAGCCATCTTGTGGTGAAAGCATCTTCCTCAGGTTTTTTGGATCTATAACACTGGGTGAAATTCTTGCATTCATTTCAAAGTAAAGAGTTTAAAATTTCCTTCTTTACTTTCTTATCATAACAATTATAATTATATCTCAATTATTTATGATTGTACTCTCTAATATTTAAAAAATACAAAGTAAAACTCCCCATGCATAGAAACCATAATAGTTTAAAACATCACCGCCAATGTGTATGTGAAGATGTGTGTATATAGACATGTACATTTTTAAAGCTTTGATTATCCTCAGGAATAAAGACCATGAACACATTATTTTCTTTATACTTCTCTATATTTTCTAAATTCTGTTTAATAAGCCTATGTAACTGTTAAATAGGAACCAACTTTTAGCCTAAAATTACAGTTAAATATTAGCAGCTGCTGCTAAGGGCAGATTGACAGATTGCCCAAGTAGCCACATTAGAGGGAGGATAACCACTTGAATATAGTTATTAAGCAAAAACATAACAAAAGTGGAATGGCAGCTCAGTTCCTGTGTTAATAAAATATTAAGGGTGTGACGGAGGCAAGCTGACCCTGGTTTTGTCACATGAATTTGACTGTTTCAGAGAGCACTCTTGAAAACAAAAATAAACAAAACAAAAATGAAATAAATAGAAAAAATTTTAGAAAAGCACTCTTGTTACTCAATGTTTTTAAAATAACATGCATTTTAATATACAGCCAGGCTGCATTTTGTGGCCATATGATAATTTTCAACCTAAACTGTCTTAAGAAGTCATTCAGATTCTCTAAAGAGCTTGAAATTTAATACAGTCTCATTGGGAACAGGATAAAGACTTACTGTAATAAACTTTTTGCTTTGCCCGATATGGACTACACATGATTGGTTGACGTGGTCCAAAAATGAACTAAAACCACAAATTCAAATTATTCACAGACTGCTTTTATAACTCAAGATGCTTACTTAAGAAAAAGCAACTATAGTAACTTTTGACTATCTGTAATTTGAAAAAAAAAATAGTAGCTAGAATTTATACAGTATATATATTTGGCTTGGAATATTTTCGGAGGAGCATAAAATTTGTCTTGCTTAAGTCATATTAAACCAGTTTGCCATTCCTTAAAACATATGTACTTGAAGGCTTCGAGAAGAGATAGAGGACCTTTCTCGAAGTGAATATGCTTTTGACATTTATCAAAGACCATAATGCAAATACCAGAAAGGTTATTGTCCTACTCTCTGCACCTCACATTCTCCGGACAATTTGAAAAACGTGGTCTTTCAGTTACCATTTTTGCCTTCCTACTACAGCAATACTTCACCTATTACGATTAAATCCTCTTGCAACTTTTTCTACCAGGAACCATCTGAGAACTTAGGAAGTAAGCAGATAGGCCTTTGGGCTGCCAAAACAGAGTCCCAAAGTTTAAGCACTACAGCTCAAGCCCTTGACTCAGAGGAAATCCCTGTAGACCCAATACATCCTATTTATAATTGGTTTTTACACAAGTCCTGTGACAAGTTTGGTGATCTGGCTAGGTTCCAAGCACATGGCTAATTCTAAAATGAAATATTAGTTTACAGGAGGGCCTCATAAGATCTAGAATATGACTACAGATGGAAGTGACAAAGGGAAAACTATTAAAAAGTCAACATACTAGGGCATTTAGTTTGGGGGCAAAATGTCATATAAATCTTAGCAGGCCTAATAGTATTACAGCATATCTAATAATTTCATACTTTCTTGGTAAGTTTCTAATAAGTTTTAAAATATTTTAATACTCATCAAGAAAGAGTAAATTGTGTTCATAATACTCAGAAGAAAAATAAATGTCATGATTTTAGAAATATTCCATAAAAAATATTTACGATAACTACCTCCTTTGTTTTGATGTGCTTACTTGGATAAAACTCCAGCTATTTGAAAATTCAGCCATCCCAAATTACTTACTAAGGCTCTAATCAGCTGAGATTCACTGCTGTTTGCTCTGGTGATGCTCTAAAATACGTAATGTTCACAAAGGTTTCTGAAGTTAGGAGAATTTACTTGATTGAATTCTTTGTGAGAACTATCTAGAAAATGACTTCAATTTGTTTCCAATCTGCAAGATGTTTCTCTTGTAGCTCAAGAGAATGTGCTCCTGATGAAGGGGTGGACTTGACAGACTGGAGGACCAAAGAGGACAGAATTTCCTGTGTTTACCCTCCCATTCCAGAGTTTGTAACAGTTGACTCTGGTGATTTAAAGCCAAGGCAAGGCTGAGCCTGTATCTCCTTACATAACAGTACAAAGTAACTTAACCAAAGCACAGTGTTCACTACCCTGGCCCTTCCTGTCACGTAACCACGACCTCTGTGATTTTTGCTGCTTCCAAATGAAGGCCAAACCACATGTGTCATCTTACACATCCTTTTCGAGAGCCAAAAAGTCCCACTCTCTAGTTCCCAGGTAACCATAACAGTTGAGTGCATTTTAGATCTTACTTAAGAAAGTAGGTTAATTTTAGGTATGACTAGAGAGGGATAATGCAGATTCTTCCACAGCAACTTGAAGTTCAGCCTTCACAGAATTAGAGTACTAGGCAAAAAGAATACAGATAGCAGAAAATGATTACTGCCAGCAAGTGGTAGGAGGAGAAATTTCTTTAGAACAAAAGGAGAATAAGACATATTCAGTGACAGCGGAATTTAATAAATGTTTATTGGATCCTGTTCAAGCATTTGGAGAGGTTCAAACATTTGCGGACGATGCAGAAATATGTGCTTCGATAAATCTGTTTCTTGTCATTTATCATTGAATTTGGATGGACAAACAAATGTTCCTGGAGGGAAAATGGCAAGGCAACATATTCACAAAAGGAAGATAAGGACATTCAAACTGGATAGATGAATGGTGAAGAGGAAATGTCTATTGTAATTTGAAAGGTTTCTTCATATCAGAAGGCTTTTAGGAGGAAGCAAAGTTGGAATCAAAGATGGAGTCTCCAGTGGAATCTGAAATGATGAAGAGAGAGGGGAAGCCAGGAACTTTCAGGCACAGAGGAACTCCATTGTGGCCAGTGGATTCATGGGCTGCTGACTTTGACCTATGACCCACAGGCACATTTGCTCACCACCCTTTCTCAGAAGTGTGGGGAGCAGTCAATGGCAGTATCTTCACCTGCAGAGCAAACAGAACTGAGAAAATAGCCTGAGCACTCAGAGTAGGAAAAACATTTCTCTGAAATATTTAGTCAAGTAATACAAAACTTATTTTCAAATAACTGCCTTAGTTCTCTACTTTTACATAATCTGTTTGTAACAGAGAGGGGGCATGGGAGCAGAATAAATGGTTTCAATTCAGAAGTTGTTGCTTAGGCCACAACTGTTTCTGTTAATGAAAATATTCACAGCACCTTCAGTTTTGAGAGTAGACCTCATTTGGGGGTGGATAGGGAACACAGAACCCCTCATCCACAATCAAGTAGGTCTGTAAGGAGAGAGCAAGAAATCAAGATGAGATGCATCCCATTTTTTCCTAAACACACGCCTGAAGTGCCAGACACTCTAAAAGCGTTCGTTACAGATAACACGAAATCCCGCTGCTGCCTGTCCTTCATTAGAAAGTAGAGAGACCACTCTTTCAAGTGGAGGAGATTTCTGTAACAAAGAAATGGCAGAAAATAGGTCAACAAAGTCAAGTGACCTACACAGATGTATGTTTCGAGATGTGTAAGCTGTGGTTCCATAATCACAGATTCACTTGCAAATATCAAGAGTAAAGGCCAGAAAGTGGAAAAATATTTTCTGGGCAGGTGGGAGTGGGGAAGAGGGAGAAGTGGGTTGTCATTCTTCTTTCAAATATCTACCACTTGAAACTTTTTTTTTTAAGTTTCCTTAATGTCATTGTGCTCAACAGATGACAGCATTTCTCAGAAAAGAAGTAGAAAAAATTTCGAGCAATATGTGTGTCCTCCCAAGCTCCACCTTCCTTCTCTTCCCACCTGTGAATACAAGACAGTTCCTTTTTCCTTCATTGTCCCTGTTCCGCTTGACCTTCGCAACACAGTGCGATCACTTCTCGTTTCAAACAGTAACCTAACACCAAACAGAATTTTAACATAGCCACTATTTCTTTTGAACAAGGCTGTGCTGGCAATTATGAAACAGGGTAGACGTTGGCAAGCGCTTTTGGAATAATTATAGGGTTCCTCGAGTAGTACAGTATAAGTAATTGCCAGTTTAAAAGCGTTATTGTGAGCAGCAATTTATACTCAAATTTATATTTGCTCCTTGAAACCAATATACGTCAAGAATGCCTCGTTCCCACCCCCGCATCCCCACATCGATCTCAAGGGCTTCGGAACCTTTTGATTCCATTACACTTTTAACTTAGCAAGGCAACTACAAGGCACGTCTGGGCTATATAGTAAATAAGGGTAAGAGTAATGCATTTAATAAATGGACATGAATGAAGTAATGAAACTATTCCAGCTCTGGCCACCCAGTGTGCTCCCAGGATACTGACGTACAGAAAGGCCATTTCTGTACAGAGAAAAGCTGAGAACTGCAGTGGTATCACTTTTGCCTGGCAAGTAGGGCAGGCTGAAGATTATCACCTCCTCTTTGGCTTATGATGGTGTGGATGTGAGGCACAGAGGACTGAGACACAGGAAACTCGTGGAGATAATGCAACTCTAAAATAGCCACAGAGACTTATTAAAACATATATTTTCCTCCCTGCGGAAATTTTCATTTTATCCTATGGCACATTAAAGATGGGTAGGTACGTCAGAAAAACGGGGTGGGTGAGGGCAAAGAAAGCCTGGCAAAGAAAGCGAGCTGTATGTGAAGGGCTCTCTCCTCGGGGTGAATGCTGAATAGAAAGGCCCTTTTTTTTTCCAAGCAGGTGACTGTAATGTGTCATCTTCTTGTCTTTCTGTTGATCCTAGTGGCTTGTTTTACCCGGTATGAGAACTCCCCTGAGATTTTGACATCCTGAATGTTTCTCACCAAAGTAGCTAGTGTTCTAGGATAACGTATTTTTTGTTTTCAACTGCTTTTCCTGGTTTCTGCTCTCTAAAACCCTTTACACCATATTTTCCATGATTATTCAGTGCTGGCTTTGGTATTTAAATAAGCCTTTCAATGGGTCATTAGCTCTGTAATTAATTCCAGCTATTTTTAAATGGTGCCTTGGTTATGAAAGAGCTGCCATATTCTCAACAGCCTTGTCTTTCTTGGAGCATCCCTAAGCATTAGCCGATTTTTTTTAGTGCCAAAAATATTGTAATCTTTTTTCTCCTTTCAATTATATTTCTCATTGGTAGGAAGTCAAACTTTTTAAATGAGGACAGGAAATATTTAACTGTTACACTTCTGAATGAGGGCCTTGGGCTTTTTTTTTTTTTTTCAAATGATCTCAGCAAATAACTATCAAGGACTTCCTGTAGGCCAGGCCCTGCCTTGTATATATTTACTTGAATTTTCAAAATCAATATTGGAAAATTACAGGATTTGAATAGGAAGTAACTTTATGGAAAAGCGACTGGATTAAAAAAATGATTTCGCCAGTTCCAGAGCTAGAATTAGAGCCCAGACCACCTGACTCTTAGCCCATTCTTTCTATTTCTTTATGCTTTGTTATGTAATATTAACATAGCTGTTAGTCTCTGTGACACTAGAAGAGGCTTACCAGGTCTAATATTAGAACCAGTGAGCCTGGCCCCACACCCTTGGCAGACGTCACAATCAATCACAGCACAGTGCATCTCAACCAGCGTTACAAGTATCCACTAGAAATCCATTTGACTTAGGAAATGAGCTGAAACCCATTTGCTACCTTGACCTTATAGTAATCCCAGGATAAAGTAGTAATTCCTGGTTCAGAAAAGCAGATGGAGATTACCTTTGATTATTGAGTATTATGGCAGGTCAGATAAAAATACCAATAGCTCATGGAATGATAGTAATAGTGGCTACCAATGTGTGCCAGGCACTGAGCTAGTTGCTTAGATGTATTCTTGCATTTGAGCCTCATTACAACCCTGTGAAATAGTTCCTCTTATCTCCATGGCATAGATTAGGAAATACAGGATTGGAGAGGTTAAATAACTTGCCCATGATCACTGACCTAACAAGTGATTGGCTTAGCGTTTGGGCTCTGATCTGTCTACCGCTAAGGCTACTCCATGGCATCTGACAGCACATGCGGGGCCTCCATGTGGCGACTGCTCATGGACCAGACCTTGCTGTCAGAAGAGTAATTACTGCCTTCCTTTCCACGAGAGTCCCTCTTCCCCTACTCCCAGACCCCATGGCCTTTTTTTTTCAATTCTGTGAATTCCTTCGGTATCTTTGGGTTGTAGGTTCTAGTAAATATAGTTCAGAAAAGAACACTTATACCTTGGTTGGTTTTTCATTTTTCCATTTCATTTTATGATAAATTAGAAAATCTTTAAGTTATTTTGGTTCTTGCCATAGAGTTTCCACGCTTGAACAAAAATGCTTAGGGCTTCTAGGAGAGCTTTAGCAACCCTTTCATTCCCTCTAGGGTAATAGAGATCAATACATGCTAGATGCAAGTTATAGGATTCCCTGATCTATTCACTCCTTTGGAGCACCTGCTGTATGTCAGGCATTGAATTAGGCACTGGGGATATAGGATGAGAAAGAAAGACAGGTCTCGGCTCCATACACCTTTCATTCTAAACGTGTGGAGACAGCTAACAATTACGTAGCATTCCAGGAAGTGATAAATGCTATGAAAAATGAATTTAGGTGTTATAATAACAGATGACATGGGGAGAGAGGGCTAAGGATGCTTCTGGTTTTTGATTTCCTATGGACCCTAAGGTAAATATTAAGGGAGACTTTAAGAGGCAAGTTAAGCTTCTGTATCTCTAGATATATCTACAGTACACTTGTGGCTAGGACCGAGACTAGGGGTAAATGTTAAGTGAACACAGTTTTATTTCAGTGTAATCTTCCTCTTTGGCACCACCATCATTTTCCCCATCTGCCGAGACCTCCTGTCCCCAATAACTTTCTCCACCTCCAGTTTCCCATCATTCTATGAGCAGTGCCAAAGCTCACTGCCTCTCTCTACCACCACCGCTGCTAACCATGAACCATTCTATGTTTCCTGTCCTCAAGGTCAGGCCCCCTGTGGCTGCCAAGGCCTCAACTAGCCACTCTGATACACTAGCCTCTTATCGGCATTGTTTAAGAAATGAAAAGATGACTCTGCTCACGCCTCCCAAGTGAGTGATTTCTGTTGACACTAGTCCTGTTTTTCCGTCTGTGAAATGGAGGATTTGGGATAAACCTAATTGAAAAGAAGGCAGGAGAATGAGCAGATGTGAGCGGTGCCTCTCCTGGGTTTCTCCCCGGCTCGGTAATCTCAGGACAGTCATTTTACCTCTCAAAGACTCAGTTAGTTACCTTGGCTAAAAAGTAAAGGGTCCGATTGGGTCATCTCAGAGGGCCTTTCAGGTCTGGAATTCTGTGATGTGACCGGTTCTGTTTAACTCCTTATAGCGCGCCAAACAAAACAAAAACTATGATTCACAAGAGGCAGTGCCTCTGTCTTGATTGTTTAACCCAGTGAAGAAGTTTCAGACAAGGAAGGAGGGCAGCAGGGTATCATTGCAAGGCAGTAGAAGAAATAATTCAAGGTCTTTTAACTTTTCTTCCTGAGGGCAGTTAATGTGGGGAATGGACTCTCACTGAGATTGTTTAAGAAATGAAAAGATGACTCTTCATATACCCAAACTATGTTTAATATCCTAACCCTTAGAAATAACAGGTTTTAACTGTCAGCCACATCTGCTGACCAGGATGTGGGAACTGAGCAGAGAACCAAAATGAGCCAAAGCATCAAAATCATTTACTTGTGTAAGTGACCAGCTTCTACTTCCTTGTTATCTGTCAGTTTATTCCATATTGAGGTCAGGGCGGTAAAGCTATTATGCAGTATACATTTCCTTTTGCTTGAAAAACATGAGTATATCAAGACAATAGGCAAGAGCACTGAATCACTCTCCCCAGTCATTTCCAAACGCTGAAACTAAATGTGCGTGGCTCTCTTCTACGTGGATAGATTAATGTGCTGCATATTCCCTGCAGAGCTATAGTTATTACTTAATTGATTTCACTTATGGGATCCTGTGAAATCTCCTGGCAGAAATCTGAAAGATGAAAAGAGAGTACTTAATTCATTGCTGTCTTGTCTTCTAAAGATGTTGGCTTAGTGTGGTAAAGAACAAGTGGTCTATATAACGAATCTTCTGCACAAACTAAATTAGCAGAAAGAGCAGCAAAACCAGCATGACTCTGCAAAATGGTTCTTTTGTTTTCCGAAAGTGTGGTAATTTCACACAAATGAAAACTTATTTTTGTAAGCCTATGTTTGGTGTAACTTGAGGGTGTGAATTCAGCCATTCATTCCTTGAACTTTTATTATTTCGAAATTAAGGTAGCATTATTTAGACTCCTTTATCTCCTTTGAGGGTCACCATTTACATATAACTTCCATTCCATCTTTTTCTGACTGTCCTTGAGGAAAACAAACATCAAAAAAAGATTTTATTTTTTCCAATGAAAGCTTATGGTGTGCTGACAATAATCTAATCTCTTTAATGTCCAAGTGACAAGGATTGATAACTGATAATATCTCTATTGATATTTTCTAGATATGATTCTACAGCAAAGTTTGGTTTAATGCCTTTTTGGTGAACACTAAGGAGGGAAATCACAGATACATAGATTATAAATTTTATGGCTTTAAACATTATTTATTTGAAATAAACATGTTTAGTATCGGATGTGAACAACTTAAAATATTAAAATTCCCATCCAGATTTCAAGTCTTAGGTGTTTCTCTCCTATGCTTTTTACTAGGTCAAAAGCAGCTCAGCTGTAAACAATTATATCCTTTGGCCACTTAGTTTCAAAAATCACTTATATTTTGTTTTATAAAATGAGCTGTGTTATCCTTGGGATTTAATTGATGGCTGGAGGAAATCAGACACTATATAAAGCAAGACTTATAAACCCCTGGAGTCCTATTTGTGACTATTTCACATTACAAAGAAAAAAACAGAATTTTATTTTTTTGTTTCGTAGATTAGAAAGGAGATAAGAGAGGATGGAGAATGACATTGCGGTTTGAATTTGTAATTTGAAAGCATAGAAAATGAGTGAAATAAAAAAAAAAAACGGCCATAAGAATGTCACTGGATGTTCCACCCTCCCCAACACCCAGGCAATCTCTTTGTGAGAATTCACCATGGGCCTTTAAAAGTCATTGCAATAAAAATGTGATATAAAAAATGGCGTACTACCATCATAGCATGGATGACGAATATGTGATATTCTGGGAAATTGCAAAATATTTTCTTAACCAGAGTTTGGTAGCTTGCTCTCAGAGTGTTTGAAACCAAAGACTATAGCAAATGCTATTTTATATTTAATGTATTCCCTGGTGCCTTGTTTCTCTCTTAAATTAATTCATGGGCAGCGAATAGAGGGAGGAAGATAACAACAACAAAATACCCTGGTGATATGATAGTGAATACCACTTCCTACTGTTTACTTCCTACCTAAGAAAATAACTTTATTTTCTTCGGTCTTGTGCCTATCATGATTGCTTACAAAGAGAAAGTAGATGGCAACTCTGTTCTTAATGTTGTGTCATTCATTCCACCCGATACAGCATGCTTCATTCCTCATTCCTCATAACTTTGGGGGAGAAATATGGTGTTTTGTTGCTTGTTTACAGCACAGTCAGGCAGCAGACACAGTACATAAAAGGTGCTACATATTATCAGACATTTCAAGAATGCCAGAGAGTTTTCTACTTTTGTCAATAAGACCTTGTTTAACTGTGTACGTCAAGTTCAAGAGTAGCAATGTAAAGCTGCTCCGATTATTTGGAACCAATACTATGTACCTTTATTTGGAACCAATTATTTGGAACCAATACTGTGTACCTTTATTTGGAACCAATACTATGTACCTTTAAGTGTAATATTTATACTTCTTGCTGTCCAAAGTTTGAGGATTTCATCACTGACTTGCAATGTTTCTCAGAAAGGAACACATTCTCCCACAGAAGTTATTGAATGAGTTAAGCAAATTCAGGCCACCTATTAATTGAAAACCTAGAATGGATTACCCAAAGATTCTCTTTTGGAAAAGAACCAGCACAATGCCCGAAAGGCCAGAGAGCGGAAAGTCATGCTCTCGACGGGGAAATGACTGTAGTGTTCATGGAGACAGTGTTGGAGACAGTGTTTTCGCATGGCTGACATTAATGACAACCCAATGCTATGCACTCACTGAATGTTTTCATTTCAGAAGAGCATCAAAACCACTGAGTCCTTTCAAGTCATCTTCTTTTACTGCGAAACCAGAAACCATGCCAACAACTACTTTCAGTAATAACCTGTGTCCTGGCTGCAGGCTGTATTAAACTCCTTGTCATATAATTTTCTAATTTGTGTGTAGGTAGTTGTAGCAAACAACAGTTTATTTCAGAGCATGACATCAGAAAGCATATTTTAATGCAGCAGTGATGGTAATAAAATCAGAATTTCCACGAAGTCCACTCTAATTGAACAGTATTGTAAGGAGAAATAAAACATGAGACTCAGAGTTTCCTCCCAACATCCTTTACATTATTAGGTAATGAGGCTGATTTTATTTTGACAAATGTACTGGGAGGTATGCTTCCACATGAATGTTGCCCCTTCAAGGCAGTCAACTAGGGAGGCTAATAAATGTTGGTGCCAAAACGCTCACTGTCACTGCCAAAAACTAATATGTAATTCCTCTTCTGGAACTTTTTTTCAACTCCTTTAGCAGTGTTTTAATATTCTCCATAGTGGCTGTTGTCCTCCTGGAAAAGCGAATTTAATTTTTGAAAACAACCAATAGTTAATGTGGTGAATAAGACAAGAGAAGAAACCAGGCCAGGTCATTTTCCTTTAAAAAAAAAAAAAAAGGAACTATACAGTGACAAACTTGTCTTTCTCATCTTGTTGGCACTGAGAACAGTTGTGAAAGAAGTGGTTCAAAGTAGTTTGTGGCAATGACAACATCATTCATTTGAAGGTCAAGCCTCATTTTGGTATAGGGACTGGTGCCAGTGATTTCGTTGGAAGAAAATATTGGCTGCTAATTTTCTTCTTCTGGAATATTAATATGGTAGATGACAGCAACAACAAACACAAAGGATATTCAAAGCCATCCTCCGCTGCAACACAGGAGCACCTCCACACATGTAGTTGGTACACAGTATCCAGATCACCCTGATCATACACGTTTTCAGTTGGGTCAGAATAACTGTTCCCCTGACCAATGAAATTATACAGCAAGCAGTGAGTGTGGGAAGCTGAATGGAAGGAGAACCAAAGGGAAACTCCTGCCCAAGAGGACCACAGAGTGATGACTTCAGCCATCGTAATCTGATGGTAATCACAGGAGAAATCTGACTTCAGCTAAGAGGCAGCAGAGTTTGGTCATGGGGCAGCTTAGTGCTTTGACTGCAGTCAGCACAGAGTTCCCTATTTCCGTGCTGGGCAGACCTCACTCAGCCACAGGGGTCAAAACAAAGGCACACTGGAAAATTCGATGGAAATGTTAGTTATGGCATGGAAACTTTCCCCATGGCAAGTCATTTGGCACTATCAATATTTTATCCCATTTTGCAATTTGGTTTGTTTAGGGATATAAAAATGGGCTTTCTTAAAGTTTCATTTTTCAAGGTTTATGATATGCTGCTGAAGAATGTATGGAACTGCTACAATCACCACCACAATAACCAACACAAGAGAGGCCCAGAAGTGGGAATGTCTGCATTAAATATGGGCCATAATGAGTGGTTCCAAAGGCATTCCTACGTGATTGCAAGTGAGGTCATTTTGATTGACACTTGGCTGCTATATAACTTTGCCTAGTGCGCATGTGCGTACCCAGAATTCTACTACCATTGGGGTGTTCTTTGGGCGGTCTCTATGCTGGGCCTCTATTCCTTTGTTCCCCCTGTTGCTCATGTCTGACTAGCTACCTAATGCTACCTATTTTCTTGTCCTTGTGCTTTTCCCCCAGGGCTTGTTTGGGCTTGCTGCAGTTGGGAGAAAATAGCACACTAGAGTGAAATGAGTGGTAACATTCCTGGAGAAATCACTTAGGTCTTAGATCTGTCTCAAACCCCTTGGTCCACTGGCCACTTACACCCATTGCTAAAGTCTTCGTAACTAATTTCCCCCAGTTTAGTAATTACTCCCTCGATAGTCCAAGCATTAATTCAAATAGCAATTAATACAAATTTAAATTCCTAGAATATTAAAATACATCATTAGTTTAGGAAATTTGTTAGTTGATTTTCAGTTTTCTCCTACATCATTCTTTCAAAGTTTGGTTTTCTCCATTTTAATCTCTTCCTTAAAGACCCTTTAAGGAAAGCCCCTGGAATGACACAATATAAAAATCACACAGACTCTTTAAAATAATTACCATCAAACTGTTCCTGAGATCTCCTTGCCTTATTGATAGCATTATGTTTTTGCAGCACACCTTGAACTTTGATATAGGTTCTCAAAGAATATTTGTAAAATTATGCCCAAAGAAAACATACTTTGAAATTAGTCATGTAAAAAAGTCAAGAAAGAAAGAAAATGAGGAAAGAAAGGAAAATAATATTCACTCTAAAATGGACTGGACTATCTAATTGGGAAACAAAATGTACCTCTTGAATACCATTCACCTCACAGACTAAAAGAGAAGAAAGAATTGCTCTGTCATAGATGGAGGAATTCACTCTCAAGAAACATTTTGAAGTGGACTGATATTTCTCTGGTAGAGTTACCTGATTTGCTATCGACAACAGTTAAATTTTATGGTAATCAATTCATCTCATCTAACTGACAGCTCAAAAAGCAAAATCCAAGAACCGGAAATTGGCTTCAATCAAAAGACTATTTGTTTATTTTAGAGGGTGGTAATAGGTAAAGACTGGTTAAACTTATTCTTGTGACATATTTTAAAGGATGTTTTAAATGAAAAATAATTCCTCATAGGTATTAGCCATCCTGACTATTGAAGGGTGTGTTTGAGGTGTGACTGATTTTTTAAAACAAACATACCAAAGTTATGCACCTGAAAAGAATCTTGTCCCATTCAGAATTTCAGTTTGGGAGTCTGTATACTTATTCAAATGATTTTTTTCTAAGGCTTTCTTTTTTTTTTTTTTTTTTACCTCCATTTCTAGGAATTGCTTTCAGTGTTTTGGGTCTCTTTGAATAAAAGTGAAGGCAAAATAGGGCCAAGTCATTGTGAGTAGTTAGATGAATTTTCCTGGAGCACTGAGATGACTCCAACCTCCCTCTAGGCATCAGTTCCCCAACATCTCTCAGGGATGGTGCTTGTCTGATGAGTAAATGTTTTGTGTTATCACTAGACCCTGCCTCAGAATTTACTTCTCTATGTCCTAATGGTCCTTGACATGCCTTGGACTTGGTCCTTGATCTCTAATACTTTAGACATTTGTAGCTAGGAACCATGTAGCTTGAGGTCCTAAAATGCTTCACTGATGGAGAAGGTTTTGTTCTAAAAAATAAATAATAATGGGAAATACCTTTGCATGACTGATGCTACCTGCCACAGTGTACAATTAGTGGCCTTCAAAGAAAGAGAGAAATAAAAACTTAACTTTATCCAAGCACATTCATTTGAAATTGTTTACCTTGAAGGGAAAAAATAAATTATTTTTTCATCAATACCATGTTAGCTTTGTGTTGCCCTGTCTGTTCTATAATGGCAGGATGTGGTATTGAAAGGAATTCTCTTTGATTAATAATAATAAACATTACTGTTTTTAAATAAAGCAAAAAAAAAAATAGTAGTTGTATTGAAACACAGTATTCTAGCTCCAATGGGTAATTTACCAGAATTTTTACTCTGGACTTTAATGAGAACATACAGTTTATTCCCTTTCTTGAACCAAAATGCAATGAAAATAGACAAAATGGTTGCTCCACTTTTTATCACTTTTCCCTGACTAGATGACACATGCCGGATTTTGCCACAAAAAAAAAGATGTCCCTGCTGTTGAAGAAATGACAGTTCAACTCACTCTTAATTACCGAATCACAGCGTGATATAGCAGGACCAGGTCTGGAAGGTTACCTAGTATAGCACTATACCTAAGAACAGATCAAGGAAGCTGAGCCCTGGAGAAAGATGGTCACAAAGTTTCACAAGTGTTTTATAAACTTTGCTCATTACACAGGTAGTTTTACAAGGCTTCTAACCGTGTAATTCAGTCTTTTCCCCAGTTCACCACACAGCTCTTAGAGGCCTCTCTCCCACTTCCTCCGCTTACCACCTTTCCTAGATGCCAGCCTTGCTGTGGGCTTTCCTAGAAGGTGGGTAGCTGACATAACACACACTGGTTTCTTTCAGTCATGCTTTATATCTGCTAAGTGTTACTTCTCACATTAGGCCTCTACATCATAAGTAAAGCTGCTAAACTCCATGTTTTACCGAAAAGAACCATCCCTCTTCATTCTCTGCTAGTTTCCTCAACTCCAGCTGCAGCCCTTGCCAAATACTACCAGCCTTAAAAGATGAGCGCTGGTGATGATGATAATGATAAATGATAGGTAACATTTATTGAGCACTTACTATGTTCTAGGCACTGATTCTTCAGGCTCTTGTTTTGGGTACCCTATAATAGTGAGGTAGGGATCATTTTAAAGGTGAGGAAGATCAGGCACAGAGAGATTAAGAAAGCTACTTAAGTTCACTTGGCTGATAAGTGACAGGGCAGGAATTCAACCCCAGGCTCTAGGGCTTGCAAATTGAACCTTGACTCTTTACCTTCAGGTTGTACTCCACTCCTTTCAAAAAGTTCTCACTTTCATCTTTAATTCATATACAGTGAAGCTAATGTAAAAAGATGAAGGTTGCTAGTGAGTTCTGTATACCTTCTTTGTATCTCTGATGCCTAGTTGTGCAGGTTCTCAGCAAGGGATGGTAGGACTTGCAGCTGGATGGGTGCGAGCATGGGGAATACGTGGTATGTGTGAGTGTGTGGAATGCGTGATAAGTGCGTGTGTGTGTGTGTGTCATGATTTAAGATGGTAGCCGCCATTGGCATTAAAAAGAACCTGCTATTCTGAGCTCCTGCTATGACAGCGAGATGTGCTCATAGCAGCTGTTAGCGATCAGAGTGTGTTTCCATCTGATGCGAAATGTGCTGCCATCACTTGTGAAATGGATTTCAAAACCTTGCTGTACTGAAGTACCAAAGTGTGCGAATGGTGCACTTTTACTGCAAATTAGAAAGATTCACTTATTCCAATGAAAAAGTCACACTCACTCACTCAAGTTATCTTAAGTGGCAAAGACACACATTGCCAAATGCTGGAGAGCTGAACGGAGTATGTGCAGGACAGGCTTAGAATGTCATGTGAAATGTTTGTCTGTAGGCAAAAAGAGCTCCTTGGACTCTAAGAACAGAAACCGAAAATGGAATGAAAAGGATAATGTCACGAACCTTATTATGATATCTTTGCATGGCTATGACGTTCTTACCTTCCCTCTAGTGCATGACTTACATAAAAATAGGTAGCTTCAAGATAAACACCCAAGATGTACATTTCCTTGGAAAAAAGTGACATTTCTTAGGCATTATAGTCTGAATTGATGCTTCGATGTCAGACCTTCTTAAAATAAATCTGTCAGTCTCTTAACTTGGTCCAGAGCATTCCTCCTCCTCATGTCTCACAACTACTTAATATCCCCAAGGCTCTGCTGCCTTTTTCTGTCTTCCCTTTTCTTATGAAGTAGTAGCTACAAGCTCCTGCCTTCTTCCCTTTGGAATAGACCATAGAAACAGCTGTGCTTCAGCTATCAGCAGATATTGTTATTCATTCTCTGGTTAATTGTATCTATTATAATTAAGAATGAAAATGTTTCTTTAATGAGTAAGTTTTAAAAGCATGTGTTTATAGAGAGAGTCAAAAAAAAAAAAAAACTCTTCAGGTCACTTATCTGGTCATTCAGAGGGCCTGAACTGGTGGTCTTGGAAAAGTGTTTTAAAAGAGAATTAAAAACAAAAAAAACAAAAAAACATTAAACTGCAATCCAAAATTACATCTGTGATACATTTGAAAGCTTAGAACTTGCCATATCTATTGTTTAAATGTCATTTGCTATGTCCTGGAAATTGTAAGTGGAGAACCTAGTAGAATTTTTCTTCTAGGAATTAGTCACTAATCTTTCAAAATCTTACATCCTTAAAATGATTAATATGACAACATCTACACTTACGCTTCTGGAAATTCTAAATAATTTGCTTATGATTTTTAATAAAGATCAGATGCTTCCCTGGTTTCTTGCCCAAAGCTCTACTCTCCCTATTAATTCTAGGGAAATTTTGTGAAGTGGGAAATAGCACAGAAGTGGTGTAGGGATCGGGACTGGGGGATAATCCTCTTGACCATCCTCACCCACTAAAATAATCTGTAGACCAAGAAAAATTAGGTTTCACCAGTCTGTGTTGCTGTGGCTATGGATGTGTTGTTAGTTTAGTCCTCTATGACTTAATATAGAAGGATGTAATTGTATTTTCAAGGTTTAAAGTTACAAGTTTATTTCCAATTTTTTGCCATGAATTCAAACTTAACTTGGTTAGGGAGTATTTCTTAAATGGCATAATTTACTATCCAATGAACAGTAATGGATCTTGAAAAAACCATCCAAGCTAATGGAAAAAAGCAATGAGTTCCTTTGCCTGGTAAGCTTCGATGAATTAACCTGGGTTCTTGTTATTTTAACCCATTTCTGCACATCTGCATCTAGCTGACTTTTGTGATGGCAGCATTAGTGGGTCATAGAAATTGTGCAATTGGAATTAGCAATTAATGGCTGACCTTTTTAGACAGGAGACTTTGGCCCTTTGAGGAGTATTCTGAGTTAAACAGAATGTTTTTATTGATTTATTCGGTAAACTCATGCTGTATGTCAAGCATACAATGGGCCAGAGACACATGAAGCCATAGAACAGATAGATTTAAATAAATAACCTTTTTATTACAAGACTCATTTCTACGTCAATAGATTTTCCTGTCTTTGGACTTGTAATTGAATCACCAGGTTTATTTTTGTGACATTATATGTACCCATTAAAAAACGTAAAAGCTTCTAAATTGCAACACCAAGATCGTACAATGGTATAGCTTGAGGTACACATACGCAGGTGTTAAGTTAAGAGAGCTGTAAAATGGAGTGGTTGTCTCAGGTTTAGGTGTGAGAATTTGGAGGGAATTGTGTAAAGTAAGGTTATTTCATAAAATGCAGTAAGAGTAATTCTGATGTTTTTGGTTAAGCAGAAACTAGATAAGATCTCCAGATTTGGTTTGGTTTTAAAGATGTTCTTTCTGTTGTTGTGAAAAACAGACTTTGATAAAAGCAAAGAGCTGACCCCATTGCTCTCAACTGTGAGCAAAGGAAGACTTAACCTAAATGTGGCAAAATTGTTCTTGTTAAGGGGAAAAAAAGAACTGGTATCTAGAGTGAGGTCGATCGCTAGAAAAGATTAGATGCAGTTCTGTGACTCAGATGACATTTTTTTGTTGTTGTTTAGTGTTATCTAGAATTATGTAAGGGATGCACACCTATTGTTGGAAAAGAAGTTGTCAGGAATTTCCCTTGAGCATAGTCTAATCACTTAGTAAAATAAAGTGGATGCTTTTTCCTACTGATATGAAATGACAGTTAACCCACACTGGGAGGTTCAAGAGAAGGATTTTTATTAGGTGTTTCTTATCTCAAGATCTTAGAAAATCTTTGAGAACTATATATTGAAAAAAAGTGCAGTTAATTCTAGAATCTTAGAAGGACCTTATTCCACCTGGGAATAATTGGCCAATGGCCAGTTACCTTTGTCTCAGTCCCTGATCTCACCTAGCTTCCCAAATTCCCAACAACAAATTTGTTCCATTGTTTACAAAGGCAAGAGAGAGGCGAAACCAGGAAAAACAAAAAAGAGGAAACTATTCGTATTGCTGATCTTAATCATCATCTTCTATTGGGTGAAAATTTACTCAATATTTGACCCACTGGATGAGTAAAGTGAAGTATTAGGAAGCTGCTTGTCTTGCTATTCAACTATTTTATTCAAGGCTTAGTTGGTGACCAAGTAGTCAATTAATTGCCTCAGACTTAGCTATTTTGTGCATTACTATATACTAGGAGAATTCTAGAGAGAACTGGATCTAAAAATCAAAGCCATCCACTGTTCCTCTATGAAAAATCTGTTTTCTCTCTGATTTGACAGAATTTCCCTGTGCAGGGACAAAAGTGCTCATTTGGATTTGGCTTTTAGCAAAAATACATATGCATCAGGGAATGTGAGTCAGTTTCTCTGGAAAGCTTAATCTAGTAGGGATAGAAACATATTACAAAGGATAAATATTCAGTTTCCATTGTCAGAACTACCTGCATATTCACAGAAAGCCACATGAGAAGATGTGTCTGTCCTCCTTATTCTTCAGAGATTTCCTGCATACACAGCCCTGCTTTCTCTGAATTCATGTGGGACATTCTGGCCCAGTGTTTTAACTCTTTTGCACCTGAGTCTTGCATCTAAAAAGACTGAAGGAAATACTCAAAGTTCCAAAACTCCAATTTTGTCTTATTTTAGATTTAGTGTGCAAATACTTGATCTCTCGATTGTGTGAGGTGTGCTTATATGTTTGTATTTGGCAAATATATGCAACACTTTTTATTTAAAAATGTTTTTTTTAAGCTGTTAAGTTTCAACAGAAGCCGCAATCAAGTTAAAGCCTTTAAGAAGTGGTTTTTAATAGTTAAGTAAGGGGTGAGACTTAGTAGGGCGCAGAGTAAGATACAGGAGTTTTTTTCTTTAATGACTACAGTTACGCAGGGTCCTTTGAGTCAGATATCAACTTAATACCAAGACTTGGGAATGTCAGAGGGCAACACGTTTATGTGTTTAACAAGTGGGAATCATGCCATTTCCATGGTGTCCCCGTGAGACTGTACAGGCTCTAGTAAAAGTTTAGTTCAGTGACTTTGCTTGTGACATCTATTATAGAGTGACTTCTCTATTGATATGCTCTTTTTTTCTCTAGTTGAGACTAAGGTAGTAACATCTGAACCCATCAGTCTCTCAGGAAGGCATTTTGGGAGCCAACAGTTAAAAAACTAAGTCTAGCTAGCATATGAAAATTACAGTTCTATGTATTTTCCTTTATTCTCTTTGTGGCAGAGCCTGTTGTGGGTAGTGAGGGCACAGCGTCCTGGTCCTTGCCAAGAATGATATGCTAAGCTTCCTAAAGCTTCCCATTATATAGGTCTTTTCATCTTCAAAGAGCTTTGCGAGCATTCATTTACCACCACCTACCTGGGAAGTAAGAATTATTCCCATTTTATAGATGGAGGAAGTGGAGGTGTTAGTGACTTGCTTGAGGCCACCCAGGAAGTTGAGGGTCTGACAGAGACTTCAAAGGATTGCCCACTCCACTTCTTAACTGAAGGGACCTCAGCTCTTTCTCTCTTGTGTCATTTCCCCTTGAGAGCCTCAGGTCACTGATAATGTAAATCTAAGAGCATTAAATAAGAGACTCCCAGGCTTTCTGCTTTGTGGTTGCCTCTGCAATTAAACCCTGGGAAATCTAGATATGAGAAGCCATTTAATCCTCCTGAGGTCTATTTTCCACATCTGTGGAATGGGCATAGTGATACCCACCTACCTACTTCAGAGTTGTTGCGAGCACCAAAATCAAAACAAGCTAACAACAACAAAAACTTTTACAGAACTCGGCAAATGTCAGGTGTTATTTTTGTTGCTAGAAATGACCAGGAGACTGCAGTACCAAAGGGGCAAGGTTTTTCTATTTAGGGGGCTAATTGCTTTGGTGATGTTCAGTGAGGATCAGTACTGTCATGGAAGAAAAGACTAGACTAAGGAAACATACTAGTGTTATATTTAGTACATATTTAGTAGACAAAATGGCAGAACCAGCTGATTATTAGTTTGCATAGTATTCATCTGGTCTCCAGAGGACTGCCGAACATGCCTGGGACACGGAACATATTCATGTGTACTCCAAGCCACAGGTCCAGGATGACAGAATGTGCCAAACTGTCCGAAGCCCACAGTCTGTTCCTCTTCCACCATGGAGATGTAATGAGAGCTCTCTACAGACCCTTTTGGTGGCCTGGGGCCTCCAGCAGTAGCAGTGAGAATCCCAGAAAAGCCCTTTGCTCCCCAAACCGTCCACAGCTAGCATGCGCAGGGCGTCACCTCTGGAAGGATGATTTGGAAAAAAGGCACCTATCTGGGCAGATAAATAGGAAAACGTGCCCTTACTCCAGGCTGTTACAGCCACGCTGCGGCAGGGCTGACAGCCAAGTGAATTTCAGCCCCTACCTTTGCCCCTTCAGCTAGGCTCCATTGGGCAGGCCACAGTGTCCTTAGAACTAGAAGGTGGCTAGACCCAGAGGGGCCAGAAAACTCTAGAAGCTGGGAGTTTCCAAGGTCCCTCCAGGGAACCAGGTGAAGACTCGCCACTCTTCACTAGCCGGCCTTGACATGCAGGCCAGGCTGCCATCCAGGCAGTTGCAGAAGCCTTTAATACCCCAGCAGTTTTAAACTGGGGATAAAATAGAGTGACTAATCCATAAAGGACTCAAGCCATTTTACTGAAAATAAAATCAAATGCTTTAGGGTTTTTCTTTTTAATCTTTATTGGTTTTTCTGCTTACAAAAGTAATACATGCTAGTTGTAAAAAAAAAAAAAAAAAAAAATTTAAACATTAGAGAAATATGTAACATGGCAAGTAAAAAGTCCTTTATTTTTTCAGCCCGCCAAAAAAAATTAAAAAAAAAAAACACTGTCAACTGATATAAAAGAGAGTTTTTGTTGTTGTTGTTGTTTTTAATCAGTGGTTCTTGACCATTTTTGCGAGACTTGACATTCTTATGTGTGACATACTCTCATGGGTGTATCCAAGGTTGGGCCATGTCCTGGCATGCCAGCAGAAACCCCACCCTGTTCAGTCCAAATTAAGAAACTATGTAGTGGTGCAAGTGAGCTAGAGTGAAAGATAGTTTTGGGGTGACCTTGGGTTCCTATCCACTTATTTTTATATGAACCCATAAAAAAACTTACAGTTTTTTTTTTTTGCTATTTTTAGTAACAAATGCCATATGACACATCCCCATAGCTGATTGCAACGCAGCATTGTGTGCAGCAAACAGTTAAGTGCCAATGTTGTAAAGGATTGCTGTGGTGGCTGGTATGAACTGCCTGTCATATTATTTGGAGGATAAGCAGCTTTTCTCTATCCCCACTTTGGAAGGAGCTTAAAGTCTGCAGAAAAGAATTTCATTTCGCTATAAGGCAGGATTTCTTATCAACAATAACAATAATAATAATGACTATTTATTGAATGCCAACTATTTCTCAGAACTGTGTGATGTGCATATGTATATATAGAATACATATAAAAGTTAATCATATATACGCTGTCATTTATACATCCTTATCATTGAATCTTCACATATGAAGCCGACGCTCAGACAGGTTAATTAATTTGCTCAACCTTAAGTATTGTTAAACCTTGGTCACCTGAAGGTCAAAAACTACTTGGAATTTTATAAAATTGAGAAGAATGGCCTAGAAGGTCAATGATTACTTCCAGTTATAAACTAGTCAAGTAACTTCCAGAAAGACATCTTGATATCTGTTCTGAGTAGTAAGTTTAACCGAATTATTTTTGAAATATCTTTTGATTCTTGGTTAGTGGTCGTATATACCAAGAGCAGTAAGCTCTTAATGTTCGTTATTGGAATAATTGAATCTTGGCAGTGCAGAATGGAGGGGGATCCCTCAGTTTTTAGTCAGACAAAAAGACAAAATGTGCCCAAATTGCAACCTTACTGCTTTCTACCTCTCTTCGAGCAAGTTATTTAGCCTCTCTGAACCTGTTTTCTCATCTGAAAAATGCAGATGATGATGATGATGATGATGATGATTACACCTACCTCATAGGGTTGTTGGAGAAGTAAATGTGATATTGCCTGACAGATTATAAACACAAATACATGTTAGATATTTTTGATTATTATAAATCCATTATGTTATCATCAAGAGATCACTTCACCCAGAGCGAATGAAGTGGTGGCTACAACTCATGTACAGTTGTATTTTTTTAATTATTTGGAGAATGGACAGTTTTCTCTGTAACAACATATCTCTCAAAATAGGTCTTGTTGTATAAATGAGGTGTTAAGAATACCAGTGCCCATGTTCTTCTTCCTTTTTTTAATTAAAAATATAAAGCAGACTTTTTTTAGAAGTACATACAATGCTCCATGACAGCCCAGCCCAAGGACCACTTGGCTAATTAGCACACTTGCATTCCAGGATTTCCTGACTCCCCACTGCCACTTGTTGTTAGCTACTTGAAACTGCAGAAATTTGCCTCTGCAGGTGTGGAGAGCCTGCTTGAATTACTTAGGGTGCATGAGAGAACAAATTATTTAGGCAATAGAGCTGAAAATGTGGGCAAATTAGAATTTTTCATAGCAAGATTGTTCATTGTTAAGCCAATTCATGATTATATGTGTGCATCTTGCCTCAGATATTCGTCTACACAATAAACCTTTTTGCTGCTATGAATATGTATTTGGACTAATTTAATCAATATACTTGTGACAGTAGTGGTGTCTGACAGAATTCATCCTTTGAAATACTGGCTGAGTTAATCCGTGCAGTATATCTGTGGGCCAAGACTCAATTCGTGTTAAAAGAAGATCATTTTGAAAAGACACAACACTGCCTATTGAAAAATGGAAAAGACTGAGGGATAGAAAGCAAAGGGCAAGCGGATTTGTGTGCTTTGCTCTCTTATTGGACTGAAAACTCAAATTTATGGAACTAAACTGCTTGCCTTTTGAAAAATTGGCAAGTCAGTGACTACCTTTTTTTTTTTTTTATCACTGATACATTTGAATTCTGTAAATTGACTATAAGGTGGAGGGCGAGTGGCTCTTGTTCACTGTTGGGTTAAATGGAAGGCAGAGTAAGTACCCTGCTGGAATCTGCAAATGTTTGCTTTCTGGAAATATCAACACATGCGGTCAGATCACATTCAGAGAGTTTGCTTTTTGGAGCAGGTGGATTTTAGTCATTTCCTGAAGAGTGCTTGCAATTGAAATTGTCTTGTGAAGTAAGAGAGCCTCCCCCAGGGAGTAAGCTAGTAGAATAGTTTCATCTAACCAGTCAAGGTACCTGAACCTTGCTATGGAGGACCCTCCCATCACCTTACCACGAGCTTCCTAGAGAAGCTTGTCCTAATTCTGATTGTTTGGCCAACACTGCCCACTGGAACTAAGCCTAGACATAGTGGTGGGCAAAGGGCTAGGCACATGGTCCCCTGCTTGAAAATACAGATCATCTACATTGCGTCCATTCATACCAAGCATCCTGGCCTCCGTAAATCTTATGAAATATGTCTCAGCTTGAGTGTCCACCAGATCCAAAAAACCCTGGGAGCTGAAACAAGGCTGAAGACCAAGAGTTTGAGAGCCTGACTCAGGCCAGCTGTCCTATGCAGCAGTGGCAGCAAACTCTGGGTTTTTGTTACAATGACCCTCCTACCCCCACCTCCACCATCTGCTCAGCCAGGAGCCATTCCAAAGGTGAAAGTACTGGGCTGGGCGGCACTCCCAGGAAACTACCATCATGAGCAGACCCCTCCAGGCCAGACCTCCATATCACTTGCCGGATTATAGCAGCCATTAGCTGGCTTAAATGTCGTCATTTCACTTCTGACGGGTAAGCCACTAAGAGTCCAGGCAGACTGAGCGGCAAAATATCATTTTCCATTTGATCTAGATACAGTTTTACTCAGCGTTCCCAGTGTGGCCTGCCCAGGACCTTCATGTCTTATAAAGAAGCAGCCCCCAACCTTTTTGGCACCAGGGACCAAGAATCTAATGCCTGATGATCTGAGGTGGAGCTGAGGCGGTGATGCTAGCGCTGGGGAGCAGCTGCAAATACAGATGAAGCTTTGCTTGCCACTAACCTCCTGCTGTGAGGCCCTGTTCCTAACAGGCCAAAGACCCATTCCAGTCTGCGGCCTGGGGATTGGGGACCCCTGTTATAAAGAACTAAATAGACGTGTTTTATCTCCCCATTGTTAAAGTGTAATGAAGATAACTCTTGAAAGTTCCAAATTTAGCACTAGTGTTGCTTTAATTGCCTCAGATAGTTTTGATGCTGACTTGTACTGCAGGCCTAGCAAGATTTGTCTATGTCTAATTTCTGTGATCACCGCTTGAGGTGAAACATAGGCCGAAGAAGCTCAGTGTCAGTCTTCTTTATTTCACATATAAATTTTGTTTAATAGATGATCCAAGTACTTTGTGTTGCCTAATTATTCTATTCCGTAGGGGTCGGAGTGGGGGAAGCAGGTTCTCATTATAGACTGGTTAATTCACTTGGGAAAATCCAGGCAATAACTCTCAGCAGATATCACCTCTCAACATTTCTCTACTAGCACTTGGCTTTTTTGAGTCTCTGTAAAATGTTGGATATAACTCTCTCTCTAAAACTGCAGACAACATATAGCACAAAACTTTGCCTTGACTATATTAAGAATGTTAGAGGGGCCAAGAGGTGTGAAACATTATTGGAGTTCAGATTTCATAAAGAATTTTCCTTGAAGAAGTCAAGCTAGGTGCTAAGAGAAGGAGGCAGACTTGGAGATGATCATTTTTGTTAAATGCAGCCTTATAACATTTTAAGTTGCATAACTCAGAAGTAGACCTATCAGTGTATTAAGACTCCATTATTGGGATATTATAAAGCTTCAGAATTATGGAAAATATGTTGGATGTGAGATTGCACGCCATCTCTAAATCTGGACAATGAAACTCAGTATATCAACACTAAGAGTGACCGATAGGGGGAGGACACTGGTAGAATAGCTTGCGCTCCCAGTTATCACAGTACTTGCACTGGTCCCTTTGAAAGGAAGTTAGCAAAGTATACATGGTTTATAATGAGGTTAAATCCAGTAATTTTATGTGTGCTCTAATTATTGACTACTTCACACCAAATTCAAAATAAACATTGTGGAAATGATCCCAGGATAGGGGATTACATTGGAAGAAAGAGCGTGCTGTTTGTAAATGTGTGTTACTTGCATTGTGTAACTTACATTCTTAGACAAGTCATTGCTTTGTGTAAGGCCTGGGCCAGGTAAGGGCTATATGAAAATGAAATACACTTGGGCACTTACAATGGTGTTTGCATGTGTGATTTAGTAGATAATCTGACATGATATCTAGTATTCAAAACCATGGAAAATAAACATAGCATAATGGAATCCTCCAGGTAAACTGTGTGTACACCTCAGCATCGGTCGTCTTTATTTCACATAAATTATATTTAATAGGTAATCCAAGTACCTTGTTTTGCCTAATTATTTTATTCTTAGGTTATTTTTTTAAATCCTTAATTTTGCTATTTCCACCTCTGTTCAAGATAGAATATTTGTTTAGACATGCGCTTTTTCATATTTGAGAACTTTGATGTAATATATATATTAATTATTTGGTTAGATTTACAACATGAGGCATCTTTAAGTAATCAGTTAGATAGAAACACATGCACGCTGTACCAGGAAGTCAATTTTCAATGTAAAGAACTCAGAATCTAAATCTACATATTCTATTTGTCAGGATTCAGATAGGATATTAACTTTATGGTTGAAAGGTTTTGATCGTACACAAATGGACTCATTTTTAACACATAGCAACTATGTTAATTAAAAAAGGATGAGTAAGGAATTCTTAACTTACCATCACATGTAACTTATTATTTTGAATTGATTCATTTTCCTAAGTAGTCTTGACTTTTTAGAGTATTTTTTCTCTACCAGTCAAGCTACCGCCAAGACAGATTTATGACCTTTTAAAAATAATGATGGAAAATGAGATCGGAGGAAACATTTTAGTATCTGCTTTGCTCTGAGGCCTAAACTGCGAACTCTCCAGTTCTTGAAGGCTTTGAAATGCTGATTCCAGCCTTCTTGTGGGTTCTTAAACACCTTCTCAAATGACCCATTTTAATAACCCGAAAGCTATTATATAACGAGCAGCCATAATTTAGTCCAGGGCTCTAGGGGGACCCTCACAGTTCAGCAATGAATAGTTAATGCAGTATAATGTTTAGCAGGTTATTAGTTTTCACTATACAAATGCTGATCAGGGAACGCTTTTATAAGGTGTTTAAAAGAAAATGTAATTAACTGGTTGCGTGCTTCTGTTGCAGCTCAAATTGAAATTATTCCATGCAAGATCTGTGGAGACAAATCATCAGGAATCCATTATGGTGTCATTACATGTGAAGGCTGCAAGGTAAGCCTTTTTAATTGTTGTTTCTATTAATGTTAAAATGTATCTTGCGATTCTTAGTTTTTACTTCTACTATGTCTAAAAATTCAACGTCTTCGAATTTCAAGTGATGAAAAATGACAGAACAGAGTGAGTGTTTTGGTGTTAAGTTACAATTGAAGAAGTTATACATATTTTTTACGCCTTCCATCAAAATAACAGGATGCTAGAGAAAGGTGTTTAAGCATTGTTTGTTTGTCATTTCCAATCCCAGAATTGATTGAACTGATGAATAATCTCCTTGATTATCTTTTTAAAAAAGAGATGAATCTAGACTTATGTAACGTCCCTGTTACAAGCTTTATAAGCAGATACTGCCAATAAATTTAATCAGAATGTGATTGGAAGTCTTATTGTTGGCACACAGATGTTGTCTCAGGTGGCCAAATTGTGGCAAGGCTGTTGGAAAGAACTGAGTTCTGGTCCTGGTGCCATCACTTGTCCATGTTGTTTTGGGTATGTTTCCTCATTTCTAAGGTGGGCAGAACACCTGTTCTTCCTATCTTTTAGAATTATTCTAAGAATAAAATTTAAAAATGTAAGTAAACTGAAAAATGCTACTTAAATCTAAACATTATCATTCTTATTGCTCTTGTTACTATTTTAATTATGACTGATGATGATCTCAGGGCAATAGGTACAGCACATGCATAATATGGCAATGGGAAATAGAGATATTTATCCTAATCATTCAAGACTCCAAAACCCAGATTGCTTCTGTTATTTAAATTTCAATTTATTGAGATTTAAATCCTCCTGCTTATATTGGAAAGGCCTTGAGACAGCTTACAGGATAAAACAGTGCAAAATAAACAGGAGAGCAGCTATTTAAACATGCTGAACGCCTTTGAGACAGTTGATTGCCACTGAACCAGGCCTGAATTAGCCCTAAGGCATTTTGAAGCAAAGGCAATAAATAAAATCCACAAATTTGGTTAGCTCCTTGTTAGTGAAATTAGAAAATACAGTGTCATAAAATACAAAATCACCACCAGACACAAATACTGAGAGATTGCAGGGACATTTGCCTCATAATTTCCTTAAGCCTTTGTTTGACTGTTAATCATTGTAACATTTGCCACCTTGTATGTATACAAATGCTTCATATGGAGCCCATCTTGGTGAAGCTTGAGATTTCTGCACACTGCCAAACGCATTTAATAATTTAAAAAGAAAAAAAATCACCTGCCTTTTAGGAATAGGGAGCTTGCTCCTTAAATGGGATTTTGAATTATTCATCTCTGTGGAATCCTCAAGGCCTCAGGGTTCTAGATTACCAAGACAAAAAAAAAAAAATTATGCCCTTTGCCCTTTTACTTCCTCAATCTTCTCTCCCTCAAAAATTAACTTATTTAATTAATTAATTAATTAAAATAAAACAAAATGAAGTGGACTGCCTAGCTATGCCATCTCAGGATGTAAGGAAGAGAGAGATCTGCCTGTGACAGCTGTCACCATTGATTTTCAGAATTAATTTGGCCGATTTGGCTGGACAGGTGTAGTAGCACTTCATCACCCTCACTAACTCTTGTGTTCACACCTTTCCAAAGCTGTTTTCAGCTTTCTTGATGGACGGTATGTAGTCGGCAATGCTTGCCCACCAGAAATTCCAAGCACAAGTGATTTTTGTGCACTGAATATCATCACCTACACACTATCTTAAGTGGACACGGTGCTAGAAATTAACTGTTATATGTACCTTCATTCTGCCCAAGAAACTGATCACCGTCTCTGAGTCTTTCAGTAATGCCACATGTGGTTTTATGTGGCAACTACAGTGAGTATCTAGGAATGGAGTCTGGAGCAGGGCTATGGTGTGGATGGGGGCTACTTCCTATGAATCATCCCAACAATTCAGAAGATTAATTAATGTGCTATCCAATAAAACCTGAATCAACTGTCTGAGTACCACCGTGTTTACATAGGCATAAGCAATGTATGTTTTCTTTATACCCCCAATGTTTATGATAGAAATAAAAACAATAAATAAAAGGCCATCTATTATTTCACAGTTGTCACTTTTCTAGATTCCTTTTCAGAACTTGTCCATATACAGACTCAATGCCAATGTGGTTTCCAGTTATCTGTGTTTCTCTGTTCAAAGTCATTAAAACAAACAATTAAAACTTAATTTTATTAACATATTGGGCCTATGTCCAGCCTGGGACCTTTACAGTGGTATGTGTTTATGTTTGATACATATAGTATTTGTTCCGCACAGTAGTTTCTCTCTGGTATAACTAACATTTTTATTTCTAGTTGTGGTAAAGTCAAGAGCCTTCTGCTTTAGCCATTGATGTTAATGATTTATCATGTTCTAACCAGGTGAAGCTGGTTACATCATGACAAATTATAAATAGTTTATCTCTGTGATAGTATCATTAGATATCAGGAAAATTTATAATTAGGTATATAAATAGATATCTAATGAGAGGAAAGCAAGTGACTCAGTCATTTTCTGAGCTAATCATTTTGTGAATGTCTTTTAAATTGCATTTCAAAGTGACGTCCTGGACCCACAAGAAACTAAAGAACCTAATAAATTGCTGAAATGATTATCTATTTTATCACGTATTGGTTCAGGTAAGCATTGCCCATGAACAGCGAAAATGATAGCTGTTTTGGAAGCTCTTTCTCTGGTCCTAAGTATTCCCAGCTCACCCACACCTGGTTCCCTAGGCTACCTGCAGAGACAGATTGGGTCATGCTTGTGCCCTGACTCTGGGACCAGACTGCCTAAGTTTGAATCCCGGCTCTGCTATTTACCAGCTTGAGCAACTGCCCAACCTTTCTGTGCCTCCATTTCTCCATCTGTAGAATGAGGATAATAATTTTAGTTAACTTTGTAGGGTTGACACGTGCATTTAGGTAAACCACTTAGAAGAGTGCCAGGCACGTACAAGCACGCAGTACATGTTGGCTATTGTTATTGTCATTCCTGGCCAAACTCTTTATGCCCGAGTAATGCCACTCTGTATAGTCAGATATTATTTCAGGATATCTATGAGTCCAGTCTTGATTTTTGTGACCATTTATAATTTGTTCTATAGACTCTGCCAATAAAAACAACAAAAATATGAGCACCCCCTTGGGACCAGGCACTTTTACAAACACTGTGAGGGATCCAAAAACATAGAAGGCCTCATCCTTCTATCAGGCAGTTTACAGTCTAATTGTGGAGATGAGATCTACACAGGAAAAACTACATAGCAATGCAAGAACTAAATACTGGAGTAAGGCCACAGTGTAATATGACACAAGAAGCACATACCCACAAGGCAGCAAGAGCCTAGAAAGGGAGATGGCTTGGTTGTGTTTTGAAGACAATCTATAACCCAGCTTGACTGGAGCAAAGAGTCACTTACTGTAGATAGTGAAAGATAAGGATACGCAGGTACACCGTTCCCAAAATTTTAAGGGCTCCGTTATGCCACGGTTTTTATTTTAAAAGTAGTTTACTTGTTCTTTTGAAATAACGAGGAACAGTGTACTACCCCTGCTCAAACCTTGAATATTGCATTTCAGAAGAACATAGAATCCAAGCCCCAAGTTTAGTTCTGTAAGGTGTTCGTAAGCTCTTGGAACAGAATTTAGTCCCAGTCCTGGGTGGACACCAGGAGTGGGTATAAGGTAAGCTGGGGTAGACCTGCCAGGGAAGCAGGGCCAGGCCACAGAACATGCAGTCAGAAGGAAAGGCCAGAAGTTAAATGAGACACCGTAGATGTTAGGGTTAAGGTTCGATCTTCAAAGTAAATAAAAATGCTGAAGTGTTTATAGAAAAATAACTACTAGTTTTCTTTTGAAAATATGATCCTATTTATCATTTAACATCAGTTCTTAGCTTCATCATTAGATACAGTGGCCATTCAGATGATGATGATAAAAAATTTATCTGGAGATAAAAAACACACATACACAGTTTTTTATCATCTGTATGTTTTTAGACTTTTTGGCTCTACAGTTTCAACCATAACTTTTTAAATGCTAATGTACAATTGAGTATTAGTGAATCGATTTGCTTACATTTAAGACCCTTTGCTTTTGATAGGTCTTAGAGTAGCATTCATTTGTCAAATATTTACTTATCATAATACATTTAAGTTTTCTCTTTCACCGAGTAAATTAAGAATTTGGAATAGTGTCTTTGCGCTGACAAATATATTACCTGAAATTCACAATAGAAAGCCTTTTTAAAAATATCTAGAATGTATAATTGGTACTTTTTTTTCCTGAAAGAGCTAAAGCAATTTCTGGAGCTTTTTGTGTTTTAAGTTAAAAACAAATGTTTATAAATGTTCCTTTTAGACCCCAATTGTTTTTTAGAAAATTCAAATATTTGTATTTCAGTTGGGAAATGTCACTAGCCCTGGACCAATTTTGTCCGCTTTCCAGCATTGATGCATTCATGTTCAACATTTTTATTTTAATGTTTTAAAATAGCTGTCCCTGGTATTAGAGTTAGCCATTTAAAATGAAAATTGGACTTGGCTGTTATTGCATACTGTGACATCAGAGTTGCAGTTCCGTTACATACAGGTGATAAGAAAAAAATATTAGTTTAGCTAAATCCTCCAGTCCTGTGATGAAATGCACAAGTGGTAGGATGTGTTAAACTCCAGTTTACATCAAGATGATTAAGGTTTTTTTTGTTTGGGTTTTTTGTTTTGTTTTGTTTTGTTTTGTTTTTTTGCTTTGTTTAGGCCTTAATCATGTCTCAGTAACTACGGCCCTTCCTCAACTCACAGAAAACACTGGGCTTAGGACCTTGTAGATAGGGCTCTGTCAATAGTGTGTGGCTCAGGGTAGGGCCCTTCATGCTTGCTTAGGAATCACTGTTGCTGAATGTGTTCACTTGGATTGGATCTGAGTATAGCAAATCACAGTATGGCAAAGCAGACATCTACCCTTACCAAATTTGACACACGAGGTCAGCTTTAATCAGAGATCATTTGCACATACAATTCTACAGGGAGATCAGTCATTATTGAATGAGAAAGTAGTTCAAGAGATCCGCATTTCTGTGATTTATTGCTGCCAGATGTAGGAGTGTAGGGCTATACCAGCTAACTTTTGCGAATGAGATTGCCTGTTCTTTTCTAAAGAACAAATTTCCTTCTTCATTTGCTTTCTTGAGGACTATTAATCCTGCCCCGCCCCATTTTAATTTTATTGTTTCTTCTGGCTCTTCCTCCCCCTGATTTTAATCTATATATGTCTTTTTTTTACCTGTTAATGAAATTAACAATTGACTTCTTTTTTTCTTTATCCAGATATTTCACTTTCTACCCACATTTATCCAAAAAGATACTTCTTCTTCCTCACCCCCTTACTTCTGAAATTCTCAACAGAAAGTTCCCAAGATAAGTAAAATCATAACATAGTTCATGCTTTCACACATAGGATTCTCTGCTCTTCTCAGCCTCAGAAATCCTACGAGAGGGAGACATACACCTACTTTAACGGTCCCTCAAATTCCAAAATTTTTAGTTGTATTGGAAAATGCAATAATTCGGTCAGGCATATGAGCATTCACAATAAATCATAGCGTTATGAATAAATCTTGGTTGTCAAAAGCAAATGTGTAGCCGTTCCAAAGCGTCTGCCATTAGAATGCAGCGAGGCAGCTGTCAGCTGTTTTCTTGTAATTAAACAGCCAATGAGCAGCTAATTAAGACATATGTGTATACAGAAGTGGAAGTGGGTATGTTAATGAACTGTAGGAATCAATTCATTAAGTGAAAATTGTCAAAAGACCAAACATCAGATCTGTATTTCAGCCTGTGCTGCACTGAGTAGAAGCCCCAGGCAGGAGGGGAGCCCTTCAGAACAGGACCCCTGAGCACCTTTCCAACTACACCCCCAGTTCTGTGTGGGCCAGCCCACGCTGTGGGGCAGAACTATTAATCACTCCAATGAGAAGTGCCATGTACATTTCAAAGCTTTTTATTAAGTAGATGTAGCAAATGAAAGTGTTTCACTAGCTATATATAAATGTAAACATACACATATGTTTTTAATAACCTATTAAAATGCCATGTTCCTCACCTTGTGTCTGAACCATTATATGGAACTTTGACTCCGGAACTGAAAAGTAGGAGATTTATGCTTGTTTATTTTGTTTCGTAGTTCGTCTCTTTTTGTTGGGTCTGCCCTGCATGTTTGTCTTGATGGTATTCTGGTGGGAAATTAAGAGGTGTATGGCCTTTGAAATTAGATGCCCCCAGAGTTCAGGAATTCAAATCCTGTCTTTCCCTTTATCTGCTGTGTGACTTCGGACACATGGCTTAACCTCTCTACACTTTAATTTTCTCGTTTGTAAAATAGATATAAAAATACATACTTTGCAGAGTTGCTGTGAATTGCAAATAAATAATGTTTGCAAAGCATCTTCCATAGTGCCTAGTATAGAATAGGTGCTCAGCATATGATTGTCACCACTATTTTTATCACGACCATCATTTTTTACTCTAGATATTTATGCAACAAGTATTTGTTGACTTCTTTCAGTCCTGTGGTAGCTGTTGGAAACAAAAAAACAAAGCAGTCAGTGAGGGAGACAGATTAGTAACACAGCAAGTTAAGGGCTATGAGGGGGGCACTACTTACAGAGTTCTAAAGGTACACATGGAGGGGTAAGGTCAGAGAAAGTTCCCAGGGAAAGTAGATCCTGGAGAGAAGGAGAAAGCTTTCCAAGAAAAGAAAGAGAGAGAGAGAGAGAGAGAGAGAGAGAGAGAGTGAGTGTGTGTGTGTGTGTCTGTGTGTGTCTGTGTGTCTTTCTGTGTCTATGTGTGTGTTGGGGGTGAAGAGGGGTTGTTTTTTGAGGAACTGTAAACACAGTAGTTTAGGCTTAGCCAGAGTGTGACTTTGAGAAGAGGATTCAATGTAAGAGAGAGTTGCCTGGACAGGTGGTCATAGCCTAGTCATTAGTAGGGAGCCATTGAGGGCTAATAAGCAGGGCAGTGACTTGATCAGGTTTATGTTTGAGAAAGAGATCTTCGGTGACTATGGAGAGAGTGAGAATGGAAGCAGGGAGACCAGTTGGGAGGCTGTTTAATAACCAATTAAGGAGAAAATAGATAAGGAAAATTACAGTAAAGATGGAGAGAAATACATACATTTGAGAAATATGAAGGTGGCGAGAAAGAGCCTAATGTAATGACTGTGTGAATATGGGTGGGGAGGAGGCAGGGATAAAATGAAGCCCATCTTTTTGCCTTGAGTAACTGGAGTACAGATGGTGCCTTTCACCAAGCAAGCAAGAAAATACTGGAGGAGACAAGGCTGGGAAGCGGGGAGTGGATCGGGATATATTGAAGAGAATGAAGAGAAAACCATTCAGCTAATTTTCGGGGTTTGGGGAGGGGTATGATGGAGCTATAGAAAGCCAAGCCACAATTTTGAGTAAATACCTATCCGAACTAGTCTTAGACAGCCTGATGGGACTCTGGGGATCTAGCAAGGAGTGAGCTCAATTTTTACAGCCAGCTCTTGGGAAAGCAAACAGTGTCTATATGTATATATATATAACTTTAGTGTATGTTTCATTGATATAATTTCACACCATTACAAAGAGCAAACTCTATAATACTGTTTATTTATAAACTTCATATAGACAAATGATTCTCACTGAATGGTCTCACTGATTTTTGTTGAACTCTGCCATTCATACCTATAGTTATAGCTGGCGAAAGACTGTAGTACCAACATGAATGTTAGTTAATATTTTCATTTACATTAATGAGTAAGAGGAAAGTAAAACAAAGACATATTTTGGAAGTTCACTCACTCATCAATGATGACATGAGCAACTTCTTTGCTGAATCAGATAATAGTTTTTAAGTACTGGAAGAATGTTTCCTCATTCTTGGGTGCTGTTCACAATGCAATGACTACAGACGTGACATACTTTTCAATTTAACCCACATTGTTATCATTTTCTCCATCACTTTTCAAAAGTAGACAGAAAGCGAAACAATAAAGCAAGACCCAATTTGTAGCATTTGCCAACTTCTGTGGTATAAATACTACCTCTACATGGTCAATATCAAGCCTCCCAACATGTGATCTTACTGAATACAGAGTAGGGAAGATCTGGACAGCAACAGACAATTATGTAGTATCTCTACCATTCAGATAGAATTGATATAAATAACCCCAAGCACATGGATACTAGCAAAACAATAATAAAATAATAAGTCAATTTTTAATAATGGTTGTGTTTAACAACTGGCTCACGAAATTTTAACATTCAGCTCTTGCAAACTGGTATGAGCCTTCCCCCACATACCTTGCCCTTTGACCCGGTCCTGGGAAGCTCCAATCTACTGGGACTGATGAACAATTTCATGGTGTACCACCATATTATTAAATAAAAAATAGGCAATAGGATTTTCCAGAGAGTGAAAGGCAGAAATCAGAAATAAAACTCAATGACTGGCACTTCGAAAGACGAGGTGAAACAACACTGAAGAGTTGTTGACACAGAGGGAATTGAGACAGAAGGTTGATATGCGGGGAAGCTGTGCGTGAGCAAATCAAGACTGTGTGACCTTAGTTTTGTTAGTCCAACACTTAGAGATACTTAAGTGAGAGGGCACTACGCTCAAAATTAGGACACTGGCTTTTGAATCTCGGCACTGACTCTCACCTGCCATGGGACATCCTTGAACAAACCACTTACCATTCTGAGCTTCATTTTTGTTATCTGCAAAATCAGAAAATTAGAGTAGATCTCTGGTTCTTAATAAGAGGAAAGCAGCAGAGTTTTCAAGAAACTGCGTTAAAATATTTACCATTCAAAATTGCCATTTTTTTTTTGACCTACAAAAATGACTATTTCATACTGTTCAATAGGTATAGCTGGACTACATCCCCAAAGATTTCAGTTCAGTAGACCTAAAGTATTTTTTTAAAGCTCCATGGGTGATTCTGATACACTGTCTGTTTGAGAACTACTGGACCTGATCATCTCTCAATTCTCTTCCAGCTCTAAATGCCTGTTTATATTATTCTAATTTACTATTTGCAATAACTGCATGTTAGTCTGCTGCCACCAGGTGGTGGTAGTGTGCCACAGTCACACTAAATATATCTTACCCTGAAATTCATCATGGTGGCTCTCTGCTCAAGCCCACCATGTTTGTAATGGCACATCTCCATGTGTTTTGACACCTGTGAAAAAAATGAACTTTTAAGAAAGCAAGTGAAGTAATTTATTAGCTCATCTTTTAGAAATAAAACTCCAAAATTGTGTGTTTAATATCTTTCCCAACTAACAGCTTCAGCACTTTCGCTGTTCTTTATACCTTCTTCTTCAATTCCACCCAAAACTCCATGCACTGGCTTGTGCTGTCCCTGTTCTCTGTGTGGCCTCAAACTCCCCAAACTCCCTAGAAGGGGTGTCTCAGCTCAGTCATTTCTCAGTGAAACCCTCTCCAGGATTGCTACACAATCCGTCAAGATTATGCTTCCACATTTATGAGCATTCTTCTACCTTTAGGTAGAAAGTACCATACTTTCTACCTTTCTTCCTGTTCCTTTTCACTCTTCTAATCTGTCTCCCTCTTATGTGTTCTTTAGCTTTAAATATTTTATCTGTTTAACTTCCTAAATCCTTAAACCTCTGAGAAACCCCCCAGGGAATACTGAAAAGAATTGAGGAACAAAACATAAAAAGGAAGACCAAGCCCTCATTCTGTCTGACATTCCAAGTTCAATGTTTATCTGACTGATGGAGGCTAAGCCCCTCTCTCTCTAAGGCTCTCACTTTATAATTGTGCTTGAACCCTCCCATCCGGTATTTGGTAGTTCTCCTTGTGGGCATGACTCTATTGACTTCCTCCAAAAGAAAGTTCTCTTCTCTGGTTCTTAGCTCTGCCACTCCAGGCACTTGCTCAACTGACTCAGTGAAGAATAAACTGTGTCATGAACAACAAGATGTGTCTATTTGCTCCCTTGCTATCTCAAACCCTTCAACATCATGATCACCATGCCCTTTCAGAATTCCCTTATAGCAGAGCAAATTGGTGGTTATATATGGCTTTCGTGCTCCCATTCTGGGACTTTATTAGTGGTAATCAATGTTAACTTGAATTTAATATGTGGAAACTAAAAAGTAGCATCCTTTTTGTGACTAAACCATTATTCAAGAACTGTATATAATTCCAGATTTCAGATTTTTAAAGAAAGAGAAATTGGAGAGAATTCTGAGGGGAAAAATGCTAAAGGTAGAAAAGAACCTAAAAAAGAACAGTGACAGGTGCTGCGATTTGGTCTACAGACTAAATATTGGGAGATAGCATGGCAGCCCCCAAGTAGTGCTTCTGTTTAAAGGAAAAAAAGAGATCACTCAGACATTCTCCATATTCAATGATCATAGGACAAATTCAACAGGCTCATAGTGAAGCAAGCAGAATTTAGCCTCAACTAAAAGAAAAGCAAACAATTCCTGGTCCTAGACATCTGCAGTGACAACAGACACGGGGTCTGAGTGGTGATAGAGTCTCAAGAAAGAAACCCCTTTCAGCTTTGGCAGACATTATGTCTCAGACTAAATGGAATACCTAGACAGCTGACCTCTTAGTTTCTCTTTCTAATGAGTATCTACCTCTGTTACCATTTGTATTTTCTTGAATTCCCTCCATTAAGCCCCAAAGAAAGCCTTAGTTCTTCTCACTTCCTTTTCACAGAGCGGGGCGGGGGGACCCACAGCTTTAGATATTTTGAGAAAAGAGAGATTGCTTCACAGACTTGATATAAGAAAAGTTTAAAGTACAATGCAGGGACAGTCTGAGCCCCTGGGCCCCCAGCCTAACCTAAACCATGTTTAGTTTAGGAAGCAGTTTAGCAGAAAGCCAAGAGGGGGCGTGAGAGGTCATGCTCCCTCCCATTCCAGGTTGGCCTCCAAAAGGAAAGAACTGGGGACTGAGGTCATATCCATCATATACATCGATTTAATCCACAAAGTCACCGAACCATCACAAAAGAGAACAGATGTACTAGACTGCTCTTCCCACATAGCTCATGCATATTGTCAAAAAATCAGAAAACACAGATAATTTAAATCACAGAAAGAGAATTTAAATCACTCAGGGCCCCACCAACCAGTGCCAACAGCTCTTTTCACTTGGGAGAATAATTTTCCAAAGTTTCTTCTATGTTAATCCATAAATATATGGATTACCCCCCCCCAAAAAAAATTGGATTATTGTATTTAGTTCTTTAGCTGTTCTTTTTATTCAGCAGTCTATTTTTATCACCTTTTTATATCAATAATTATATTTCTTA
>NW_011888866.1:4239189-4314693 GCF_000151845.1 Pteropus vampyrus
TTATATTTCTTAAATTTCATTTTCAGTGGTTGCTAAATATATAGATTACCCCCCCCCAAAAAAATTGGATTATTGTATTTAGTTCTTTAGCTGTTCTTTTTATTCAGCAGTCTATTTTTATCACCTTTTTATATCAATAATTATATTTCTTAAATTTCATTTTCAGTGGTTGCTGAATGTGTGAGTATCCAATGCGACCGTTCCAGTTCACTAATGTTGGGCGTTTAGTGTTTTTCTGAAACTTTCTTTATAATACAGACAGTGCTGTGATGGATATCCTTGTAGGTGAATCTTCGTACCACTCTTAATATTTGTTTAGAATATATTCCCTAAAGAATAATTACTAGTTCAATGGATAGACATGTTTTTAAGGATTTTGATACAACTGCCAAGTTGGCGTCCAGAAAAATCTTTTGGTAAGAGAATACCCTTATCAGTTTGCCCACCACTCTGGCAGTTCTTCAGGATTTTACCTCTCCCTTCTCCACTAGCGTCCCTTTTGTTGGAATCATCTATCGTTGCCATTAAAGATTTGAAGATGATAATACTCCTCTGTACCCTTCATGGCTCTGCTTCATAGAAATAACTCTGGTTACTTTCTTTTTCGTCAGAGTACATCCCTAGCTTACAATAAAAAGATAACCCCAAACCCTTCATATGTTTGAATATTAAGAAATGTGCTTCTAAATGACACATGGGATTAAACAAGAAATATATATATGGAAAATTAGAACGTTTTCAATTGAATGATAATGAAAATACTACATAGCAAATTTGTGGGTTGCTACTAATACATAACTAAAAGGAAAACTTGCAGCTTTAAGAAAAGAATAAACACCAAAAATTGATGAACTAGTAAGAATCTAGCTCAAGAACTTAGCACACATGAATGAATGAATGAAATCCTTGAAGTCAGCGCTCCTTATGCATCTTTGTACACTCTCTCATCTCCAAAACAGTGCTTAACAAATAAGTGGAACTTGATGAACATCAGATTGGATTTGTTCAATTTTAAAGGCCGTGAAACTGAATACATGGTATTTTCAAATTGTCAGAGTTAGTAAATATTCCCAATCTGGTTAATCTGCCAAAATAATCCATCCAAGTGTCATTTAACTTCTTAGAGAAGTAGATTCTCACTTGGGGAATGCAAGACACCTAAAGGGTAGTGAATTTAAGGAGGCCGGTAGAGAATAACCATAGTTTACCAGGATTGCAGCCACCCTGGGTTACGGTAAGGTTGCATTTTTTTTATCTCTGAACATCACAGAGAAGTGTTTTGCATTTATTCTACTAAAAATATTTTGGGGATAAAGGTTAAAGGTAAATGCCTTTGTACTTTTCCATCAACACATTGCTTTTGATCATCAGAAGCCAAGAACAGGGTCTGCTCCTATGCCCGTTTACATAGACGACGAGCTCTTGGAATTAAAGAAAGTTTTGCATGTGTAAGGGACCGAGGATTAGGCTCTGGGGATCAATTTCACTCAAGGAAAAAGAAGTGACTTTAATATCATTAATGGTCTCCTGGATGATTCTGCTACAAGTTTAATTCTCATTAAATATTAATGCCGCTCAGTGCTTAGTATACTGCCTTTAGTATCATACAGCTCAAACTGACACTAACCTGTTTTATATTTTATAACTGAATCACAGGGCTTTTTCAGGAGAAGTCAGCAAAGCAACGCCACCTACTCCTGTCCTCGTCAGAAGAACTGTTTGATTGATCGAACCAGTAGAAACCGCTGCCAACACTGTCGATTACAGAAATGCCTTGCCGTAGGGATGTCTCGAGATGGTGAGCACTCACAGCTTGAGCTGTATAGTATATTGGGGTTGTAAAATGCCTTCTGAAACCTGGATCCAGAGCTGCCAAAATATGCCCCGCTCCCCTGGCAGTTTTGTGGGTTTCACAGCAATTATTTCCTTTTCCATAACCCATCGGAGTCAGCTGACTGGCAATGGTGGGTGCGGAGGAGACACGTCTGTGTGGTCTGAACACCTTCAGATTTTTAACGTTTAAGACATTACAGGTGACTGAATTGATCCAAGGCAAATATCATTGAGGACCCTGAAATATACCCCCTATAGGCCTTTTCCCCAGAAAGAAACATAAGTGGGGGCAAATTGTTACATGATTTACACAAGTAAGCTTATTGGCAGTTGGGTTGAATTAGCTTTTATGCTAACTGGATATCTTGAATCACATGCCAAAATCAAATATTTGTACATGCAGAATGTGTGAAAATAGTGCAAAATGTGGCTAAATGACAAATGTTCTTTTCATGAAAAGAAGCTATTTTAAGAAATAGAGACCATCTACCATTCAATTGCAGAACATTTCAAGATCTTCCCAGAAAACTGTCTTAAGTACACTGAATAATCAACACCAGATTTCAAGACAGTTATTCTCATACAAGGAAACTGGGCACAAAGTACAGCGGGTACATTTTAAGGACTTTTCCGAATATACTGGTTGGCTGGCTCTCTTAACAGATCCCTTTGAAGGAAACAGCTCTTCCAGTAGAGTTTCAGCCTGTGGAAAAATACTTCAGATGCTGGGCCAGTGTTCTGAAAGCCTGCCTTCCCCGATCAGATGTTCCTGGGGCTTGCGGACCCACCCAAGCACCAGTGTGATGACCTTCAGTAGCGGGGCACAGGGTGGGCTCTTGGAATACGTAAAATCAGAAACAATATTTGTACCATCAAAATATGCAATCAAAGAACTTACACCTTAGTCTCAGAAATTCCTGTGGTAAGCAACTCTACACATTTCATCTTCCAGTGGTACTAAACTGACAAAGTTAGGTTCATCTCTTACGAACTTGTAGGTTAAAATCACAAGTTGTGTGTGTATTTTCTCAAGAGCTGATCCTTTTATTTTGCTTACAGGATGGTATGGTTGCTGTTGTTAATATTCAGGCAAAAGTTAAAACACAATTCAGAGTCACAATTGAACAAGTTTGACCTATAGGTATTAATTCCCTTGGGTGTTCTAGAGCATGGATTCTTTACAAAAACTTAAGTGCCTTCAGTATACCTTTTGGAGATTTTGCATATAAGTAACAGCACATGTTGTTGTGGGCTTAGAATGAATTTGGGGGCTTATACAATTATAAGCCTGAAATTCAGAACCCACATCAGCCTGATTGCTGTCTAACCAGTCCCACCCAGGTTTGTTACCTGAGTCCTAGAACCTGGAAATTGACCAGTATACAGCTTGCTTGCTTCCTCTCTGAATAAGAACAGCATGTCCTCCTTGGCAGAAAAGGAATTCCCCAGGTGGTAGCCTCTGTTTTTAACTTCATGTCCATCTATCCTGCCTCCTTCCCATAGACTCATGGAATTATGATGGTGGTCAAATGGGTGAATTCATTCACCCCGTAAGGTATAAATTTAACCACAATCAATTAGGACATCTTAGTCCCTCCAGCAGAGGCTTTATCTACAAATTCAGAGTCAAACTGAGAAGTAAATGAGTTAGTGAGAGAGTTCAGACCAGGAAATCATAGGGTTTTGTTTTTTTCTCAATTATCTGGGTGCTTCAGGAGAAATCATTTGGAATTCTGAACCAACTGGAAGGTTACTACACTCATTGTTCCACCTTAAATATGAGGATATATTGCAAAGAGAAGCATTACAAACACAAATTTGCCCAACGGGGATCATACACAGCATTTACCCTTTCCAAAATTCTGGTACTCTTTTTTGCTTGGGGCTAAATGAAAACAGTACAAAGTGTCATTTAAAGATAGGTCCAAGAGTTTTACAGGGGCCATCATCACCCAGGAGTAGGGAAAGAGGCTTCTTAGGTAGGTAGACTTAGAGATGTAATTCAGAGAATTGCATAAGGCCTCACGCAGTCTGTTTAGATCTCTCAATGAAGACCCAGATTCAGCTCTTTGATCAGGAAGAAATTTATTCAAACATACAGAATAGTGGAATGAATGAAAGTAGAAGTTTGACTGCTCGTGCCTCAATATACCTCTGTGAATCTGTGCATCTTTGTGCATTGGTCTGAACACTGGGAAGAAAAAGAGATGGTCCAAGCCAGCTGCATTGGTGGAGAGTGAACAAGCTCATTCAGTCACATACCAGCAGCCCCCACTGAGCACAGGGATATATGACAGCAGGAAAACATAGATGGTCATTACCCCAGGTCTCTTCTAGCTGTCCTGGGTCTGTTTTTGAAACTTAGTTCCTCAGGGATATATCTTTGCTGTTGGGGGTGTGGGGTGGGACTGTTTTCACCTCTGGATCACATCCTTTTTGTGGTTACGTGGTTTTGATTGAGATTGTCAGAGACTTCAAAGGAACTCCATAAAACATGCCAGAGAGGATAATGAAGAAAAGCACATCATACATGATGTGGTTTGGCTTTTTTCTTCCAGCTGTAAAATTTGGCCGAATGTCGAAAAAGCAGAGAGACAGCTTGTATGCAGAAGTGCAGAAACACCGGATGCAGCAACAGCAGCGAGACCACCAACAGCAGCCTGGAGAGGCCGAGCCGCTGACTCCAACCTACAACATCTCAGCCAATGGGCTCACAGAACTTCACGACGACCTCAGCAACTACATCGACGGGCACACCCCTGAGGGGAGCAAGGCAGACTCAGCTGTCAGCAGCTTCTACCTGGACATACAGCCTTCCCCAGACCAGTCAGGTCTTGATATCAATGGAATCAAACCAGAACCAATATGTGACTACACACCAGCATCAGGCTTCTTTCCCTACTGTTCTTTCACCAATGGAGAGACTTCCCCAACTGTGTCCATGGCAGAATTAGGTAAAGGCTTTCTTTCATGTTTCTATTGCAGTATGCTGCCTATCCCCTTTGAAGTAAATGGGATATGTTTAACTTTCCTCTAATGAGTTATGTTATTAAAATAATGCAGCTAGAAGGGCAATTCACCTTTACCATTGGAACCACTTCATAATTCCACCCTGCCCTGCTTCTTCCCTTTTGACTGAACCCCGTTTCCATCATATGCATTGACCTCTCGACATCAGAGATAGATCAGCGTGAACTTAGAGCAGTCTTAAAATTTCACAGAAACTGTTAAGCTCAGGGAGTGGCCCTATTAACTTCATTAGTGATTTACTTTAGTTATATTCCAGGTATCGCTTTATACCTAAGGTCATAAAAATAGCAGTCCACAAACTGAACCTGGTCCATAGACATGTTTTTTTTTTTGACCAGTGCAAAGGTTTAAAATTTTGAATCAGTTGGCAAAATTTTAAACCTGGAAAATTTCACCAAAAAAAAAAAAAAAAGAAATTAAGATTTTCTGCTGCTTGTGAGAGGAAAAAAAAGATCTAGATACAGGGGACCAGCGTTTGTGAATGGCAAAACCAACCGGCACCAGTTAGACACTACCGCTATTAGATGGGCCAGCTCCACTTTTCCTATTTACATCACTGCCCCGCCCCTGTAAGACATCTAAGTTTTACAACTCTGATATATACTATAAATGTTAAAGGGAAATCAGCTTCTTTATTTGCCAGAATGTTTTGGTGATGGATATTGGTGACAAAACTGATGTATTTCATGGGAGACTCACCATATAAAAAAAACACACAACTGTCATTTCTTTATTCCTGTGACATTGTTGCTTCTTGGGAGATCTGACCTAGAAATGTTGATAACAGACAATGGAAAACTTTCCATTTCAAGGAATTGTTAACATCTTCTGTTATATTTAATCGATTTTTGAGTATGGCACTATTATTAGAGAAACTTTGATAAGAACCTTTGCACTTTTAGAATTTGATCTGTTCCTCCCCATGATTCCTCGCACAAGGTTATAATCCTTTGGGATATTTCAATTAGTTGCTGTGGAGATGACTAAGTTAATACGAGGAGAGAACGAAGACCTCAGATGGAAAAGAACCAGCAGGTTCTGACTTGAGCACAGAAATCCTCAGTTCACAGAAAAAAAAAAAAACGGTTGTGTTCTTTAGATGGTTTCTCCACCTCTGTATCCCATAAAACATTTTTAAGTGAAATTTATATTTCCAGTAAAATCTTTCTCCAAATAGAACAAATTGAATGTTCTTTACGGTTTTTACACAAGCACCTCTTTATGGGTCTAAATTTAAATCCTCAAGAGCGAGAACATTTTAAGCCTGGTCTTTAACCACTGAACAGCATTAAAGGTGTATCGCAGCTCTTTTGATTAACAGAGAAACCTCTGAACTAGAAGCCAAGCTGAGCAGAGGTAGGCTTGATTTTATTTTTCTTGAACTAGAACAAAAACCTTCCATTTTTGTCATGAGATCTTGGTTGGCTGAGCCTTAAGCACAACTGTAATGAAAGTAAAATTTTCAGAAATGAATAAGGATTTGATTGAAAGCTGACATGATATCATGGAAAATGACCTGGCTCACTTTAGGTCTGCTTCCACCTTATATCATAAATAGTAGTGAATCTATCCTGTTTGCTTGTCAAATGTTCAACCCTGAGGTAAATCCACAGAGCTTAGCCAAAGTGTTGCCCTTGGATAAGGCACTTTGGCTAAATATGTACTAAAACTCGAGTGGGGCCATAAATGGCTAAGCCGATTCCCCCAGCTCCCCTTTTCCCCAAAAAACAAGGGCCCCCTCCACATTTGTCACCTCCCAGTGTAGTCTAGGAGCCCCATGCCTCATATTTTCTTTACGTTCTCCTAAGTTAGGGAATTTTCACATATATTGTGGCATTTACCAGGATGAATATCACTAGGATTAGTCCCAAACCTAAAACTAAAGAATTTATCTGAAAAGGATATAACTTGGCTTAATTTTCTATCCCATTTACATGTACGAAATAGTTTGAAAAGCTAAGAATAGCAAAAATGTGGCCAAAGGCTTTGCTGCTCCTTCTTCAAAGCTATATTTCTTTTGGAGCTTAAGACTTGCCATCTCTTTAACTAAGATTATTGACTTCATTTAGGCTAAATTTTGTCATCAGATTTTAAACAAATGAAAACAATTATTCAATTAGAAAATGAACTGTAAATTAACATATCCTAAGCCTCATTCTGTCTTTTAATAATAGTATCTATAATCCGTCACTTTTAGCAGGAATATGCCTGCATTCATGGCTAAGAAATTTTGACCTTAATGTACAATTAGTACCAGAATTATACATTCCTGATAAACAATCTAGGTTCATTTTTTTAAAAAACTAACTATACTTGTTAATATAATTAATAACTAAAGCCTTATATAAGAGAAACAATGACATATTGAGCAAAGCATGAGACAAGAAGTTAGCTTATATGGGTTGTGGTCCTAGTTTTACGGTAGGTTGTACAACTCAGAATAAGTCATGTAACCTCTGCAAGCTACAGTGTCCTTACCTATTGAACATAAAAATTAAGAGCTAGACTCTGGAGCCAAATTCTGTGTGTTTAAATTATTAGCCACTTGCCCAGCTATGACACCTTGGAAAAGTCACAGCGTCATCTGTAAAATGGAGATAATTTTATGTGGTAACTAGTACCTTCCTTCTAAGGTTGTTACAAAGATTAAGCAAGAAGATACATATTCAGAATATAATATTATATTATATGGGTCTGGCACATAGTAAATGCTATATTAGTGTTAATTACTATCATCACTATTAATGTTGTTATTATCTATAAACTGAAGAGAGTTTGGACCAGATGATGTCTAAAGTTCTTCTCAACTATGAAAATCTGTGACTAACTCAGAAGTCAGGATTTTCCCTCCGAAGTGTCTAGACCTTGGCTGTACTGATGAAGCAGTCATGGTTGAGGAAGTGAACTGATTTGCCCATCACAAACGGGTTATCTACTGAACTCAGACCAGAAACCAGGTCTCCTAACTCCTAGTTCTAAGGTATTTCACTCTTCCAGACTGTTTCTCTGAGAGACCAGACTAACTTCTTAACTTTAACTCGGTCTGACCATATTCTCCTTTGTCAAAATGAAGATTTGCAAACAGCAAAGTTTCTAAAACCTTAACATTTGCCAAATCAACTGTGAATTGGGAGTCAAAGGCAGGTGGTGAGCAGCTGGTGAGAATGCAGCCACTGCCCTCTACTGGTTTGTCACGTACATTGTATCATTCATTGCCACTTATAAAAGCTGGACCCAAACAGGTAGGGGTGAGTGGGAACAATTTTTAAGATAAAGTGAAATAACAAGATGCTGACCATATTAACTGGAAAAGAATAATAATCTGGAAAAGAATTCTAGGAGCCTCTTACCATCCTTCACCTCATAGGATCCCCCTAGTTCTCTGTGAATACTTTATCATTTTTTTCATGTCTTTGAAACTATGGTTTACATTCTCGAATCTGTCTTATATGGTTACAGTTCTTTCTGCAGAAGATAGTTCACTACCTCTTTACACACTTATTTTCTTGTTTCCGAATTTCCATCGTTTTTGTCTTTATTCTCCTCTTCACAAGCATCATATTCTAAGACACATAATTTACTAGCTTTTACTTCTTTCTCTCATCTTCTCTCTCTTTCCTTTAAATTATATTCTTTTGTTTATGTTTTATTTTTATTATGTTTACTTATATTGTTTTGTGTCTGTGTTGCCAGTAGGGCCATTAAAATTTATTGTGTTTCTATGTCTCTAAAGAGATTCTAGTTTCAAGCTTCATTTAGGTGAACCTGCTCCGTTTTCGCACAAACAACTGGTTCTCTTTGGCAAAAGCAGCAACAAATTTCCAAATAAATAAATATCCTTACTAGTGTTGCTAAGTTTGCATCCAGCACTGTTCTTTTAAATGGCTTTCCTGTTAAATATTTAAGATGCTGGGAGGGGGATCACTTTTTAGTATGGTTTCATATTCACTTATCTTCTTTTAAATATTTTTTATTGTTCTTGCCTTACGTAACAGTGACTACAGCTGCTTCAAGCTCTTATTCCTTCGCTTCTATATTCCAGCAGCCTTCTGAATGGCCCTCTCCATCCTCTCCATCCTCCAATCCACCAGTCACAAAACTGCTTGTTCTGTTTCCCCAGGAACAATGTTCAGTATGTCAGCTCCCCCTTGAGAATCTTGCTGACTCCTTTTGTTACATCACGTCCAAACTCTCAATCCTGACGTTCAGGATCCTTCAGAACTTGGACTCTTACCTATTCAAACTTCTATTTTGACTCTATCACATCCACCTGTCTCCTATAAATGCCATGTTCGTTCCTTCATCTTCCATCCTTCGAATGTGGAAATGGTCTACCTCCTCACGCTACTTGCCTCCACCTGCCAAATCATACCGATCCTTCAGAGTCCAACTCAGGTGTCCCTCTTCTGCCAAGAAGCACCCACTAATTCCCCTAAGCCAACATTCATCTCTCCCTGCCTTGACAGCACCTATTATCAGTTTTTCTCTTCTGATATAATTCAACATTATACTTTATTGTCTAATGTCTTGAATTGTCCTTTCAGCATGTCCATACATGTTCACCAAATTATAAGTCCCTAGAGAAACTTCTTTGGCATCTCTTTCTTTTAATATCTTCAAACTTCCTACGCTCTAAGAACTAATGTTTAGGTAGTGCACACTCTGTAACCCTCCCAGTTCTAAGTCATCAACTCATTTAATTTTCACGGAAGCCTTATGGAATAGATACTTTTGTCCTCATTTTACAAATGAGGAAACCAAAACACAGAGAGGTTAAGTAACTTACCCAAGATTACACAGCTAGAAAGTAGCAGAGCTGAGATTCAAACCTAGGCAGCCTAGCTCCAGAATCCATTCCTTAACTACTACACTATATATAGTGACATAGTAGGCCCTCAGTAATGCTTGTCCCGCTATAGAAATACATAGTTGTCATTATAAAAAAAAAAAAATCTAATTTTTCAAGAGTAGCCCTTCCCTGGTCAATGGCAGAGGTGTCTTTTTAAAAAATGCCAAGAAGAGGTTGTATCAATAATTTCCCATGCCTATCTAGATCAATATTTGTTCATTCCCAGACATTGGTGGAAAGGCACAGAAGAATGTCCAGATCAGGAGGGTCTTCAAAGTCACCAAGACATATTGCTAACTGCTGGCTTTGATGGTCTTTCATCCTCAGGTTCCAAATTACAGAATAGTTCCAAATTGTTTATTGAAATGCATAAAGATAATTAAAACTGGTTCAGTGTGTTGCCTTCTACTTATTACTTTTTAAATCAAATATTAAGTAAGGAGAAAACTGATTGTCCAAAGAAGAATTTGACTTTTCATGTTATGATCTTCTATTTTTTCCTTAGAACATCTTGCACAGAATATATCTAAATCACATCTGGAAACTTGCCAATACTTGAGAGAAGAGCTCCAGCAGATAACGTGGCAGACCTTTCTACAGGAGGAGATTGAGAACTATCAAAGCAAGGTATACTCTGGAGAATTATGTAGGGTCGAGGCAACATTGGGAAGGGTGCTCATGCAAGGGATTTGATCAAGACTACAAACATTCCAAAGAATGAATGTGTTTCATCGGATATCAAATTTCTGTTTAAAAATCTTTTTTATAGAACTGATCATGTATTCGAGGCTTTGTTCTCTTACTGAGATGCCAGCATGGGAAATTTCAGCAATAACAAACAAATTCTATTGTGCCTCTAACTACACACACACATCTCCTATTATTTGTCAGCAGGGGGCTAAATTAAGCAGTTTCCAAAAGCCTAAATGAATTGGGATTTGTCCCAATATCATAATGGAAGATTTCAAGGTCGAGAAGTTCATGTAAAATAATCTCAGCCTCATGTTTCCAGAGGTTAAGAAGAAGGAGTTTAGAGAGTTTGTATACAAAAAGGTTTGGAAGCTATGATCATAACCCCAATCTGAACTTAGCAATATGAGGCTGACAGGTGCTGCTACTTGCCTTTTCCATAAAACACTCTAATCAATAAGCTACCAAAATGGAAGAGCAGGGCTAGAGAAGGGGAACTTTTAATTCTCCATTCTGCCTTTGGTTGAAGAAAATGCTACGGTTTTTCCCGGTAATCATAGAAATTCAGGCTTAAGAAGGACCATAGAGATTATCTAGGCTAATCTTCTCCTTCATTTTACGTAGAAGGAAACTAACATCCATTGGCATATGGCTGAAGAGTGCAAACCTCAGGACTAGACTGTGACTCCTAGCTCCTAACTCCCTGTTTCTTATACCCCATCATATTGGTGGAAACAGTCCTAAACTAAGATTGGGGCAACACAACAGATCCAGGTCATCCTGTGACTAAATTGGAGAATGGGTATATAATAGAAATTAAAAACAGGACAGGCTAGGGAAGAGCAACACATCACTTCGTTTGCCTTTGAGACAGCAGTTAACACGAGCAGCCAAAGTGACAAAGGAAGCAGGAAAGCAGTAAGAAGCAGCAAAGAGTATGGAGTGGTATCAGAGATGCTGAGATTTAAATCCCAGCTCCAATACCTAGTTGCTGTGAGCATTCATATCCATTTATGGAAAATGGAAAAATGTTCCTGTGAAAATGAAATAAAACAAGGATGTCCTAAAGCACCTAGCTCATAAATGTAATTGACGCCCCCTTTTTTCCCTTTTGCCACTAAAGTGGTATTGAATTCCCCAAGGCAAAATAATTACTTAAAAGAAGATCCCACTTTTGCTACGATTCGTGGCCCAGGGTTAATGCAGTGGCATGCGTTTTCATCTTCTGCTACCCGTATGCTCACAACATCTTCCTCCTGTCCCCTTGACACCAAAGAGGTAAGAAAGGAATTAGAGGAGATGAGAAACTACTCGGAAGCAATCGTAATAACCCAAATAACTGCCAACTGTTTATTTTTTAATCCTTTAGCCTTTTTGAATCCATTCCCAAAGAAGGATTTTACAAAATAGGAAGTTAAACCAATTGTGCTGAGGATGTGGGTAACTGAGGATGTTAATGTGTCTCCCTCTTTAACAGCAACGGGAGGTGATGTGGCAATTGTGTGCCATCAAAATCACAGAAGCTATACAGTATGTGGTGGAATTTGCCAAACGCATTGATGGATTTATGGAACTGTGTCAAAACGATCAAATTGTGCTTCTCAAAGCAGGTATGTGCTTTGCAAGTGAATTTTGAGATCTCTTCCTAACCTGCTTTCACCTGCTTATTAAAGAAATGCTTGGTAAGGAAGGTGTCGGGAACAGTTTTTATCCAATGATAATAGCTCAGGTTTCTCTTAGCGGAAACTGAGTTCTTTTTAAAGGTTTTGAGCTATCTGCAGAAAACATTCCCTCCATTTTGCTTCTCCTCTGGGTGAAAAGATTAATTTGAAGGACACCTGCATTTCTCCAATTTTACCATCACCTGTTTATTTATTTATTTTTTTATACTCTAGATCCCGAGGTTAGTTGTTAGGAAGAAGGCTGCGGAGCTCAGACATCCCTGGTTTTTTAGTTTGTTTTAATAAATATGAATAAATGTTTTCCTAGCAACTCTGAGACTTTATATTGCAAAACAGAAGAGTGCCAAAGAAGTAATTTGTAAATCAATCCTCTTTTCTGTAAAGCAGGCCTTAGCTTCAGCACAAGTGTTTAATTACATTAGTGAACTTTGCCCTTTTAGAGAGCTAACGTGATGAGAGTCCACTAGCTAAACTGCATGCAACGCCCAGTGCACTGACTCAGAAATGGTCTCTACATTAGTATCTCCAAAACAAACTCACCAGGATGGTATAATCTAAATCATTCTTCTGCCTTTGCTTAGGTTCTCTAGAGGTGGTGTTTATCAGAATGTGCCGTGCCTTCGACTCTCAGAACAACACCGTGTACTTTGATGGGAAATATGCTAGCCCCGATGTCTTCAAATCCTTAGGTGAGGCAATCTCTGGATGTTTTGTCTTTAAATCAGGTCTATAGGAAAAGATGGGAGCTGGTGAAAGCTCTTATTGAACAAAATGGAAACTGGTTATTTGGAAACAAAAATTTAAGGATTTTATACCTATTTTACTTTATAGTTAGAATTTATAGAAAATTCATTTTATCTAGTTGGTAATGGAAGAAATTTATATTATATCTCTTCAAAGTTCCCTTCCAGATTTTAAGAACCACATGGGCAGGGGATATATTATTCAGATAAACTAGAACATGTGATTTGATACATAAAATTAAGCAAAAAGCTAAAAGTCTGCCTTTCCATATTCCTCAAATAATAACCATCAATGAGAATTAAAGGTAGCTAGCAGAGAAATAAAGTATTGCTAAGTAAAACTATAATATATAGTTTATAAATAATTATTTTGGATTTCTATAATATAAATAATGTGGATATAATCATTAAAAAGAATGGGACAGTATCTAAGATGTGTTATGTGATTTTAAAAACAGTTAAATGACAGAAGGTATGTATATTGAAGTATAATATAGCCCATTGCCATTTAACTATATATACATAATATGCAAACCTGAAAGAATAGACACCAAACTTAACCAATCTTTGGCGATGGATTATTATTTTTATGGGACTTTCACTTTCTATGTTTTCAGTTCTGTTATATATATAACAGTTATATATATAACTTATAAAGATTTTACCACTATAGTGTATTATTTGTTAGTATTTAAGGGTATTTTAGATCAAATAAACTCAAAAACAAAAATGAATGAATTTAACATTTCAGTTAGATTGGTTAAGAGTGTGAGCTCTGAAGTCAGGCAGCCTGACTTTGAATCTCAGAATGTTTTTTCCTCCCTGTGTAACCTTAGGTACATTATTTTCCTCTCCAAGTTTGTTTTTTCACCTCTAAAATGGGGATAATAAAAATAAGACCTCCCTCAGAGGGCTGCTGTGAAATAGTGGGAAACTCAGAGATCTCTTAGAGCAAGCAGTACCTAACATACCAATCACACAGCAAAAGTTCACTCGTTATTCTGAATGATGTTGATGTGATGATGGTTATGCCACATAGTGATGGTGGTGGTGATGGAGATGTTGGTTAGACAGATTTTTCTTTTGATATTTCAAACTATTTAACAGTAGAAATGTTATCACAATCCCCTCTGATTTTCAACTGCTAGATTCCTCTTTACCTTCTTCTACATTTTTCTCCTAGGATAATAACCCTAATCCTAAATTGTCTTTATTCTAATTTTGGCAGGTTGTGAAGACTTTATTAGCTTTGTATTTGAATTTGGAAAGAGTTTATGTTCTATGCACCTAACTGAAGATGAAATTGCGTTATTTTCTGCATTTGTACTGATGTCAGCAGGTAAAATAACCAAATACAAATAAAATGGTTTAAAAACTGTTCAGGTAAAGAATTTTTACAAGGTACATAACTTTTAGAATATTGAGTGGGCTACCAAGAGAGGCCACTACACTTGTTAAATCTTCTTTAATTTTTTCAAATAACAACTCCACGCACGTGTGTGTGTGTGTGTGTGTGTGTGTATATATATATATAATGTGTGTATATATATATATATATTATGTGTGTATATATATATATTAAGAAGACCTCATGCTTGTTCTGATAAAAAATCTTAAGAAATGAGAATTGCGTGAAATGCAGTCCACAAGAGAAACGCTGGTAACAAGAGAAAAGCTGTCATAGAGTTAGATTGCTCTTTCTTAACGTCAGTGTCCAATATAACATGCTTTTCAAGACATCCTATGTTTTCCTGAAATTTTTTGTATATATCCACAAGTTTATCTGAATTTAATCCATATTTTCAACCAGTACGGCCTCTTGAGGATCATGTTTTGCAAACTTACTATCTTCTGCTTGGAATGCTTATACATAAAGACTTTATCCTAAATTAACAACTCTAAAGTCATCTGGAATTCTACTGACAGTTTTAGTTGCCTTGAATTACAAGGTTATTTTTATATTTTCCAGAAAAGCAGGCAGGATTGATATAAGTAGATCATTCAGAAATGGAATTCTTAGAAAGGCTTGAAGGACCATGGTAATTTCATTGCACTTGTATGAGTGTGGCCTTAGTTTAAATGGCTATCCTTTTGAAAGGGGAGGACCCTCCCTTCCTTTAAGTATCAGTAGAAACGAAAGGGTTTAATACCCTTTACACCCATCATAGATCAGTTTTTCCTTCCTTTAGCAGCAGATTTTGAAGGGAGAATGAAACTGGCCTGTTAATCTCTAACTCTGCATTGTGGTACAGTACTCTGGGTGTAAGAATAAGGAGGAATTAGGGTGTTCTGACACCATGTTGGAGGAATACTGAGGAATGTCATCTTTCATGTTTAGATCGCTCGTGGCTGCAGGAAAAGGTAAAAATTGAAAAACTGCAACAGAAAATTCAGCTAGCTCTTCAGCACGTCCTACAGAAGAATCATCGAGAAGATGGTATACTAACAAAGGTGAGAGCCAAAGGTTTCCATTGGCATAACCTGAATTAACCTTTGCCACATTATCATGCTGCCAGCCACCCTTGTAATTCATCCAACCAGCCTCCAAAAGCATCACTAAGCAACAGGCTACTGAAAAGAAAGAAATATCTCCATTTCAAAAAGTTCTGTTAAATTCTAGTTAAATTCTGTTTATTATCATTGGTTATAAAGTGTCCTACAATAATAGGGCAATAGTAGAATTTTTTTAAACATTTTTAAAAAATCTTTAATACCTTCTGGAAATCCTTTTATTCTCTCAGAGTTAAGCATAAAGCCTAATGAGTGTTCTGCATTAATATAAATTAGAGAATCTTTGAATTTTGAAGGAGGAGCTAAGAAGTACTAAAATAATTAACCAGGATAACCATATGTTCTAATATTAGTCTATTTCCACTAAGTTCATTAGTCATCAACAGTAAATAACTTATATTTTCTTCATCAATTTCCCATTACTACCCTGTATTCAGAGAATAAGTTTTCATGTTTTGCTAATTATTATTTTTTACAATAAAAACAATTAGGATGTCAGTTTAAAGTATGCTAATATCCTTCAGTGCTAGTGCTAGTAGTATGTTTTTGTTCTTAGAAAAATCAGCCCTATTCTTTCTTAGATTTATTTTATGTATTTTATTGTTCAAGGGGATGATTTGAAAAGGGTTTTGTTTTTTTTTTTTCTATTTGTTTTCTTTTCTTCTGATAGGCAGGTTAGCTCGGAAGAGGGAAATTGGGGGTAATTGCTGTTTTGTTTTTGATTTTGTACGTGCTAAGTGAGAGATTGGGGCAGGAATGGGAAGTAGAAGGGAGACGAACTCTCAGGAGCTTTCCTCGCTTCCCTATCTTCTTGCTCAAATGCAAAGGTACCATTAGGTTTTTTTTTTTTACTATGGAGACTACCTAACACATGGACAAGAGCTATGATCTGGCAAAAACATTTCTTAGAAATATTCTGGGTTAAAATAATAAGTATTTTGTGCTTGTATAGTGCCTTAGAGCTTAAAAAGCACTTTTGCAGATCATGTTATGATTTTCACCTGGTAAATGTCAATGCTGGGACTTCATCCAGGACTTCTGACTTTGTTTTTTCACTCAGGGTCTTTTGCCCAGACCCAGAATTATTTTGTTTTACGCACAGCTCTTTCTCTAGAAGAAACTTGTTGTCATTGGAGTTAACTAGTACTCATTCTGCTTAAAATGCTCAAGAGATGTGTCATGTCTAGTTGCGGTGACCTAACCTACCCGTGACTACCCCCTTGTCCTCGTCGCTATCTCCATATCTCTTATTTTTTCAGTGATAGATGGCAGGGTTTGAGATGATAAAGCGAAAAGCATGTTGGAATAAGAGAAGGAGGTAAGAGACTTAGATTCTCAGCTCAACTCTGCCACTTTCATTTATGAACATCTTTTCAGGTTATTAAATTATTTGTCTTCAAAATTATAATTAACGTATACCTGGTATTCTATAATGTACCACCATTTATTTTTACCAATCCTCTATTACTGGACATTTAAGTTGCTTCGAGTGTGTTTCACCATTATAAGCAACGTTGTAAAGATCATCTAGATTCCCTAATATTGATTCTCATGTCTATTCTCTCCTGACAACATCTCTTTTCTTTTCTTTACAGTTAATATGCAAGGTGTCTACATTAAGAGCCTTATGTGGACGACATACAGAAAAGCTAATGGCATTTAAAGCAATATACCCAGACATTGTGCGACTTCATTTTCCTCCATTATACAAGGAGTTGTTCACTTCAGAATTTGAGCCAGCAATGCAAATTGATGGGTAAATGTATCAACTAAGCACTTCTAGAATGTCTGAAGTACAAACATGAAAAACAAAAAAAATTAATCGAGACACTTTATATGGCCCTGCACAGACCTGGAGCGCCAACACACTGCACATCTTTTGGTGATCGGGGTCAGGCAAAGGAGGGGAAACAATGAAAACAAATAAAAGTTGAACTTGTTTTTCTCATGCATATGATTTCCATTATGCCTACAGATATGGACCCTTTTTCTGTCTCGACTTCTCGATGATTGACCTCTGTTTACAACAGAAGGAGGGTACTAAAGTTGGAGGATTTCCTTTTCTTGTAGCTCACTGCCCACAGACTTTCTACAGAGTCACCAATCTGTCAGGAACAACAGAGAGTCCAGCAATAATCGGTATCTGGTGTGCATAGCAGAGGTTGCAGCATTACTTTGCACAACTTGCTCTTTGTTTCATGAAGGAAGTTTTTATTTTTTTCACCGATTATTGCCAGTCAGCAGGACGGCATGAAAAGGGTCCATAGCACTAGCAACAATAGCATTATAATATATTACAGGGTAAATGGGCATGAAGACTATATATAGCTAAAAGAGATATTGTTTATATATTGTTTTAATTAATATAAAATGTAGTTACTGGTGTAGCTTTTCCTGTTGAATTGATAAGGCACTTTCATTTTGCACCTTTTTCTTTAAATTAAATGCTAGCGTGTTCACTGTCGTGTCGCATGTGCACCAGAAACACAAGTTTAACTGAGAAGGCTTGGAAGGTACGTCGGGAGGTGTTTATGCTGCTGTTTACAAAATTACTTTTAAAAGACTGGCTGGTCATATCTAGAAATCACGATGTTGGATTTTTATTTTTTTTACATGTGAATTTGGAATTAGAAATGGAACTCTCCCTAAATTATACTTTGTGTTTTGGTAAGTTTAAGGATAGATGTGTTTATGCTTCATACAAAGTTGAATGATCGATTGGTGCTGTGGATTTATACCATCATGCACATTATTTTTAAAAAGCTTTTTAAAATGCCATCTCATGGAGGCAGGGGAGGAGACGTTCATTTATACAATTCAGTAGTTATATAGACTCAGTCTCAACTTGGAATTCTTATGCTTTGAGAACAAATCAGTAACCACAATATTTATTCTAATCTAGCTTTTATTATAAGAAGGACCCAAAGATTATATCTGGAGCAAAGGCAAACTCCCCATGTAAGGACGTGAAGCATTCACTTTATGAATGTTTATATTCTTGGTATAATCTAGGAACCCTAAGAGTTTATCTCAGAGTGAACTATTTCTAGACTAGCTGCCTCTAGATGCTATAATTCTAGAACATTGCTCTCCATATTTCATAGACAGTGAATAGGGGGGGTGAGAGAGGCATGCCATGTTGAACCAGTTTCTGTTATTTAAATATTAAATATTTTAAGCCTTTAAAGTGAAGTCAAGGCTACCTGCAAACATTTACTTTTGTATTTATCGTCACTAGAAAACTGTGGACTGTAATTTATTTTATTAAATATTTAGAAGATTGTTTGGCTTTGGTGTTCAGGTGAGAAATATTGAGTTGTTTTTTCGTTAATTTTGTAAGTTTTTAAAAATAATTCCCAATGAGGGAAGGGAGAAGAAACAATCTAATATACAAGTGTGCATATTTTAGAAATAAGTGACCTTTGGGAATGTAGGCATGTAGATGATAATTTTAGTCCCACTCGGGGTAGGAGTCAAACTTCTGGTCTTACATCAAAGACCATGTTTATACAGAAAAGGGGACATCTTCCTGTGATGTAAAGGGGGGAGTTCCCAAGCAGCCCTTTACAGCAAAGAAAGTGTCTCCTTTACCACCAGGGTCCCTCCTGAATCTTCGGCAGGAATGGTGGCTCCTGATGTCATGCTGGGTCACAGCCGAGGCTTCACAGAGCCCTTCACTGTTTTTTACTCCACTGACTTTGACTTGTTTCCCGAGGGACTTGGAAGAAGATGAGGAATTATTCACACAGAAGTGTGTATGAAGCCTAAATAACATCTAAAAATTTTTTTTCCAAAAATGTAGTAAGGGTTTAACCGTAAGTAGAAGACAGTAGTAATATTTACTTAAATTTCTGACAAGCATGTAAAACTTTATGAGTGTTTATATAGAGAGGTTAACTATAAGCATATAGTATTTATATTTGGGCAAGAAGGGTTAAATCAAAATTTTAATTTAAATAAGCATAGTTCCTTTAAAGATCAATAGTATTTATACTCTGCAAAGAGTACCAAGCTTAGTTCAGTTATTTATTTGTCCATGTTTTTCCTATTGTTTCTCCTTTGGGGGAAAATGGTATGTTTTTATTTTGGTTTGGTTTGGTTTTTGTTTTTGTTTTTGTTTTTGTTTTTGTTTTTGTCATTCTGATTCACTAAATTTGGGGATGGTTTTATTAAAGTATATTAACTTCTTTTTAACCAAAGCTTTCTGAATATGACCAGCCTCAGGTGCTAGCGCATTAAAGAGCAACTAAACCTAATTCCAGTGTCCATTTGTGAAATGATAAGAGCTAATTGAACTTCTCTAAGGGTGAGAGAGAACAAAATGTTGAACTTAAAAGAAATTCCTTTTCCCAGAAAGGATTTTGCATGTATTTAATGCAAAAAATGATGCTCTAATCTCAGTGATAGTCACACCATGGTGACATTGCTTTTAGAGTAAACCAAGATACATTGACATGATGCTGCTACTAGATCTTTCTGAAAGAATAGCAGGGTGTGGACTTTAAGAGCAAAGTACATTGATAGTGTAGGAACATAGTAGAAGCATACTCAGTGACATGAGGGAACAACTATTATTTGGATTGAAGCTGGGATCTGAAGTTAAACAATAAATTTAGTTGAAAAAAATATGAGGTATAGAAAAGGATATGAAAATTTTTGCCTTTTTATTTTTTTCTTCCTTATAGAACACCTGTGTGATGACACAAAATACTCGGTGATTCAGAACAATTACTCTTAATAGGTCTTATAATTAAAGTCAAATTTAAATGTCCAGTAATCTTTTAAAGATTGGAATCACATCATTGTTATCCGGGCTGCTATAAGACCTTTTATACAATTTTTTACTTAGGGTAAATGAGGCTTTTCTACAAAGCCTGAATACCTTCAGTTACAAGGGCGTCCAAATGGTTGCATTATATTGAAGAAACTGGCCTTGGTCACAATGAAAACAAAAGTGCAGATGAAAGTGCTTTTTTGGACAGTTTGCAAATTGTGTTAAAGCTGTGGATTTTTTTTTAAGTGTTCAGCATCCTAGTTTACGTTAAAACTATGGATTTTATAAAGAGTCTTCAGAATCCTAATTCACCCTTCCTGACTTAAGGAAAACATGACTTAAGACACTGTTTCTAAGTTTGGTTGTTCTTTATAGTGTGGATACCCAGATGTCTGTGAGCATATAGGGGTGGGCTGAGGGTCAGGTGAGGCAGGAGCGCGCGCGTGTGTGTGTATGTGAGAGAGATTTTCGTGTGTATGATGTGCGTGTGTCGGACCGCTTCTAGGCTACTAAGTGTCAATGAAAAGAAAATGTATTCAAAATACTTAAATCAAAACTAGAAGATGGGGAAAAAAAAAAGATTTATTCTATACAAAGCCTTGTCTGGACCACTTTAGAGAGACTTCTATTTTTTTAACCCTTCTATAAATATTTGATGGCACTTGAAATATTCCTGCAATAAAATGTGATTTGTGTAAAGAAACAAAAGATTTTGTAATGTGAAACAAAGAAAGAAAGTAATGTAATTTTCTAAAAAAAAATACAAACAAACAAACTTTGTATTATTTTCTTGATGGAATTTGTCTATTTGTCTTTGGAAAATTTTTATTTCATTGAATGTGCCATAGTAGAAATATGTGTTTTTAGTTTTAGACTAAAGAATAGCTGTTTGTGTTCCGACATTCCAAAATGCAAAACAACCTAGTAGAATCTTTAATGAAAAGGTTTAAGTAGGATGTAAGCTTCTCTCATTGTTGCTTTTTTGCACATGTTCTTCATTCCTCTCTAGTGCAATATGTACATAGAGCACTTGCGGGTGTACCTTGATCCCTCAGGGAAAAATACATATTTGTACAGTTGTTGTTGTTTTTTTTCCTTTTATTTTTGGCTAAGGAATGTCGATTGAATCACTTGTTATTGTTGAGGGGCAGCCAGATAATAATCCTAAAGCCACTGTTGCAAACATTGATTGTTTAAATCATGTGTCCTTCCAGTGCTATTATTTTAAGATAATAATAATAATAAAGTTATTTTCTGACAGTTCTTTGTGCTGATTGGTAAAAAAAAGAAAAGGGTAAATAAGCACCTTATGATTGACTTACTGTGAATGACAATCCATCTTGATATCAACAATAGAAGCCCTATCATTTTGGAGTTGGGGTTAAGAGTCAGAAACAATGTGCTCAGGGATCTTCTAAAACTCTTAAAACAGGGTGGCCAGTACTACTGGGACAAATTGTGTTTTTTATTATTAATTATAAGGATAATACTATCCCTCCAAGGCACAAGTGAACTGTGTAGAACTGCATATGTTTGTAAACTCTTCACTTTCATCTCATTTTGCTGTGTTCGAAACTTGTGTGTTCTTCAGTCTCGTGTGCTTAAAACATTGAATAACTTCCAGAGCTGTGGAAAGTTATGCCAGTATGTTCAAAAGATAAGTTAATAGGTAATATACTAACAGAGAGCATCATTCAAAGTACAATCCTGCATACTCCATTTACCATTTCTCTAATAATTAAAAAATATTCTCAATAAATATTTATAGTGTTATATATTAAAAACTACTTCAAACTCTATATAACATGGATAAAAAAATTAAAAACCAGTAATAAGACGAGAGCCCTGCCTATCAGTGCTTTGAGAGAGGTGAAAGATAAAACATGTTTTTTGATGCCAGCAAATAACTGTTATTTTCACTGTGTTCTCCTATGGAAGCAAACCAAAAAATTCCTTTATGTAACACAATTCTTATACTTCCACATTTGTAGTTTTTAATCTGTTAAATTAAAACAAGAGCTAATGTTTAAAGACAGATAAAACCCACATGATAACAGCAAATGAGCCAGCTCTTAGGGTTACATTTTATATTTTTTTTTGAAATATACTTTTGTTATCATACTTCCATGTGTTACTTCCCATACAGTCAGTGAACCTCAGTGTAATTCTTGGCTTTGATTCTTCCATTCCACACTTGGAATACACATTCAGAAGAAGCTTTACACATTTTCTTACTACCATAAAAGAGCAAAATTTGGGAAAACTTTCCATATTTAAATAAAAGGAAACATTTACCTTATTGTTGATGATAAAGACTATGGAAAATGGCAGAAACATTTCTATATATCTATATACACATATACATATACACATACAACCACAGGTATGGATACATATACATACAAATTATTAACATTTTTACATATAACATTTGATTGCCACTTCTTACTTATAAAGATATGACACAACAGAACCCCATGAAAACAACTTTATACTATAGATCAGGTTATGTGCCCGGAAATGCAACAGTAAATCTTGATCTATTGCTAATAGTCTATGATACAGGTCTTCATTCTATTCCAAACACTAGTATTATTAAAGAAGTTCCACTGGATTTCATTAAAGAGACCATCCTATGATTGTTTATTATTAAGAGATGGGAAGGCTGATGAGCAATGTCTGTACAAAGCAATTGGTTTCACTTTTGAGTCCGTCTGCTTGTTTGTTAGTGTAAGTGAGATCAGTTTTGTCAGCCTCTCAGAACAATTTTAAACATAATCCAGAAGTCTGGCTTCATACCAAGGAAATGTAGATGGCAGAGGTAGGGGGATATCCATGTTTAACCAGACTCTCAGAACTCAGAGCAATAAATACATTCGGTCATTTGTTTATTTATAAATGAATGACATAATAGTCAATCCGAATAGAAACATTTTTTTCAGTAATGAAACATAACATGGAGGCTTGTTTTAAGAAAGTGAATATGATTATTTTAAATAGATGCCTAGAGAATTCGTGTTTGCTGTTTACATTTAGTGTGTTTACTACATTAGCAGTATCACATTTCTTTTTCTATTTTCCTTCTAAGAACAAATGAAAGATAGCTTGCTCTTAGCTTTAACATGCTACACATGCCATTGTTGTTCACTAAGAGCAACTAAATTCTCTCCAGTGTTCACGTGATTCTTTTCTCACTCATTACTTCAATGTGGATGAATACTATTTCTAGGAACTTGGTTATCATTGAACAGATTGTATATGTAAATGCAGATAATTCTTGAGCAATATATAGTGAATATGATTTCACACACACACACACACACACACACACACACACACACACACACACATATACACACACACAAATCCATATGTACTGTACACACCTTCCTGAATCCAAAATTCTCTTCTTATCCACAATGGTTTGAAATTTCTTATAAAAAAACAGTGGTAAATTTTTAAACATTAGGACATTAGCTGGCTGCTTCTTTAAATGTACCTGTATTGTCTGCCTGCTCCTTTTGTGGAGATGTGTTTTTGTATTGGATGTTTGGGCCAATGGGAGGCTTCAAGCTACAACATATTTTCCCAGTTTAAATATATTTAACATATGACAAACCCCAGACAAGGCTTTTAATATGTATAAAGAACTGCAGTGTTAGGTGGTTTATTTGCAAACCTTTTTCGATGTTGTCCATTTTTATGGCACCTTTAACAATATTCTTGTTTCCAAAGTACAAAAAAAAAAAAAAATAGGTTAAATAATCTAGCCATAACTGAATGTCAAGCAATAAAACAAATGACTTTTGTGCATAGACTTTAAAAAAAATACAAATTTTAGACATCTGCATGTAAATGCAATCTCTTGTTTACTGCTTTCTTCAACTTGAGCAATTGATTCCTTATTTACTGTTAACTTAAGAACTTGTAATGGCCTGTAAACATTTTCTCTCTTACTCTTCTTTGAAATTTACCTTCGTCCCTGCTTTTGAGTCATACTATTTAATGTTGTTCTGCACATCTCTATACAGTTAACTTTTTGGCTTTCATTCTGTATAGATAAGAAAATGTTATATTATAAACAGCCTACTCAGTGCAAATATTTATCTGTTTATCAAATCCACAATATGCTGTATAATACTGGTTTTACTATATAATCTATTTTAGACATAGCTGTTTAGAACTAGAGTGTGCTATTTTTGTGTTTTTCTGATGTGTGGTGCTAGATAAGTTACTTTTGTGAACAACAACAACAACAAAAAAAACCTTTTATTCCTAGACAATACCACCTTTGGGTCTTGTTAATTTCACTGAGTATAACTATATATTTGTATATATATACATATATATATATATCTACCTGTGCCCAACTGGCAGCTGTATCAGAGTGCTGGATTTGGGACATGCTTTTCTCTTTAAATACATAATATCATTATATAAATTATTCTAGAGTATATTTAATTAGGATAAAATTACTTCCTTAGTATGGATATTTGACATCAATAGGGTGAATTTGTTTATAAATATGGGTATATGAAAACATATTAGCATTTACTTTGTTTGCTACTTGGCTTTATACATATCTCCTGAGCTGAAAAATAATTTGCCAGGCCTTCAAGATCCTAAAGAAACACTCTAATTTAATGGAGTAATACTTTTTTTCTTACTATGGAATTATATTATTGGTACTTGACAGGGTTGTGTACTTAGCTCCTATTATAGATAATAGGCATTTATATAAAATATCCTTGGTGGCTTGATGGCAGAATAAAATTTCCCCTCCTCCCTGAACCAGAGAAGCATGGAGATGTCCACTGTCATTGCAGAACATGGGCCATAAAGCAAATTCAACAAGGGATGTTCTGTTTTAATATGACCTCAACCAGTTCCATGAACTGAGCAAAGGACCTTCATTTTAAAAGTCATTTAATAATGAACTTAGTTAAAACTCTTTCACTTGTTCTCCCAAGACCTATTGGCATTGTTAAAAATCAAAGTATATCAAATATCTAACTAAGGATGTAGTTAACCTTATTAAATATTGATTAGAATTGTTCTGTAATATTACTGAATTTGTAAGATCTTTAGCAAAGATTTTTGAGCAATTTATAAATATAGAGCAAATGTTTCTGTTTACTGCACTTTTTGTAATTGAAGGTGATAAATTCTCAAGCCATGGTTATTGGCTTCCATGCACTGCATATTTACCCACAATTCTAGACATTTTCCATTTTTATGGAAGAGTTGCTGTTACCTTAATTATAAATGCAATCATGTGGTTAATGAGAGCTAATGCTAATAGTTAACCTATTAGTTAACCTAAACTGCATTGGCTACAGTTTAGGGAGAAATCTCTTTTAATACAAATCATGTCATTCCTTATTGCTTCGCTTAGAAAAAGATGGAAATTTTTTTAAAGCACCATTTAGTATCCTAAGCTTCCTGAAGATAGAGATTGTATTTCTTTGTGTCTGCACAGTGGCCAGCACATGTCAGCATTTGATAATTGTTAAATGACAACAAGTGTACCCCAATTTAAACTCTTTTCCTGGGTTGTTACGGTAAATTGATAAAGTACGTCAAGCCTTATGGTTAACACTTCTACAATCAAGTACTAAATCCACATTTTAAAAGACCACATGAAATGCTGATTCTAATTGTGTGTAGGTCTTGAGGATTAAGCACACAAATTTCACAAAACTCTGTGAGTAACAAGCTCAGCCTTCTGTAAATACAATGCAAGTTTGGAAACAGTAATACTGTACCTATAAATATGTCTGTTTTTGTGTACAGTATGTAAAAACTCCTTTTCTGCCACACTAAAAATGCAAGCCATTTATGGGTATCCTAAAAATAGTATTGTACTAAAACTTTGCTAATGATCTTTATTAGAGGATCATCCAACTTTTCACATACATTGGGTTTCTTTTCAATTCACTCTTACAGTAGTCTGCTTATTTCCAGCTGTTTGTTATTTTATTGAGTCCTGAATTTAAAAAAAAAAAATATTTTGATTCATTTTGTAAATACAAGCTGTAAAAAAAAGAGAGATTTAATGTTGTCTTTTAAATACTCCGATTTTCATTCTAATATGAATGTTGTTATATTGTACTTAGAAACTGTACCTTTAATATTACATTACCTTTATTAAAAGTGCATTGAACACATCAATTTTAGATGTGCTTTATGTACTGTTATCCTATAATAAAACTTCAGCTTCTAATGGAACACTTGCCTTGTTATTCTTCTTCGTTCTTGGTTATTTTGTTGCATTGTGCATAGTTTTCTAACTTACATCTTATCTCCAGAGAACAGTCTAGTAGAACCTTACTACTCAAAGTGTAGTACACAGACCAGTAGGTCTGGCATCGCCTGTGACCTTGACCTTATTAGAAATGCAGAATCCCAGGTACCACTTCAAAACTACTAAATCAGAGTCTGCATTTTTATAACATCCTCAGCTGATTGGTTTGCATATTAAAGTGTGAGAAGCACTGGTCTGTAGTACTCTTTGAAAAAATTTATTTCCATTTTGCAAGGGAAAAACCTATATAAGGATCAAGCTACCCTTATGATCAGAGAAGGCAAAAAAAGAAGTTTTAATTTGTGAGATAATGTCTGTTGATTGGTAGTAGCTGCCAAAAATGCAGAATTGAGGCTTCTGAGGCTACTTCCTGTCTCGAAGGAGAAGGGAGTCATGACTGAATAATGATATCTGCCTTGAGCATAGGAGGGGAGCAGTTCTGAAAGCCTACAATACTTTGTCATCTTTGCTTTGGCAATCGTTAAAATAGAACATCAGAAATGATGCCAAAGACTTTAATGATGCTGAAGACTAAAAAATCCAACTTCACCTGGGTTAGCATTGCTCTACCCCAACTCTGCCCCTTCTCTTGAGTAGATTATGTAGGAGTGAACCAGTAAATTTAAGTATCACACTATTATAACAGTGCAAAAACCTTACCATAAATTATTTTTAAAGTCATATCAAGGACATTCAAATTATAAAATATTCTGAAGTCAGAATAAAGGCAACGAAGTTGGCATTTTCTTCCATACACTCATACTGCAATACCTAAGCATCTCTTGCGATCAGTAAAATAAATAATTGAATTGATCCTGAAAATTGCCAAATGTAACAGTCCCTAATCCTGTTTTTATTTCGAACTATCTTGGAGAAAAGGAAGAATGACATGCATGTGAAATATTTATGAACTGTCAAATTCTATGTAATTATAAATATTTAACACCTTCTGGTATCTCGGGAAATTGAGAGTTAATGGAAATCGTGGAGTTCAAAATATGAAATCTGTCACCTCTAGGCCTTTGGCCAAGCTCATGCCTAAGCTCCTTCTGATAAAACAAATGGTTTACACTCACCTCTTCATTGTGGATTAGCTTGCTCCACTTCAAGAAGGGTACTTAAATAAGAGTATAAGGGGGACATCTTACATTTCTGTTTATAATGATTTCATGGCAGAATTAGAAAGGAAAACAAGTGTCAGGTTATTATTAAACTTTTGGAGAGAAAGCCAAAGTAATAATCATAGACGAGTCAGTAAGACCTGACCACACATATGTCTTAGTTGCTACTGTTACTACGAGGCTTTGTTTCATGGGACAAGATCAAACAGTCTAGCTTCTCAAAATCAGACTTCTACTTCTAATGTGCATTTGGATCAAATGGACCCATGCAGAGCAGGCCTCTCCTTTTCAGAGGAAAAGGCAAAGCCATCTTCATGTGCTGCGGAGGGTAGCTGCTGTTATGCTGAGAGGCAGATGATTTTACATATTTCTCTGTCTTGATTTTGTCTTTAAGAAGAAATACACACCTCATAACAACTATGATCACTTAACCAGGTGCCTGCAGTTTTAAATATTCTTTTTGAAATTCAGATCTGATGAAACATTTTACAAACTCAAAATACAAAATCCTTCAAACTGAAATTGGATTTTCATTCAACTTCTGAGTTTGTTTCTCAGTTTAGCAGAAATGGAAAACCCAACCTTTCCCCTGCTTAAGAATCCAAAGAATAAAATGGTACAATCACTTTGGAAAACAGTTTGGCAGTGCCTTTAAAAGTTAAACATAAATTTACAATACAACTCAACAATTCCACTCCTAGATATCTACCCTAGAAAAATGAAAACACAAAGTTCATACAAAGACTTGTACACTAATGTTCATATCAGCATTACTCATAATGGCCAAAAAGTGGAAACCATCTAATGTCCATCAACTGTCAAATGGATAAAACATTTGACATAATGGGGCATATCCACAAATGAGCTACCACAAATAGTTGCTACAAAACAACTATTAACACTTACTATGACATGGATGATCCTCAAAAATATTCTGCTAAGAAAAAGAATCCAGATGCAAAAGACTATACTCTATAATTTGATTTATACTGTATACTGTATGATTTAATTTATTTTAAATGTCCGGAAAAGGCAAACCTATAGAGACAGAAAGTAGGTTAGTGTTTGCCTGGGGCTGGGAGTTGGAAGGATTGACTGCAAATGGGCAGTCAGGGTAATGGAAATATTCTAAACTTGGTAATGTCGATGGTTGCAAAACTCCATACATTTACTAAAAATCACTGAATGGTACAACTGAAATGGGTGAATTTTATGGTAGGTAGGTTACAGATCAATAAAACTGTTACATACATTGGTTTTCTCACCACCAGAGGATAAAATCCAAAAGTACATATTATCTAGCATGGCATGAAGACCCTCTGTAGCCCCTCTACCCCTTTCAGTCCAGTGACCTTCATTCTCTGCCCACCCCCCCCACACACACACACAATAAAGCAGTAGCTTTCCCTTTCACCAGAATATACAGCAAAAAAAAAAAGCGGTTTCACACTTCTGTGATTTTTCACACCTGAATATCCAGAACAGCTTCTCTACCCAGTGAACTCCTACTTATCCTTCAAGACTGAATGTAAATTAAATTTTTCTGAAATAGTCTCTAAGTGTCGCAGTGACTTCTTTCTTTGTTGTGTTCCCATAGAATCTTCTATAATATGTATGTATGTATATATCATTTCTTATTTGTACTATAACCATTTGTTTACAGTGCCACCTCCACTATGTTGTGGATATTTTTTGACAGAAAAAGTTTATACTAATAGCTACCATTTATTGAACATTTACTTTTCCATATTTACTCTTTTTCTTATAATCTTCACAACAATCCTGTAGGTGAGCTATTACTGTTTCCATTACCCAGATGGTGAAACTGAGGCTCAAAGAGGAAACACATGTCTAGGATCACACTGCCAGTAAGCAAGAATCTGAGATACAAACCCATATATGCTGGACTCCAAAAATCCATGTAGTTTTCACTAAATTGCTTCTGTTTTACAAAGCAGAGCGCAAAGAAAAAATGATGCATATATTTAATGTGTTGTAATAGCAAAAGTTATGAGACCTGATTTTTAGTATCGGCTTTATCACTGATTTTTAGTATCGGCTTTATCACTGATAAAGCTTTATCACTGATCATGCAATGTTGGAAAAGTCACTTGACAATCTGGGCCTCAGTTTCCTTAACAGGAAAATAAGAAGGTTGGACTAGATAATCTCCAAAGTTCCTTCTGGCTCTAAATTTTTTTATTTTGTGTGCTATCTCACAGCCACCGGAACTCAAGATACACCAAACCAGAGCATACTGCTGGATGAGAATCTGGAATCTCAACACAGGCTACATCCAGTGATGTTACCATAGCACACTACTGTGGGCTGGTGCATCCCAGCAGCATTAATGCTTAAACAATTCTTGAGTAGTCCTTGAGCAGTTGCCGAAGATTCCCAAGTCTCTTTGACTGCATAGTTTGCGAGATAGTACCCAACATATGAACTTCTACACTGCGTTGATGTCCATCTCTGTCCTAGCACAGGCCATCAATATCACTCACCTATAAGAAAGGCTGCCTGCACACTGCTAGACATTGTACCAATTGATCTGCAAGCATTTACAAGCACTGTTTCCTAACTGATCTCTTCTTTACAACGTATTCAACACCTTGCCAGATAAACTTTGCTGAAACATAGCTCTGATTGTGTCATTCCTCTGCTTATAAGCTCCCCACCACCACCCCCATCCTCCGCTTTCCATTTCTTATACAGTAAAGTTAAAATCCCTGGTCCAGCTTTTAGTCTTCTGTGCTCTGGCCTCAAGCTATTTTTCCAAACTCTTTTCTTCTACTATTCTTCATAAACCTTGCATTCCAGGCAAAATAAACTACCTACGGGTCCTTATATTCAAGAGAGATTTTTAACAAGTAGAATGTTTATGTTAACATAATTTAAAAAATCATAAATCATTCTGAAATTTAGAACACATCTTCCTGATAGCACACAAACTGGACTCTGTCCGTGCAACGAATTTATGTAGTTCCTTGTGCTGGTCTCTGTCTAGAATGCCCTTTCCCATCATCTTCATACTTCAAATTCTTCAAATGAGCTGACATGTCAAGTACCCAATGTGGTAACTGACACACATTCAGTAGAAGTCTTTAGCTATTCAAAGCTGCTTTTTGTTACTCTCACTCGTAACTCTCTATCTCTCTGTACTCTCTACTATATACCTCTTACGTAGCTAATCACTACTTTTTATAATTATTTAATGTGAATGTCTTAGATTCCCAACAATCAAAAGCTCTTGGAAAAACCAGTATTTGTTCTTAGTCCTACATATACCCAACAACAAGCACGAATTATAAATGCTCAATAAATCTTTCCTTAATGAATGAGGGGGGGAAAAACAGAACCAAAAACAAACAAACAAACAAACAAACAACCGTGTGTGAGAGCCAGAGAGACTACTGGTGAAAACTGACATCTAAAACAAGATGGGGATGGAGTGGAGGAGTTATTCCTCCAGGTACTGGGTTGAACATAGTTCATCCCTTATTTCATTATATCCTTTCAAAAACTCAACTAAGGAAGTAACTCCATTTTACTGAACAGGTGTCAGGGTTAGGGAAGTTAAGATAATGGGCTAAGGTCACAAAATGAGTCTGTTTCGGTCTTTCCAGGACTGTACTTATCGCCGGTCCTCCTCCCAATTTACGATCCTCCGCGAGGTGAAGGACTTTTTAGGACAACATGCCCCCAGCCCGTTCTATACGGCAAATCCCAAGCCCGATCTGACAGTTCCGAGACAAACTACACGGAGCACGCAGGCTGGGAAGCGGCCCTTTGGAGTCGAAGAGCCCCGCCCGCTACGTCCCTGGTGACGTCATCACGCAGTGCCGAGGCGGCGCAGCCACGTCCTTTAAATAAGGGCTTCCCAGGGCGTGCACCGCAGTGTGTGGAGTGGGGACGCGGCCCAGGGCAGAGCTGCTGCAGACTGCGAGGTGGGCGGCCAGACTGCTTTGCAGCTGCGACGCGGAAGAAGGGGTGCTGCCTTGCAGAAGGGCGTGCTCGTGAGGGGCGGGAGGAGGGAACATGGCGGCGCCCTCAACCAGGCCAGGACCCTGAGCTGCTGGTTGTGGTGCGGCCCCCGCCCACGGCTTAGCTCGCCCCTTTACCTGCCTTCCTGGAACCCTGTTTCTCTGCCCCTTCAGTCCTTTTTCCCCTCAGCCGCATCTTTTACCTTCATCGACTCTCCTGCCCTAACTTCACACTGGGTCAAAGTGAGAACTGGATTAAGTGTGAGCCGATCAGGCCTGTCCTGTGGCCCAAGATCAGCTTCTAAATTTATAATTTTCTCACATAGATTTTATCATTCCGCCCGGGGTTGCAGGAGAAACACCGAACATGTGGAGTGGTCAAGCCAGACTTGTAGCCTTGGTGATTCCTCTAAGTGATCTTGTAAAATGTCCTTTAAGTTGCCCGGACCTCCGTCTCCTCAAAAATGAGGTTCTCTTTGAAAGTCTAGGAAAGACTTTTGATATCAGGAAGCTTTTGGCTTGCATTGTTTGCCAGAATCTTCACCATAACAGTGTATCATGAGGAAAATGGAAGCAAGATTTATTTTGGAGGTAAGGGAGTGGGGGAGAGCTAAGACATACAGCTCCATGGCATGAAGTGATGTAGTTGGTTAGTAATGAGAACACCATTCTGTTTCTGCTTATTTCGCAGTGTTTTGAGGGTGACATTCCTGGAGTACGTTAAATGGAAAAGGACTTACCCTACATCATCATTGATATTCTACAAAAAAAACCGTGGAAGCATTCATCTGTCTGATCTGTTGTTTCAGGTGTCCGCGTCAGTTGATGGTAGGTGTTAAGAACAGGTTCTTCTTCACATGAGTTAACAGCACCTGGCCCAGCCAGTCACCTGTTTTTAATGTTGACCTTTTGTTTTTCCTCAGGTGAATGTTGATTCTGGAGAAATCCTGCTACAGCTGCTGGAGCCTGCACTGCCAGGCAGCAGAATTGTGAGCTAGAGTAAAGCAGAAATCTAAGAATATGAGCTCCGGAATGGCCATGAGTGAACCAAGGCTGAACTGGTGAGTTACATTTGTTTATAATCACCTGAAGAGAATTGAAGTGGGACTGGGCTGAATTAGGAAAGAAGAGTTTATGATCTGGAGAGATTTGGAGGAAAGAAAAGATACTAAGTTCAGTGGCTGAGATTTTACCCTATTCTCATCTTTTGATGGAAGACTTTTGGATTATAGCTGACTACACTTCTCCTTAAAGTGACAACATTTCACTATTCAGATTGCTACTAGGTATAATTTCATCGTGTCCTTATTGTTGGTGTTTTAGTGAAGGAGAGACGCTGGAATTTTCATGTTTCCAAGAACCTTGCCCATTTCTGTACAAGTAACAAAAGACTCCCTTTAAAAATAGACAAGCTGCTTTTTGTTATGTTGGAATCTATATCAAGTGATAATATAAATGCATAGACCATATTTTAGAAGTGTATGAGAACTTCACAAGTAGAGTACTTTGTTAAGTAACATAAGAGGCTTTGTAGAGATCTAATACATGTTCTACTTTAGATTTATCACGTTTACTGAGCATCTACTCTTTGCTAGCCAAAGAGAATGCAGAAGTTATGAGATTATTAAGATGATTAAAATAGTACCTGACTCAAGATTCAGTCTGTATGTGCTCAGTAAGTATTTGTTTATTCCAAACAATGCTTCCTTCCTCCAAAGAGCTCGCAATCCCTGAGGCGCATGACTTTAAGATGTACAAAACACTTAAAACATGAGATGTTACAAATATAGTGCTATAAGAAGTAATAACTACACTGGTGTATAGCAAGCAAGACACTCTAATTTTACCATTTATACCTTAATCATTTTTTTTTTAATAAATGCCTTTAAAAAGAGTAAGAAATGAGGATGGAGCAAATATATTAGAATTTCCCAATTTGGGAACGCGCCAGCCAGAAGTTGCCATTTGATTAGGGGTATACACATTTATGCTCCTTGCCATAAAGTGTGCACAAGCAGTACAGATGCTCTTATATACCATCGACATTGTGACATTGTGAAACCAAATGTGGTTTAGGGCCTTTGTACAGTATTGTAGCCCTGGAACTATCCTTTTCCACAGAATCCTACTTATCTTTGTCTTCCTAGATTAATAGTCCTCAGTGTTTTTAGTTTTTAAATTTTTTCATTCAACCAGCATTTATTGTATGTTTACTATCTGGAAAGCATTGATTATAATATGTTAGTTTCTATTATTTATGTTATGGAAAATTGTATTTGATCTTAGAAGTGATTTTTAGTAGAAACACGCCATTTATCACATTTGTCAAGTTAATTAAATAGGATATGCAGTCTTTGTAGTGTCTTTTGTCCTGACATAGTGGTGCATGAAACAAAAATAAATTGAGAAGCATATTCTGTCAGTAACCAAACATCTTAATGTTATGCCCAGAGCCAAAGGTGAGCCCTGCTCTTGACAGACCCTTTAATCTGTTCTATCTTTAACTCTCTAGTATCTCTGATATTTAATTCGATGCTAAAGGAAAAGCAAGGATTAATCTAACATGAGATTTTGAATTGTCAAATGCAAGTAAATTACTTTGCTTCACAGGGATGTTTCCTCAAAAAATGGCCTAAAGACGTTTTTCTCTCGGGAAAATTATAAAGATCATTCCATGGCTCCAAGTTTAAAAGAACTGTGTATTTTATCTAACAGGTAATATATTTATTTGGTTATCTATTTCCATATTTGGTTATTTTTATGATAGTTGAAGTTTTATGTCTATATCCACCATTAAACTTTCAAAGTATAGAAATGTGAAAATTAGAAAATAGAATAACTCGATACCTAATGCTGACCACTCTTTGTTATATATATTTTCAGACTTTTCCACACATGAACAGATATATATTGAAACAAAAATGGGATCATATTATAAATACTATAAAACAGTCCTGCAGTTTATTTTTTTCACTTAAAATAATATTTTATGTCTTTTCATGACTCTGCATATAGCTCAGTCTTAATTGTTGCATATTACTTCATTATATAGATGTACTTTTTAATTAATTTAGCTGGTTTCATGCTGCAAAATGTTTGTATTCCTTTTTTTTGAAATTACGAACAATACATTGATGAACTTCTTGTAATTTCTATGAGATAAATTCATATAAATTGAATTGTTTGGTCAAGTAGTATATACATTTTGTATATTAGTAGATACTGCTGAATTGCCGGAGATTTTTTTCTTCTTTTGTATGAAAATGGCTATTAAGTTATAATTTTCCCTTCTCACTGCTTGCCTACCTGTAACAGCTGTTCTTTGTGATTGGCTGTTTCTACTCTATTGTGGATGAATCTTAAAACCAAGTAAACAAGTTTACTAGAAGGGAGTGTAAATATACCAAATGAGGAATTAGGAAGCTCCCTTAGGGGAGTTCAACATTTACTTTCATCCTTTCTCCATTCCTTTTGCAATGGAAGGAATGTATTTCCAGCCTCTACACTGAATGGAACCCCATCTTTCCCTGCCTTCTCAGTACTCTTTCTATCTTAGCATTTCCTCTCTCTCCTGTATCTTTTTTCGCTCTCAATCAGTACAGGCATACCTCATTTTATTGCACTTCACAGGTGTTATGTTTTTACAAATTGATGACGAGACCCTGCAAAAAGTTGACAACTCACTTTATTGCAATATTGCTTTATTGCAGTGGTCTGGAACCAAACCCACACTAGCATCTGAAGTATGCCTGTATTTAAAGGTGCTCGTTTTTCCCTTCTTAATCCCTGGACTTCAGGTTCTCTCCTAGTTACTTTCTTACTCTGCTCATTTGTATTTAGACTTCTTTAAAGACTTGTATGTGCTTGTTAGGAGGAAATGACATATAAAAAAACTATAAGACATGCAGAAAACAACGAGATGGCAATAGTAAGTCCTTCCCTATCAATAATTACTTTAAACGGATTAAATTCCACAATCAAAAAATAGATTAGGAGAATATTTTTTAAAAACTGTATAAAAAACCTTTTCTTCATTGCACATCCCACTCTAATCAGGCTTCCACCCTCACTAGTGCTCCTCAACATCATCATTGAGTTCTTAACTATAGAGATATCTCACTCTCCTTGTTTTCCCCCTAATTTTCTGGTGACTCTTGTCTCTTGCCATCATCATCTTCAAGCTTACCTTGCTGGTTCATCAGACTCTGGAGCTTTTAAAAAATACTGATTTTGCACTCTTAGCCCAGCCTTTTGAATCTGAACCTTTGAGGATGTGTTTGTAGAACCAATTAATTGACCTTATTGATATTTATTTAAGTTGTTTCCATTCTTTTACTATTATAATCAATGAGCATCTTTTTTATACATGTGCTGATACAGGCATGTGCTGATAAATTCCTGTAAGAGGTGCGTATGTACTTATTTTGATAGATATTGCCAGACTTTCATTAAAAACTTTAGAAACAAATGCTTTTTTGATTCCATTAAATGAATAGGTAAGTTCACATAAAAGCAAGCAGAAGTTGTAGTAAAAAGACAATTTCAAAAAATAAATATTTTAAAAGCGGCAATTTCAGAAGCAGCACTCTTTTTGCCAAACTGCATAATTATAATCTCTTTGCTAGTATCAGCTGTAGAGATTAAGACAATAGATCCCTTATGAATGTGCATCTATGGGTATTTTTTTTTTAAGTTATTTCTGTTACTCAACTTGTACTATTTCTCAAGCATAACGAATTTCTTGAAACTTACCAAAGAAAGAATTGCCTTTATTTGAATCAAAGAATGCCTACAAACTCTAGTATCCTGGGATTTAGTGAACATATATCATTTACCTTTAAAAAAAAAAAATTTCTCACCGTTATAAGAACTTTCATCTCAGCTTTCATCTTTTCTTCATAAGACTAAAAATTTCTAATAGTAATCTTCTTTATCTTGCCACTGTTATTTTAATAGTTCTTTTCAAATCCAGTTCTGTTCAGTATATCCCGGGTGTGGATTATAGTCTGGATTATGTAGAAGAGAGGACATTTTGTTTGCAGTTGGGTTTACCTCATTCCTAAAACCTTATTTTTCCTGGAATATGTTTGTTTTTCTTTCTTTAGATTTCTATATAGCACAACATTTTGTGTGTGTGTGTAATTTACCTTTTAGTATAGAAAAAAAAAAGACATAAGGCATTGATTTCATGTTTCTAGTCTATTTTGCTAACCTTAACTTTATTAACTTATAGTGAGGGATGGATTTTCAGACTGTATTTACAACTGTTTTCTTGATGAGAAACCAGAAAGAATGTAAAATTTTTATTACCCCTAATTTTGTATTTTTTGAGTTCTCTAACGTTTTGGAAAATACTAATACCTCTAATTAAATGATTTTTAACAACGTGAGGTTTTTATGCAACTCTTTTCCCTCCGTTGATACGTAAACATTTGCCTTTTTTGAAATTAAAGTGTATGGGTGTAGATGTTTATAACTAAGTTTTAATCCAACAAGGGGAAAAGTAGCTTTAAATAGAAAAAATATATATATCCAATTTTAATGTTTAACATAGAAAAGTGAATCAAATTCAGGAGATACAGGTAGACTTTAGATGGAGGCTAAAAGTACAATACCCAAATTCTCCTTAAAGAAGCTACCCAAACCAATAGACTTAAAAAATTGGAAACTTGAAGTTTTGAATTCTTTTTTCCATAGAAACTTTAAGTGAAAAAAAGAGAATGAGTAGTTGACAAAATGAAAACTTCAAACCCTCAACTGAAATAAAATATAATGCTGTAAATGTGGTTAGAGAAACCCTGTCAGATGCTTTTGGCTTGCTCCCTGATGAAGATTTTGACAGCACTGCACATGGAAATGATCTTGATGTGCTGCTATTTCATTCTTTGCTGAATATAGCCAATTTAAACTGCTAGAATTTCTTGACATTCCTGCTCTGGCATATCTGAGTCAGCATCTTGTTGCTGCAGCAGCTTAATTAAATTTGCCAGTTTGTGCCACAAGGACAGACATGTTCTCATATTCAGAGAGACAGCTGTGAAGCAGTATTGTTAAGAGTTGCGGACACAATACTGTTAGGTTTGAATAGCTCTCAAGACATTTCTAGTGAGAAATCAATTTGCTATAATACATTTTCCCAAGATCAGCAGTTAATATTCATTTTGTTAACCTAAAATATGCTTATTTTTATACAGTTATTGGAGGAACTTTAGTTGTTAAGTATGTCTTCTTTCACCTGTGTTATTTTCAGAACCAATCTAAGCATCCTTATTTTAATTTCCATAATTCTTTTCCCATTCACTAATCTCCTCTCTTGATTAGTTTTCTATCCATAGTTTAGCTCTAAAACAATGCTTGAATATTTTTGCTTTTTATGGGGCCCTAAGTCTTTTTCCAAAACTTTAGGAATTTTTACCATATTTATTCTAGTGTTGTAAAGTGGATTTAAAACAAATCACTGTTACTTTTGGAGGAGGCTCAACGTACTTTTTGTCCAAACACAGATCTAAATTGATACTTCTCAACCTTATCAGGCCAAAACTTCACGCTTTTCATAACAAATATAAGAAATGAAACACCTCCTTTACTAGCCTGAATTGAAATTCATAGACAATAATAGCCACAGACATTATATTTAGAAATAATGCCTTAGACACATAAATGTGAAATAGAAAAATATTTTATATTCTAATATGTATTTTAATATATAAGTGCATAGATACTATTACAGTAGAAGATATAATGAAGTAGATAGACCAGTTAAAGTGAACAAGGTTGGATTTAAAAGAAGTGAGATAAACTAAACCATGAGGGAATGATAAGAAAAATTGAATAAAAGATATTATTAGGATAAGTAATAATAGACCAGACTTATTTGTATATGATAACAGAAAACCTGAAGGGACCTTTGAAAGTTGTGCAGGATACTGCTGGATATTACAGGCATTTAGTGTTCTTCACTTCTAAATGCTTTTAATTTTATTCCTTTTGTGACAATCCAGATGCAGCCACAGGCTTCTAAAATGCCCCGAGGGACTTAATACTGTTACAGTTGAGAACAAGAGCTCTGGATAATTCCTACCCCTCCCCTTTCTCCCTTTTGATCCCTGATCTCAGTGTTCTTAGGATTCTTCTCAGTCACCTATTTAATATGTTCATTTTGGAAACCTGAGAACACTATAATCACATTGTACTGGTGTATGTATGTATTTACTTTTCTTCCTTCCCCATTCATTTGTCTGATCCACTCTATTATAAGGTCCTAGAAAGTAGAGATTGTCTTGTGCTTAACATTGGCTGTATCTCCAGTGTCCAGTATAGGGCTGATACATACTAGTCAACTCAGTAAATATTAATGAATGGAGGAATGAAGACTGATTCAACACATGTCCATCTTTCTCATTAGCTTTCCTTCCTCTTGGATTATTGTTGCTTAATTTGGAACCAAATTAATAGGAATCCGTTAATGTGGTAGAAATTAGAGTTTGGAGGCTAAGGAATTGTAGAGTGTGTGTTGTGTGTGTGTGTGTGTGTGTGTGTGTACTTTAAAAACAACTTATTAAAAATGTAGATTACAACAACTGAATAGCAAGAATAGACAGATTATGAACAAAATAAGAAATTTGTATTCATATACCTTAATTGGAGTGGTAAGGTAATTTTATAAACAAATATGACAGCAGGTTCTCTAGCCACTTACTACTTTCTCCTGTAGTGCATTTCATTATAAATATGCTAAGGTTTCTCTTTTGCATCCATACAAAACATAAAGACATTTCTGTGGATTCAGCCGTGTACATGAGTGATAGAGGATTGTACAACTTTTCTAAAACCACCATTCTGTAAAACATGGCACACAAGTTGGAATTTTCTTTTTAATTCTTGAGATAATTAAAGAAGAGGAATCCAGAGAATTTAGAATCTCAGGGAATTTGTTAACTTCAGGCTTGTGACCTCATTTTATCCTACTGTTTGTGGCTTTTGTTCACTCTATTAATGGATATATCTTAAGAATTTAAGCATTAAACAACTTGCATTGTAATAAAGTGTAATCATGAAATACCTGCATATGCAATTGGAAGAGTGATTTATCCCTCTTCAGTAAAGGGAAAAACTTTCAAATTGAATGACTTGTCTAAGGATTATGCCTCTTCCTGTCCATCAGATAATTGAAGGTAAGCTTATAATGTGATCCTATCCTGCAGAATACTTAATTTATACTGAATAGCTAAACATCAAAATGCAGGTGGCAAAAGATAATAATTCAGAATTTACTGTGTTAATCATGCTATATTCTCCCTGGTAATTAAGAATCATGAAGTTCTATGATAGTAATCTTCATGTGAAAAGCACATATTTGTAAATTGTATTTTTTTTTTTTTTCCAGACGTATAGGAGAAAATTTGAATGCCTCAGCAAATTCTGTAGAAAATGAGCCGGCAGTTAGTTCAGCAACTCAAGCAAAGGAAAAAGTTAAAACCACAGTTGGAATGGTTCTTCTTCCAAAACCAAGAGTTCCTTATCCTCGTTTCTCTCGTTTCTCACAGAGAGAGCAGAGGAGTTATGTGGATTTATTGGTTAAATACGCAAAAATTTCTACAAATTCCAAAGCTGTTGGAATAAATAAAAATGACTACTTGCAGTACTTGGTATGTATTCTGTCCTCCAGCTTTAGTAAAAAATATTTAAAAGTCAAGAAATACTTTAAATTTGCTTTTATGTTTTTAGATGCAATCATATTAACAAAAATGGAAAAATTTAAGTTTAATTGACAAATTGGTGCTTTAGCTCTTTTGATGGTTCTGTTGCAGTGCAGGCATTTTGCTCTAGTTGTGAGCATGATTCCAGTTCATCTTAAGTGCTGGCAATAGAGCCTTACATGGGTCATTGAACCAGTTTAAAATTTTAAGTAGTTTCCAAATTCTTGACTATATAAAGGATATGCTGAACATTATTGTTGCAAACTTTGTTCTTATTTATAATTGTTTCCTTAACAAACTTTAAAAATATAACTGATATCAAAAACTGTACACGTTTTTAAGGCTTTGGTATGTACCTACACATAGGTAAATTGTTCTCCAAATAGTTTAAACAGTTTGTTCATATCACTAATAGTGGGCATCACCTTTTTTGCCTCCAATTTAATAAGGAAGTAATGGTGATCCCTTGTTTTACATTAATTTACAGTGATTACTAATGAAAATAAGCATTTCCCAAGTGTTATATGTTTATAAGCCATTTCTTTTCTTTTGTAATTTACCTATTCATTTTGTTTGTTTATTTTTCCATTCAGGTGTTCGTTCTTTTCTCAATGTTAATTAAGAGTATTTTATTGTAGTATTAGTCATTTGTTTTTCAGTTTTTGAGGAGTTTTTAATAACAAGTTTGTCATTATTTAATAATTTTTACTAGGTTTTTCTTTGTGATTTTTGCTTCGGATATGATACTTTTAATTATTCTTTAAGTCCAAATTATTAGAGCAGTGACTGAGAAGTGATTGTTTTTGACCAAGCTTCTTATGCCAAAACGTCTGCTTTTTTAAAAACCAGGATATGAAAAAACACGTGAGCGAAGAAGTTACTGAATTCCTAAAGTTTTTACAGAATTCTGCAAAGAAATGTGCACAGGATTATAATATGCTTTCTGATGATGGGCGTCTCTTCACAGAGGTAAAAAAAAAATCACATTTACTTAAATTGCCAAGTAATAGGCAATAGCAGCATTTTAAAATATGTGATGATCCTGCCAAAAGCATATGGAAATACCAATATTATCAATTTATAGACTAAATTGTATGTAGATCTTTTATTCATCATGTATTTAAATAATAGAAATACTATACTAACACTTCAAAATTATGTACTATAGTATATTCATATTAGGGCTTTTTTCTTTTCATGATTCAACTACTTACTGCGTTTGAGAGTTATACTTTACTCACATGAATGGTTTAATCTGATGCACTGATTTCCCTTGAGAGAGAATGAGTGTTTAAGCAGTTTATCGTAGTCCCTAAAACTCTGAATGGTCTTTTAGAACATTAATTTGTTTTTATTACCTTCATGGTAATGTATACCAGCCACCAAATGTTAAATTTCAGCTATGAGTTCATTTTTTGATATAAATCATACCTGTACATTTATTAGCAAAGCATGTAAATTACTCTGCCTTGTACCCTACTTAAATAATAACTATTAATATATACAGCTGACTGTTGAACAACTCCAGGATTAGGGGAGCTGACTCTCCTGTGCAGTTGAAAATTTGGGTACAGCTATTAACTCCCCCAAAACGTAATAGTAATAGGCTACTGTTTACTGGAAGCCTTACCAATAACATAAATAGTCAATTAACATATATTTTTTATGTAATATGTATTGTATACTATATTCTTACAATAAAGTAAGCTAAAGAAAATGTTATTAAGAAAATCATAAGGGAAAACACATTTACAGTATTTATTGAAAAACATTTGCACGCAAATGGACCTACACAGTTCAAACCCTTGTTGTTCAAGGGTAAACTGTATTATTGTAGTAAAGTTAATCTACAAACACCAACACCAGCCTGGATTTTTTTTTTAAGCCTTTAAAACTAGTCACTATACACAGCAATGTAATACACTCAACACTCTTGAACTCTACACTTCAGAATGGTTAAGATGGTAAGTTTTATGTGTGTTTTACCACAATTAAAAAAAACTGGTCACTATAAATTGGGACAGCAGAGGGCATTAGTTTTGCCTTTTTTAAAAACACTTATTTTTTTATTCTTTCTAATTAAATTTATTGGTTAATAATATATACATTTCAGGTGTACAACTTTGTGATACAACATCTGGGTGCTTAATTATGTGTCCATCCGAAGTCTAGTCTCCTTCTGTCACCATATCTTTGACTACCTTTACCATCGTCATCCTTCTCCCATCCACCTTTTCCTCTGGTAACCACCGTTCTGTTGTCTGTACCTGTGAGCTTGTTTTGTTTGTTACTGTGTTGCTTTTGGTTTTATAGCCCACATATGAGTGAAATCATATGGGAGTTCTTGTCCTTTTCCATCTGACTTATTTCACTTAGCATGAAACTCTTAAGATTCATCCTTGTTGTAAATGGCAATATTTTATCTTTATAATGGCTGAGTAATATTCTATTGTGTATATATACCATATCGTCTTTATCTAGTCATCCATTGAAGGATGCTTAGGTTGTTTCCATGTCTTGGCTATTGCGAATAATGCTACAGTAAACATGGGGGTACATATATCTTTACAAATAAGTGTTTTCAAATGTTGGAGATGGAAACCCAGAAGAGAGGTTACTGAATCATATGGTAGCTCAATTCTTTAATATTTTGATAACCCTCCATGCTGTTCTCTATAGTGACTGTACCAATTTACATTCCCACCACCAGTCTACAGGGTAAACACTTCTTAAGGTAAAATTTTGTTAATATGAAACAAAAGAATGATTCTTCTGAATTAAAGAAAGAATTCCATTTTTATTTTCTCCGAATATAAATATGATATATTCAAAACAGAGTCATACTTTTCCATGTGGAAGTGGAAATGTACCTATTTCTGTTTTAATAGTGCCTTTTAAAGAACCAGAGTGATGGTTTTAAAACATAAATCACATCCCTTCATTTCACTAGTTTAATGTCGCTTCTTGTCTTAGGACGAGAGAGTCTTAACAAAGTTCTGCAATGTCCTACAAGATCACACCCCCATCCTTCCCTACCCGCCAGCCTGCTTCATCTTTTACATATCCTCCTCCCAGTTGTTCCACTCCTGCCTAATGGCCTCTTTGTGTTTCTTGAGTACTCCAATCATGGTCCTGCCGTAAGGCCTTTGGCTGTTCCCTTCTTTCTGGCAAGCTGTTCCTCAGATATCTACATGGATTAGTTCCTTGATTCCTTTAAGTCTCCCTCTGTTCAGGTGCCAACTATCAATGAGGATGTTTCTAATTACCTCCCCCAAGAGATAGCATCACCCTCAATATTTCTTTTACAGTTTTTTTGTTTGTATGTTTACTGTCTTTCTCCACGATGCCTATAAGTAACACTGTTTCGTACACTACAGTGTTCCCAGTGATTAGAATAATGCCTGGTATACAGTAAGTGCTCAAGTGATCAATATAATTATTTAAGTTGATATAAAAATGCTTTTTAACAGAGTACATTATTTGGTAGCTAACAATCAGCATTGTCTTTTTAAAGCCAGATTGATGTGCAGCACATTTTCTCTAATTTATATTTTACATTCCACCCCAAAGATTCACTGGTATTTTTCTAATTTTTTTTACTATTTTAAAATTTTAATTTTATGTTATGAAATGTAATGTACCTATGGAAAAGCATATAGAACAACTGTATACAACTTAACAAAGAACACCTATGTAATTCTCTTCCAAGTCAAGAAATAAAACATTACCAATAATCCAGAAACCCCCTTTGTATCTTTCCTAGATAATAACATTCTCCTTCCTTAAAGAGATAATCACTATTACATGCTTTTTTTTTTTTCTGGTAGTTCTTTGATTTCTCTATTGCCTGTTTTTGAATTTTATTTGAGTAGAATTCTTTTGTTCTTTTATGTGAACAGAACTTTTCCTTTCAGTATTATGTTTGTGAGATTCATATGGATGTGTGTAGTTCATTCATTTTCATTTCTGTACATTATGAATAAACTAATTTATTCTGTTGATCAAAATTTGGCTTGTTTCAATTTTCAAGCTATTCAAAGCAATGCCCCATGAAAATTCTCATACTTGTTTCTTGGTGCACACAGCCACACATTTTTACTGGGTATATATATACACCTAGGAATGGAATTGTTAGGTCATAGAGTATGCATATCTTCGTCAACTGTAGTATACAATGTCAAACTGTTTTCCAAAGTAGTAGTACAACTTACATTTCATCCATTCCATTTGAGAGTCTTGTTGCTCCATGTCCTCAACATTGATACTTACAGTCACTTTAGTTTTAACCTATCTAGAGGATATGGTGGTATACATAATACGACTGTATCTTTTCATGGGCATATTGCTCATTTCTTGTGAATCGACTGTTCAGGTTTGCCCTTTATTCTGGATTTTCCATCTTACTGATATGTGCGAATTCTTTCTATATTCTAAATACAAAAATTTTATGGGTTACATATGTTGGAAGTTTTTTCTTTTATTTGATAAAAGTTTCTTTTAATTTACAAGTTCCCCCTCTATAAATTTTATCTTTTCTAGAACCTGAATCATTTAACTATACAAATTTAATTAATATAATGTTTCGTGTCTGGCTTCTCTCATTCAGCATTTTTTTTGAAATTCGTCCACATTGATGAAAGTAACCATACTTTGTTCCTTTTTTATTCCTTTTTGTTTTATTGTATGCTTATACCAAAACTGGTTTATAAATTCATCTGTTGATGGTCATTTGTGTCATTTCTATTTGGGGATAATTATGAATAAAACCACCATGAACATTCTTGTACAGATTTTTTTGGGGACATGTTTTAATTTTTCTTGGGTAAATAGACATAAAATTTCTCAATCTTATGGCAAATGTAGTTAAGTTTTATTAGAAACTGCCAAACTGTTTTTTATAGTAAGTTTACCATTTTATATTCTCACCAGCAATGAGTTCCACTTGCTCTACCCTTTTACTAGCACTTAGTATTATTGTTAATCTTTTTAAATTTTATTCAACCCATAATGGTTTTAATTTCTGTTTTCCTGATGAGCAATGCTTGAACATCTTTGGATCTGCTCTGTATATATTCTTATGTGAAATGTCTGTCAAAATTTTTTTGCTGATTTTATTGGTTTATATTTCGGAGTTTTGAAAGTTCTTTATATAGTCTGAATACAAGTCTGTTATGTGTAGTTTACTCCCAGTTTATGACACACTTTTTAATTTTTTAAACCGCATTTCAAAAAACAATTTTAATGAAGTTTAATGTTTCAAATGTTTTATAGTTGGTGCTTTTATGTGTTCTAGCATGGAAATATTTGCTGACCCCAAGTGATTTTCATCTGGGGTCACTTTTACTTTACCCCTGCTGTGCCAGTCCCTCTCCACCCCACACTCAGGAGACTTTATCAATGTATGGAGACATTTTTGGTTGTCACAACTGACAGAATGTTACTGGTACTTACTGGCTAGACGCCATTGGTACTACTAAACATCCTACAGTGCACAGGACATCTCCCACAGCAAAGAATCATCTATCTCAAATTGTCAGTAGTGCTTCTGTAGAAAAACCTTGATTTAGAGATTTTATGATTTTAACTTTTACGTGAATGCCCATGTTCAAGTTAATTTTTTGTACAAATGTGAGGTTTGAATCAAAATTCATTTTCCTTCATATGGATATCTAATGTTCTAGCATAGTGATTTTCAACTAAGAGTAATTTTGCCTACCAATGGACATTTGGTAATGTCTGGAGACATTTTTGGTTCCCACAGCTGAGGAGGGAGTGTTTGTGGCATCTAGTGGGTAGAGCCAAGGACGTTGTTAAGTATTCTGCAACATACAGGACAGCCCCCACCACAAAGAATTATCTGGTCAATAATGTCAATATTGAGAAACTGCTTAGCACTATTGATTGAGAAAGCTATTTTCTCCCTTATTGAATTACCTTGTTACCATCGATATGTGAGTCAATTTCCTGACTCAATTCTGTTGCATTGTTCAAAAATCTGACTATGCCAATACCACTTAGTCTCGTAGGAAGTTTTGAAACCCTGTAGTGGAAGCAACTTTGCTCTTTTTTTTTTTTTTTTTTTTATTGTTTTGGCTCTTGTAGGTTCTTTGCATTTCCATATAAATTTTGGAATCAGCTTGTCAATTTCTACAAAAAAGAAAACAGGTTTTTAGTTTGGATTGCTTTGAATCTATAGAACTTGTAGTTTACAAATATCTCCTAAAATAGTGTTTAGCTAGATTGCGTTTCTTTTTTAAAAAAATCTGACCATCTTTTTTGTCTTTTAATTAGAAAGTTTTGTCGTTTATATTTATTATGATAAATTGAGATATATGGACTTGTTTGTGGTTTCTATTTGTCTTTTTCTAAATTTCTTTAACTTCTTTAAGGGCATTGACTTCCCCCTCCCCCATTAAACTACATGAGACCGTAGAGCATTTGACTCATCACATCCCTCCTGACTGATATTGTTGTTTTAATGCTGTCTCTTTAAAAAAAAAAAAAAAAACCTGCCTACATTATTATTTTATATGGACAATGTTTGTTTTAATTTATAAATTTTGAAAATTTTTTTTGTCTTTCTGTTTTTTTCCCAAATCTACATTCTAAGATCCTCTTCATTATTTCTAAAATGCTATATGTGCTAGATGGCCCTTTGATGAACGTCTGTTGGTGATCAGCGATCTCTTTTGTTTATCTGGAAACATTTTTATTTTGTTTTCATTCTAGCAAGATAATTTTATGCTACACATAATTCTAAATTGACAGTTTGTTTTATGTCTCAACGTTTGAAGATATAATTCTTTTTCTGGCTCTTGTTATTGCTATTAAAAAGTATGTCGTCTATTTAATTGTTATATCTTTTAAGGAACTGCCTTTTCTCTCTGACCACTCTTTATTTTTGGTGTTTTATAGTTGGATTACAATGTGCTTGCTTCTTTTTTTTTTTTTTAATCCTACTTGATTCATTGTATTTCTTATATCTGTGAATTCATATTCTTCATCAGTTGTAGAAAATTCTGAGCCACTTTCAAATATTGCTTCTCCTTCATTTTCTCAACTCTGGGATTCCCAAATTTCCTAAGTTAGACCTCAGTCTGTCTTCAAGTTTCTCTTTTATTGTGGTAAAATATACATAATGTAAAATTTACAATTTAGACCATTTTTAAGTACAGTTCAATGGCATTAAATATTTTCGCACTGTTGCAAGTATATTTTCACCATCCATATCCAGAACTTTTTCATCTCTCCAAAGTGAAACTCTAAACCCATTAAGTAATAATTCATCATTCTCCCTTCCTCAGCCCCGGGGGACCACCATTCTACTTTCTATCTCTCTGAATTTAACCATCCTTTTTGTCTTTTAATTAGAAAGGTTTGTTGTTTATATTTATTATGATAATTGAGGTATATGGACTTGTTTGTGGTTTCTATTTGTCTTTTTCTAAATTTGTTTAACTTCTTTTAAGGGCATTGACTTTTTTTTTCATGTTTAGCAATCTTTAATTCAAATATGAAAGTTCAGTACAAGCTATTTGTAGGGCTTGGGACTTATTCTTTTAAAAACGAGAATGGAAGAATGCAACAATAGTTGTCCTTTCGCAATTGGCTTATTACATTTAACACAAAGTTCAACCATTATTATTATGTAGTGTGTATCAGAATTACCTTCTCAACCGTAAAAGATCCCGTATAGCCACGTCAATCTTGAGAAAGAAGAACAAAGTTAGAGATATAACACTACCTGATATCAAACTATACTCCAAGCCTATGGTAATCAAAACAGCACGGTACTGGCATAAAAACAGACACATAGATCAATGAAACAGAATAGAGAGCCCAGAAATAAATCCACGCCAATATGGTCATTTAATCTATGACAAAGGAGGCAAGAATATACAATGGATTAAGAGGGTCTTCAGCAAATGGTGTTGGGAAAACTGGATGGATACATGCAAAAAAATAAAACTGGACCACCTTCTTATACCACATACAAGAATAAACTTAAAATAGATTAAAGACTTAAATGTAAGACCAGAAATCATAAAACTTCTGAAGAAAACGTAGGCAGTAAACTCTTATACTGCTATTAGTAATTTCTTTCTAATACATCTCAAAGAAGGGAAACAAAAGAAAATAAATGAGACTACATCAAACTAAAAAGTTTTTGCACAGCAAAGGAAACCATCAACTGCAGTGAACATAGGGATATGTAGATCTTAACGAATTTATCCAAAGAAAACCAAAACGCTAATTCGTAAAGATCTATGTTCACTGCAGCACTGTTCACAATAGCCAAGATATGGAAGCAACCTAAGTGCCCAGCAATAGACAATTGGATAAAAAAGTTATGGTACATCTATACAATGGAATAGTCCTCAGCCATAAAATGAAATCTTACCTTTTATAACAATATAGATGAACCTAGAGGGTATTAGAGAAAGATAAATACCATATGATTTCACTTATATGCAGAATCTAAGGAAAAAAAGAAACAAACTAAACAAAAACAGACTCATACAACTTACATATACAGGTAACAAACTTGGTGATTGCCAGAGGGGAACGTAGTTGGGGGCTGGTGAAAAGGTGAAGGAATGAAGAAGTACAAGTTAGTAGTTACAGAACAGTCATGAGGATATAGAATACAGCATACGGAATATAGTCAGTATTGTAATGGCTGTAGTGCCAGATGGGTATAGAGTAACTGAAGGGATCACTTCATAAATTATATAAATGTCTAGCCATTGTATTGTATAGCTGAAACTAATATAAAATTTTTTTTTAAATCATATAGGAAATAGCAGATGTCCATTTTGACCTATTCACCAGGTTTGGAAAGTTAAGTAATAGGAGATAAGACTGGAAAGTTTGACCGAAGCCAAATTGTGGTGGGTCATAGATGTCAAGTCCTGTTCTTACTATAGGCACTTCTGCCTCCTGTGTGCAAATAAATAGTCCACCCTGTGAAATGGAATGACTTTAAGAACAGCTATAAAGCTGACTTTCTTTTTAGAATGTTTTATTTCATAAGAAAAGCAAATCTTTATTACATCTCCTGGTTTTTACTTTTCCTCAAGAGGAAACGGTGGCCATGGTCATAACTTTCAGCTGCCTGGACCACCAATGCATAAATAAGCCAGGTGACAAACAAAACATTAACCTTTAAGCTACATACTGTGATCTTTTAAAAATGAAAATGTGCTTGGAAACTGAAGAAAGTAAGTCTAATCTTCTCTTATCAGTAAATCAATAAATGAAATACAAAAAGAATTACCCTCTCTTTTTAAATTTACTTTTAATACACATAACAAAATTTATCTTCTTAACCATTTTTAAATGTGAAGTTCAGTAGTATTAAGTACATTCATATTGTTGTACAGCCAATCTCCAGAACTCATCTTGCAAAAAAACTCATCCTGAAATTTTATACTCATTTCTGAACTGTTTCTACTCAACACTTCTGACACCAAATATGTGAGTTTTCTTTCACTCACACAAACCAGTTCTCCAGCTCTCCAGACATTAAGCCTAGGATGCCCATTACCCCCTCCTCTGGCTCAATTTGTTAGACTGGCTCACAGACTCATGAAAGTGCTTTACTTCATTTATTATAAAGGATACAACTCAGGAACAGCCAGATGAAAGATGCTAGGACAAGGCATGCCCTCTCCAGGCATACCACCCTTCTAGCACCTCTGTGGTGCACCAACCAGGAAAATCTCTGAATGCCATTGTTTAGGGAGTTTTGTTGATGCTTTATTTTGTTGACGTGGTTGATTAAATCTTTGGCTATTGGCAATTAACTCAATATTCAGCCCCCTTCCCTCCCTGGAGGTCAGAAAGTGGAGCTAAAATTTCCAACCATCTCATCATGCCTTGGTTGTTCTGGCAACCATCTCCCCTCCTAAAGATAACTAGGGGCCACTGGTCATCTCATTAATATACAAAAGATCACTCAAGAGATTCCAGGGGTTTTAGGAGGTGTGTGTCAGGAACCAGGAACAAAAACCAAATATATATTTTTTTATTGTAACACCCATTAAAACCAAATGTATATTTTTTATTGTAATACCAACTGATGGGAGGGGGGAGTTATTCAACCACCCTACTTTCTGTCTCTGAATTTGTCTACTCTAGGTATATAAGTGAAATCATATTGTATTTGTCTTTTTGTGACTGGCTTATTTTACTTAGCATATTTTCAAGATTTATCTACTTTATAGTATGTGTCTGAATTTCCTCCACTTTTAAGGCTGAATAAATATTCCAGTGTATGCAGATGGGCATTTTCTTTATCCATCAAACGTGGTGTACAAATACCTGGAGATTTGTACAAATACTTGGTCAAATCTCCACTTTTCAAGGTTTAATTGTAGGAGTCTTGTGTTCAGTTCCCTCTCTGATTTCAGAACTGGTTGAGGCATTTGCCCTCAAGCTACCTCACCTTTCATGGGTTTTCTTACTGTTCACTGCTCCTGTTTCTCCTCACTCTAGGTATTTGGGCTTTATATATTAATTTATGGTCTTGGAGATTCTCCTTGCCCAGCAATGTATAAGAATTGTTGTAATTTATCCAGGATCTAGTGTTATTTGGATGAGTGCTCCTCAAAGTACTTATTCTATCCTACTGCCAGACATAATATCTGTTAAATTTTCAAGTTTCAAATACATATGATACCATTTTCTTTTTTTCTTCCCCCCCACAAAAAAAAATTTAGGGAGCTTACTCATTTTTACCTTTCTTTGTAATGATAGATCTATATTGTGTCCATGAATGTGTTTTTGGTCTATTTAACTTCCAAGATATTTCTGTTGTTAAATAACATTGAGGAAGTGGATGATGGCTAACAGCCTGAATCTTAGCCTTGTTCCCTCTTAGCTGTTTTTCAAAGACAAATTATTAGTTAAAAACCTTTTCTATTAAATATACCAAATAATGATCCCTTAGTTGCTTAATACCTACCAGTTGTGAAATACTTTAATAATATATATCTGAATATAGGTATGAAAATGTCTTAGATTTTCCTTTGACCCTCTCTCGCCATAATTACTGAAGCAAAATTCAGTTATAAGCACTGTAACTGAGCAGAGTTTTACCAAGAAAGATGTGCCAGTAAATCTCTAACCAGAATAGTCTCTGTCATATAGTTCTTATATATTACTTTCCTTTTCACGCTTAGATTCTTGCAATAACTGCCATAGGGCAGGAATGTCAGGGATGAAAGTTAACTTTATAAATGAATAAAGATATTAGGCTGAAGTGAGCTCGCAGTTAACCAGGGTGTCTGAAAACAGTACTTTTCCATGTTAAACCACATCTGTATTAATTGCAAGTAATATCCTGAATTAAAACTTAAGAGCAGTATTAAAAAGCATGAACAGGGAGGGAAAATGTGAAAGATAGCTGGGAGTGAGGATTAAAGAAGCCAAGAAGAAAATAATGAAACTATAGATGAAAAGACATACTGTAGTAAAGTTATTGATTTGTAACGACACATTTTATAAATGTCTGAAGGGATAAGGGACATAGGTATAGTGTAAAGATAGGCTTATTGCTAAAAGCCTTTGTGATGTAAAATATATTCCAAAAGTTTCAGATTAGATTCTTTGACAAGAAGAAAAAATACTTAGAAGATAATATCTGTGTTTTTAAAATTATAACCTCCCACTTACCCCCACCCAAAACTGCTGTGCTTCTTTGAGTTATTTACATGTTATCACCAGTGGCATATTCTCCTTGGGTAACGCTGTGAATTTTCCTTCCTTCCTGATTATATTTCCTAGTGAGTTATTAATATTTTGAAGCAGTTTGGAGAGAAGAGAAATACTCCATATTTGAATTAGTTACAACATTTCTCATTTATTTTTTAGATTGTAGATTAGAATGACCCTTCAAATAACTATTTTGTTAATGCCTTGCACTCGGATATCTTTTTAGGATATTAAACTTATTTATTTCTAACCATTCATGTAACTGCTTTTATTGCAGTAAAGTGTGTTGAAATTTCCATGTAACTTTACTTCCTTGACAGTTCTGAAATAGCATAGAAAATATGATGTGTCTTCTCTGTTTAATTTTAAATTTTAATATGATTGCTAATTTTAGTATTATTAAATATCAGTATTTTACAAAATTAGGTTAAAAAGAGTTGTTATGAAAAGTAAGAGAGTTAATCAAATAAGGCATATATATATAATATGCCTGGATTGTTAGAAGTTTAATGAAATAAGGTTAATATTTGAAATGAATGATTATAGTCACATATAACTAAATTATTTTTATTGCATTATTAGAGAAGTACAATACATATGAATTTTTCTTGGTTTTTATTTCCTAGAAAATTTTAAGAACTTGCATTGACCAAGTGAAAAAGTATCCAGAATTCTATACTCTCCATGAAGTCACCAGTTTAATGGGATTCTTTCCATTCAGAATAGAGATGGGATTAAAATTAGAAAAAACTCTTCTTGCACTGGTAAAGTTTACCATATGAAAGTATATACTTATTTTTGTCTAGAACGTTATCTATTTCATAGAGACAATATTTACGTGTAAATTTTGAACAATAATGAGATAACTTTTAAAATATGCAATGCAAATGTGTCCCTCTTTATTTTATGGCTACCAATACTTGATTTTTTTAAAAAAATGTCACTACCAACTTTATTTCTTAATTTCCATCTTTCTTAATCTTTCTGAATACAAGCAAGAAACTCCCCCCTTTTTTAAGGGATTTTACTTGCAATTGTATTGGAAGGAAGTGTGCATAGAGAAGATATTTTAGAGATCCTACTATACGCTGTGATGATTTGTACCACAAAAAATGAAAAGTTAGAATTTAAAGTTGCAGGGAATATTCCACAGCACCCTGGTGTTGGACCCTTTTTAAATAATATGTATGTCAGCCATCAAGCAAAAAGATGAATATCTTAAGATGGCTCTAAATTTGACATTTGCATTTAGTAGTATGAAAAACTTTAAAAAGTTTCATGTAACAAAAGGATACTTAGAGAAAAAATACATCAATATTTTAACAATAAAACATTTCTTTTTTCTTATGTAGGGAAGTGTAAAATATGTGAAAACAGTATTTCCCTCAATGCCTGCAAAGTTGCAACTCTCCAAAGATAGCATATCTACCATTGAGACACTGGAACAAACAACTGCAGCTATGCATTATGTAAGTAGGAAGGTGGTTTGGGATCTTCCTAAGTAATCTTCTGCACCTCATAAAATACACATAATATGATTGTTCTAAAATCCCTTTCCTGAATTTCTCTCTTTTTGTTTATTAAAGAAATTTCCAATAAGTATAATCAAGTAACAAGTTATATGTTGTTTTTCAGGATATTAGTAAAGATCCAAATGCAGAGAAGCTTGTTTCCAGATATCACCCTCAAATAATTCTAACTAGTCAATCATTATTTGCCTTATTAAATAATCATGGACCAGACTACAAGGAACAGTGGGAAATTCCAGTGTGTATTAAAGTAATACCTGTTGCAGGTTTGTGATTTGCCATGTCAGTTAATGCTTTTAACAGAGGAGTTGAAATGGTTCTATTTCAGCTGTCTAAACATAGGCGGTCATTTATCAAATACAGAAATCTGAGTTTTGATTTATGGAGGATGTAAGTTTGACATTTACATTCAGTATAACTTTTAAATATGTAATGCTACTGTGGAATTGACACTTATAAGTAAATGAGCTATTAGATCTGTAGAACGTATACTCATGTTTGGGGCAGTGAGAGGTAGAGAAATAATTATGATTTAGGGTGGCCAAAAATACATGAAATGGTGAGGTTCTGTCTTTCAATGAAATTAAAGGAATGCAATACTTTATTAGACAACCTCACATGGGTGAGTTTCCAGGACTCATTTACTTGTCCATTATTGGAATTCAGAATTAAAATAGGTCTATTCTTAGCATAAGATAGTCTCACTGTTGACAGTAAAATTAATATTTGCATGTAAATTTCTCTGTACAAAAGGTTACTCCCCTTATATTTTGGTTCATATGTAATAATATTTTCATGTCTTCTGGAATTATTATATGTAACAACATTAGTATATGAAGAACTATATCTAATGAAGCACAACTGCAAATTAGAGTAAAATGTTACATATTCTCTGTGGTAAAAATTTCATCACTTTTCGAAAATGTAACCCTGTAAGAACTGAGTAACAATGATAGTAAAAGTATAACAATAAAAAGTAGAAAATCTTTTTTTAAAATATTAGAAAGAGAATTTTTTTTTTTTTTGGCCAGATTCTCTTGCCCTTTAGATCTCTAAGGGACTTGAAACACTTTCCAATTCAAGGGTGGCAAATGTACTGGACTTGTGCTACTGCTTTTCTATCCTATGTCTTTGTTTAGTGATCCTTTTGTCATATACCGTTTTTTTGTTTTTTTGGCCTTGTTTTGTTTTTTTGTATAACTGCTAGAAACTAATCACCCCCTTCTGTTTCTGTTTTAAGGTTCAAAACCAGTTAAAGTAATTTATGTTAATTCACCACTTCCACAAAAGAAAATGACAATGAGAGAGAGAAATCAAATCTTCCATGAAGTTCCTTTAAAATTCATGATGTCCAAAAATACAGCTGTTCCAGTCTCTGCAGTGTTTATGGACAAACCAGAAGATTATATATCTGAAATGGATGTATGTAATGCTTTTCTTTTTTTCTTAAGAGAATGTATTTGTTTATTCTCTTGAAGCCTAAAGTTTTATTGCAAGTCTCTAAATTTAGTAGTTAAAAATCTAGGCTTTAGATTGAAACTTAAAATTGAACTCCAGGTCAAGCTAGACTTTAGGCAACTAATTAAACTTCCTTCAGCTTGAGTTTTTTCTCTTTTTGTAAAAGAAAGGTAATAATACCTACTTCACAAGTTTGATGTAAGCATTAAGTTTGATATTATATGTAAAATGCTGAGCATAGTCATTGGTATGTATGTACTAAAAACTCAGTCATTGATGGTGGTAATTGTGGTGGTGGTTTTATTTAATTGGTCTCATTCACATTTAAGAATTCGTAAGTATGAAAAGGAACAGATGGATTTGATTGGTACAAAATATATTTGGCCAGATTGTTAATCTTTTTCAGTGGACTTAGCTTTGTGACCTTAAGCAAGCCACATAATCTCTCTGTGTCTGGTTTGCTCATCTGTAAAATGAGTATCATGATATTACCTCGTAGGATTCTTTGGAATTAAATGAGTTAATACATGTAGAGTATTTAGAATAATGCTTAGCATTATTATTTTGTGTATTGAGAAATATTTTTCCACGTTTATGAAAGTAAGACATTCTGTTTATACAAAACTTTCTCATTTATTCCACAAATATTTATTGAACAGATACTATTCTATGCACTGAGGGTGCAGTGCTGAATAAAAATAGTCTCTTTTCTCTTGGAGCTTAGATTAGTGGCAGAGGGCACCGATAGTTAACAAAACAATAGCAAAAAAAGCAGGTAGTAATAAAGGCTATGCAGAAAAATAGAGTAGGTTAAGGGGAAAGAGATGGGAATGAGACTTAGTTTCATGGTCAAGAGGCTTTTCTATAGACAGGAAATACAAGCAGAGACTTGAATAAAGTGAGAGAGCAAACAAAGTTAATAAAATAGAAAAAACATTTTTCTTATTAATGCCTAAGAGCTCATATTATTTTAAGGATATTGGCCTTTTGTCTTTTATATGTTTATGTTTTTCTCTGCCATTTGCCTTTTAATATTTTTATAGTGTATAGATTGTAGAGCACTTTCAACTTTTTCTTTTTTTACATTTTTAAATCTACCTAAAACTTGTATTAATGTGAGGCGAATGTCAGAAAGTAACAAGTGTTACGAAGAAACATGAAGTAGTTAAAAGGGATGAAAATTGACAGAGTAACTCCTTTTATTAATGGCAGATCAGGTTATATGGACCTTTCTCATTACTGATGACAAATAAAAAGCTGGACAAAATATTAAAAGTTCTTTCTTAAAATCATCAAAGAGCTAACAAGATAGGATTTACAGGGCTGAGATACCTGAGAAAACCAGAATCCAGGGAGGTTAGTCTATCTCTTCGGATTATTTTTGACCCGGTTGGTATCTGCCAGTTCCGAAGAGGCAAAACAAAATGAACTGTGCTTTTGGCAACATCACAGGCCTAGGGGGACAAAAGTCATAGTTCAGTTTTCCATGAAAGGCTTAGACCATGCAGGGGTCCAAGAGTAAAGATGAACTAGAAATAAATCAGTTTTCTCAGTGATGGTAGCCTGAGTTTTCAGACCTTGAACTTGTATTCAGATGCTTTTGGATTACTAGTGTCTCTAGACTCCTAGCAAAAGCAAATGAAAATAATTCTTAAAGGAACATAATGTCATTTTGAGCCTCAAATTGTTTCTACAAATAAGCTTTTAAAATATAGCATCCAGAAAACATTTCAATGTAACTAGACACAGGAAGAGACCATCAGAAACAGTGACCAAAGAAATACTCACATAAATAGATCTTAGAATTATTAATCACAAACTCTTAGTCAACTCTATTTAATTATACAACAGTCAAGGAAATTATTGCTTGAAAACTTCAGTGAGGACCTGGAAACTTTTAAAAGAGAACAGATTTGAAAAATAACTAAATAAAATTTTTAAAACTAAAAAATATAGTAAACACAGTTTAAAATTCTGTAAATGGAGTTATTAGGACATTAAATAAAGCTGAAAAGAAAGAAACTGAAAGATCAGTCTGAAAAGACTATCCATAATGAACAGACAAGAAGAAGAAAATATGGAGAGTAGGGCAAGAGATACAGAGGATATAGTGAGAATGTCTTAACGTGTATATTTGCACCCAGAAGGATGATGTAAAACAGACAGTGGGACTAAGTCAATACTTGGAGACAAAGAATAAACTTAAAAGCTATCAGAGAAACAAAAGGCACATTACCTATGCAGGACTGAGAGTTAGATTGACAAATAACTTCTCAACAACAATGGAAACCAGAAGACATTTGAACAATATACTGTGCTAAGAGAAAATAACCCACTTACTAAAATTCTCTAATCAGTGAAAATATCCTTAAATAATTTTTTTAAAAAAGGTAGTTTCCATTAAAAACTTAGTTTGCTACCAGCAGACCCCCTATAATGGATGTTCTTCAAGCACAATGAAAATAATCTCAGATGGAAGGAGGATGGTGAAAGATGAAAAAAGGAATGAAGAATAACAGAAGTGAAAATGCGAATAGGCTCTAATTTGTAGGTGATTGCAGGGGCACTCAGAGAGATGATATTTCTGAGATGACCTGGGCCCTAAGAACTCTGGAAACTAACCAGCCGAAGTCCCTTCCAAGACAAAAGCCTTCACTCAAGAAAAATCACTGATAGAGTCCATATTGAGCAGAACAGGGACATTAAAGAAAAAGAAGTTTTCAGAAAACTGTAGGAGAGGGGAGTAGAGGAAGCAGATCTCAGAATGTACTGAAAATTCACACACACACAAACTAACATGTATATATAGTTTGTGGTAACAAGCATGAGTTTAGAGCCATGAAGCTGAGAAAGCTACCTTGGGACACCCCTACACAAGATTGTTCTCCTGTAGGAGCAAGGAAACTCATCTCATTTAAACATGAGCAGAAGATTGTTGATGGAAGCTCTTACAAAGATAGTAAAGGGGGAATAAATTGCCATAACATTTACACAGTCAAGATATACCCACAAACATGAAAACTAATGTGCCCTAGAATTCTTGTTTCTAGAAGCGTACTCAGAAGAAAACCAGGAAAAGATCAAAATGTATGTGCAAGGTATTCATTGCAGCACTATTTGTTGTAGCAAAAGGTTGGAAACAATCCACATGTTTCTCAATAGGATATTGATTGAATAAACTGTACATTCTCAGTGGTATACTATGCAGCTTTTAAAAGGGATGTGGAAACTCTAGATATGCAGCTGTAGAATGATATCCAAAATATATCGTTAAGTAAAAAAGGCAAAGAAGAGAACATTTTGTGTAATACACTATTTATGGAAAGGGGGAAACACAAATACACACACATTTGCTTATATTAAAAAAAAAAAACCATAAGAATAAACCTAAAATTAATGAAAATGGTTAACTGCTGGGAAGGGATGGAACAAAGTAGAGGAGGCAGGAATATCAACTAAATTTCTCTGAATGTACTTTGTTTTATAGTTCTGACTTTTGAGCCATATAAATGTTTCAGATGTCTAAAACAAAACTTTTAAATGTTATAAAAGCCAGTCAAAGCTGAAATGAAACAAATGAATCCACTACATAACAAAAGTTAGTGGTTTAACCACTCAGAAGAATTCTTTTAAATGATTAGAAACTTCGTAATTTGACTGTATATCCCTAAAGATATATATCCTAAATTCAAAAAGAACTGCCAAAAAATCTTAAACTGTACTTAGTAACCATACTGTTAATGATATTGATATTTTTATTTTAAACACATTAGATAGTATAATAAACCAAACAAGTAATTATGTTAGGAATCCAGAATTTCAGCATAAGAGATACAAATGCTAATCAAAGAAGTTAAGTAAAAGCCCTATAATAACATGGTAATTGTATCAAAAAGATACCAGAGCCAACCTGAAGGGTTTCCTATTGGCCAGAGATGTGTCAGTTTGACCATGACAAAACATGGCTATAGGGGATTGAAACACATGAAATACATTAAAATCCATGAATTCATAGTGATACTTAAAAAAATACTAGTCATCTTTGGAGCATACTAGTGTGTAAAGTCCTTCTGAAAACTGATAAAGAGAAAAAAATCAAGTATTTGTCTTGCCTTTCTGTACAAATTATATTTTGGGGTAATGACAGAATATGACTCATCATTTTGTAGCTGTTAATGAAATAGTGAATCCAGTCAATGATCATCATCAACTGCTAAAATCATTAGAATATCAATGAGTAATTTTATAGTGAATAGATTATGTTGATGACCTTTGACGAACCAACAGATCAATCGTCATATCGCAAGAAGAAAGATAACCAGACATCATTAGCCTCCTGATTGAAGAGGAAGTTCACAGTCTCACATATAACATTCAGGGAAAAAAAATTTTTACCTGAATCTGATCAAGCTCCTAGATCATTTTAATAGGATATTCCAAAGATAGAAGAATGTGTTAAATGACATCACAATGATGCAGAAGTTAAAATTCAGAATATGAAAATTTTTACAGTATAATTAATATGATTTCTCCTACAAATATCTGGTGGACATGGGAGTTGGCAAAGTATGGGGGAGAGGCATTTGACAACCGTAAAACAATTGAGAGACCTCTCAAATGTAATGAAGGAATCTTGGTAGGATACTGATTCCAATAAACAATTGTAAAAAAAAAAAAAGTCACACTGGGAAATTTTAACACTTGATTAGATATTTTATGACATTGAAGAATCATTTTTATTGATGTAATTAACGGTATGTTTTATAGAAGAATCCTTTTGCAACTACATAAGTATTTATAGATAAAGGATATTTTTAATTTTATCTAAACTTATTTTGTTGGGAGTGAGAGCACTATCTTTCATTAGTTTTTAGTTTTATATTAATATGACATTTTCTTCTTAAAAAGGCTGTGAAGTAATACATCTGATTTTTTGTGTTTACTGTTCTAGTTTTTGTTGCTTTTTAAATATTCTGTAATTATTTTAATCTCAATGATTTGGAATATTTTTTCATTTCCAAGTGCTTAGGTTTTTTGCTTGTTTATATTTTTCTTAATGATTTCTAATTTTATTTCCTTCTAAACAGCAAGTAAGACCTTAGCAGATTCTGCTTTGTGCTATATTGATGTTTTCTTTGTATATTAATTTATAGTCCATCTGTGGAAATGCTCCTTGGATTCTTGGGAGGGAAAAGGTATATCTTTCTAGCCTATATATATGTTTTCAGTCATTCATATATATTTGTTTCAATCATTTACTATTATACTTTCCATTTCTATTCCTTTTTACTTAAAGACAGTGTATTGGCCAAGTACAATTGCATTTCTGTCAAATTTTTATTTTTCAGTTTTGAGTACATATTTTGATGTTATTTGGCATATCACAATTCATGACCAGACCATTATCTTTTCATCATGGATTTTATCTTTTTTCAACATAGTATTCCTTTTTTGGTTAATGCTTTTTGCATTGAATTCTGCTTTGTCTAACACTATTGCTGTTCCTTACCTCTTTATTTCTTGATGTTATGCCCTGTGATTTTGTTTTTAACCTTTTTGTGTAACAGCACCTCATGTAAACAGTATATTTATTTTTTGACTAAATTTGGTAGTCTTTTCATTTTAGTAAAAGATACAATTTAGAAGCTTACTATGTGCCAGGGACTATGTCAAGTAACTTAGAGCAAATCCAAGATGACCCTATTATTACTATTTTAGAAATGAGGAAATTAAACTTCATAGAGGTTTAAAAAACTTACACAGCTTGATTTTACTACTTGATATCGAAAAGAATTTTTCCGTCAGATCCTAAACTATAAGACTAGTGCGTGTACATAGCCTGTAATGAAATTTTCATGGTATTTATCTGAAGTGCGCTACCAGGTTGAGGAAAGATCTGCTGTTGCTTGGTGAGAGGACAATTTATTCCTGAACAAATTAAAGCTGTAGTTCTCCATTATCACAGTACATGAAAACTTATAGCCTCAATGGCTTTATATCTCAGAATACAATAAAACCACTTCTTGTCCATTTCTCCTCATATTACTGAGATTTGTTTTCCCTGAATACTTGTAGAAAGAAAGTCACCGATTGATGTTAGGGATGCACCAGAAGCTGGTGACACTTCCCCAGCTGCATTAGAAAGCAGGTTCCACAGTGGTAAAGAGGTTTTTCTCCTGGTCAGCTATGGTATCTCTGCAAGAATGTGTGGAGTGGGCGTGAATGAAAATCTACCTTCCTGTTTGGCCCTACATTTCTTTTGTCTATTTTTTTTTAATAGTGGAAATTCCTCTTGGGATGTGGTAGTTCACAAGTATTCCCCATTTCCTATGCTGTTACAGCTTGGCAGATTTGTGTTTCATGAACATTTCATTGGGAATGTAAGGTTAAATAGTTGGTAGTGGTTTATTGACATCTAAAGCAAGAACCTTTCAAAGCTATTAGACTTTCTGTTTTAAAGTGCATGAACTGTGTATATGAGAGGTAGGAACACTAAGATAAGGTGTAGCCTGAAATTTTCACTAATAGTTTACCAATATATTTTCTTAAGATGTCTTATGAAGTTAACGAGTGCCGAAAAATTGAGACCCTTGAAAATTTGGATCTGGATTTTGATGATGACGTCACAGAACTTGAAACTTTTGGAGTAACTACCACCAACCCATCAAAGTCACCAAGTCCAGAAAGCATTTCCACAGTACACAACATGACAGACACTCCTACAGCCCCCAGTGCAGCAACTACACCTGTGGTACCAATTGCACCAGATATTTCTGCTCATTCTAGGAGTTTATCTCAGATTCTCATGGAACAATTGCAGAAGGAGAAACAGCTAGTGACTGGTATAGATGATGACCCTGAAGAGTATCAAAATAAAGATGATCAGGGATTTGTACCATGTGGTGAAAAGGTATCAGATAATTCTGGCAAGTCGATGATGCAAGATAGTGACTTGAAAACACCAGATGCCTTACAGTTAGAAAGTTCTACAGAAAATGAAACCTCTAATGAAAATGATATGGCTACTGATATGGTATATGCTGATGAAAGACCAGATGTTCTAGAGAACCCAGACAATTCAAAGGAAAAGACTGCTACATCAGAAGCAGCGAAAACTGAAGATATAGTTCTTTGCAATAGTGATACAGATGAAGACTGTTTAATCATTGATACAGAATGTCAAAAGAATAGTAATGAAATAACAGCCAATGTGAGTTCTAATTTAAGTTCTAAACCAGCTAGCCCAAATTCTTCCTTGGGACAGGCTTCTGTAGAAAACCAGGCTAATACTAATACTACTTGTAGTCCTGAAGAGTCATGTGTTTTAAAAAAACCTATCAAACGAGTATATAAAAAATTTGATCCAGTTGGGGAAATTTTAAAAATGCAGGATGAACTCTTGAAGCCAGTTTCCAGAAAAATACCTGAATTGCCCTTAATGAATACAGAAAATTCGAAACAACCTCCTGTTTCCGAGCAACCCTCTGTTCCTTCAGATGCCTCCAATTGGCCCAAAACTGTATGGCCTTCTGCATTTCAGAAACCAAAAGGACGTAAGTAATTATTTACAAAGCACTTTTGTCTGTTCCTGTCCTTCAGGTTTCCCCCACATTCCCTCACATTCTCTTTGTTATAATCTATTTTATAATCTTTACATAGTCATTGATATTTCATTTTTTAATCTGTTCAGTATTTTAACTTCCAAAGTTGTATGGATTTTGTAACTTATGTTTATCCAATATGTACACTGACTACCAGAATATAATGTAGTTTGCCATACTGATCCAAGTGCATTACAAATAACCATGAAAATAATCATAAACCTTTATTTGTCCAAAATTTATTTATTCTTGGTGTTAAACTGCAATTTTGTACTTTTTAATTTTGTGCAATAGATAAAAAGCTGTACCTCAGCTCTGCCGAGATTAGGAATAACATTATTTTTTAAAACTCTTCTTTTTTACTTAATATATTGTCTCACTATACTTTGCCTAAAGTTAGTTAAAAGGAAGAGACCCTTAAAGCTTTTATTGTAGCTCTTACAGTAGTTTCACTAAAAGTAAACAGAAATGGTAATAGTGTGATCAGCTTAGAGGAAACAAAGTTAAATTGATAGAAGTTTAAAAATAGATAATTGAATTGTTTTACTTTGAATTATGATGAATAAAGGGTTAATGTATTTTCAAATAAAAATGAGAAATATAATTATTTTTAAAGGATTGCCATATGAACTTCAGGACTATGTCGAAGATACATCAGAATATGTAGCTCCTCAGGAAGGAAATTTTGTTTACAAGTTGTTTAGCCTGCAAGACCTGTTGTTACTTGTGCGATGCAGTGTCCAGAGGATAGAGACCAGACCACGTTCTAAAAAACGGAAGAAAATCAGAAGAGTAAGTTGTTACTTGGGGAGTTAGGATGTTGTAGTAGCATAAGTAGATAATCAGCAAATATTAAGCATGCCATTGTTCTGAAGTTTAATTTTAAATTGTTGATAACTCTTATGGTAGTTTTTCCAGGTTGATTTTTTTTTTTTTTAGTAGTCAAATACTGAAAATACTTTTAATAAGGTAAAGTGTTTAGTTAAATGTAATAGTCATGAATGCTGATAGCGTTCTTGCATGGAATACATAAACTTCATGGAAAATGGTACCATCATAGATTTGACCTAGACTGGCACATGTTCCTGCTTTCTCTGTGAATTTGGATTTTCATTATGATGTATTAACCCCTTTCTCTCTTAATTTGGGGATCTTCTTGACTCATTTTAGAAGTCCATATTGTGAAAGAAAGACTTTCACACGCACATATGATAAGTCTTCCAGGATTGTTGGAAGTCCAGATGTCTTTTTTCCTCCCATTGTTTCTTTTGTGGTTTGATATAAACATTTTCCTCATTTAAGAAAGTTTTTGCTACAGTTTGAGTATTTGGCTTTTCAACAGTTTTTCATATTTGATATTTGAAATTATCTTTTAGATTCATTTCATATTTTGTGTCTGTGACCACTAAATTCTGGAAAATAAAGAGGAACTTCTGTATTATAATTGATTATGTAAGAAATAGTGAAGTCTTTAATTTCTTAAGAGAATTTTTCTACTATATAGATTTGTCGTAGTACACTTAAAAAAAAGTTTTGATGTCCTTGTCTCTTGTTGTTCTACCACCCAGTAACAATCTTCAGTGACCACTTTATAATGTCAGTGTTTTGGGCTAGGGGTCAGGTGAATCAAGAATTATGATGTCCATTCCCACTGCCCCCCAACCCCGCAAGTTGTGAGATTCCAGCACTAGTGGATCAAGTCCCTGACTATTACTTTATCATATTACGGAATAATAGAAAAAAGAAAAAGAAGTGCCAGCCTTTTAAAGCTGCTAATAGCAACAGTGTTAGGATCTATCATGAAAAATTCTAAGGCTAAGTCTTCAAGATCTAGTATGTATACTTTGTCCACCAAAATCCAGTGAACTTGGAGGATCTTTTGCTTGATGACACTTTTATCCTTTGTTAAATTTAAGAAAGAATGTGAATAAATCATTAAATTCCTAATTCTTATAATTTGGTTTTCATCACTGGTTCAGACTTGGAATTTTTGAAACCGAATAGTTTTGAATTAAATGTGTGGAAGTTTTTTTAATAAGAGAAAATCAAGGAATGACAAAAATACTATATGTTGGTATCAGTCTGCTCCTAGATAAATCTTAATCTCTGTATTAAAAGATTTTACTTTGCTGATTTTTTCCTGTCTCATCTATATTTAACTGTGATCAATTTAATGGCCATAGCATGAACATCTTGAATACATGTAGCTTCAGTGCTATGGATATTTTCAAGTTTTATTTCTTTAATTCTTACTTGCTGTATCTGACTTATTTGGGAGCTTAACCTCATTTTTTTTCACTTTTTACCCTGTAAGCCCATACCACTTTGTATTGATCTGCCAGTTTACAGCACTTAGAAAGTATTGGTGGGCAGTGTCTCTTAAGTGAAAATAGCCTAGGTATATTTTGGATACTGATTTAATTTCTGAATTGATATTAAGGACATTGTCATCCACTTGAGTAAAGTGAAATTTGTAAATGTCAAGACAAAAACCTTGTAGTATAGAATCACTCTTCATCAAAATGTATCAAGACAATTGAGTCCTAAAGAACGTCTAAATAGCCTTATATTTCTGATCGTGTCAAACCCAGAGTAAAATGTAAAGTTTTTCAGTGAATGCTTATCATATTGCACCTATAATAATATGTAATAGTTTAGTATACATGGTTTAAGTCCCTTAGAATATATTCCCCTTGGAATCATGTTATATTTATCTCTGTTTCTCCCAAAAGTTGTATGCCTTAGAAACTCAGTAAATAGGTATTGAATCAATGAGAAAAATTGAGGGATGAGTGAGGAGAGAGGAGACTTTTGTTAAGGAAAGGAACTTAAGGGAAGTTGAGGCACTCGTTTGAGAAATTTTTAAGTGGTACTGTTTAAACTCTAATTAGGGTAGAATGCATCCTCATTAACATTTCCTACTTAAAAATCAACTTGTTCAGATAAAGCTTTAAAGTACATAGAAGTCTCATCAACCTCTGATGTCCAGGAACTTCAGCTCTCTTTTATTTTTCTTTGGTTCTTCAATTCTCTGTTATCATAGTTGAGATTTTAGTTTCCAATATCATTTATCCTTTGTCATTAAAACTCTGCTTAATAAGAGCTGCACATCAGAGGAGAACTTAATACAGCAGCCAGTCTCAAATGATGTAGAGGGCTAATTTAGACCACAAAATGAAGTTGGAACTTACTAAATTCTACACAGTTAGAAAATCCACACCAGGTAACTTTGAATGATTTGATAGTATCTGTTACTGTCTGTCAGTTAACCATTTTCTTAAGTGATATATTCTAAAATGATTTAAAAATTTAGACCTGGTGATTTTAAAATTTATATTGTCATTCTAGGGCCAGAAAATAGGATCCTGAAGGTGCTTGAATGTTAGGAATGAATAGAATGTACCCATTGGGATCAATGACAGAACACTAACTATGAAATACCTATTTAGGAATGTATGTAAAAGTTTAAAAGATTTATGTGAAAATTGAAAGAGAACCAAGAAAAATTTTTCACTTGAGATTAGGAGCTACTTATCAGGGAAAAAAAGTAAATAGAATTAATTTTTATAGTTTGAAAACTTTGTACTTCAAATTTCACTTTAATTTTGGAATACTTAAAATAATCAGACTTTTCTTCCCTTGGCTTCCTGGAGATGGCAGTAGAAATACATATAGAAATTAAAACCAGATTCAGGACTTAGTTTTATAGATATGGCAGTATTATCAAAGAAAATCCCCCAAATATTTTCTTTTCAGAAATAGAAATATTTTTTTAATTTAAAAAAATCTCTAATTAACTCTGTTATCAACTCATGATTCAAAAAAGGAATCTTCTTCATCCAGTATTCTTTTTCCAACTCTACTTTAAACTGCCTATATCTCCTTGAGCAAATTTCTTAACCCTCTGGGCCTTCATTTCTTTATATCTAGATTCTCTTTGCAACTATAAGCAACTGTAAATGCAGATTACCATTTACTGAGGAACTATTATACAATAAAATGCTTTTAGCAATAAAATTATTCTAATCATAATACATCTTTTTTTTTTTTAATAGAAAAGACATTGTAGGGGCCTTACTACTCCAGGTTTGGCCCCTATAACAACAACCTGTTAAAAATGCAAAACCTTTGTCTTCACCTCAGATTCTACAATTTAACAAGAGCACCAGGTTATTCCTATACACACTGAAATTTAGAAACACTGCCTTATATATTTTTATCACATTTAAAGGTAATACATGAATCGAACTTCTTGTTAACAGAAATTTTTTATTTTAAATTTTTCTTACCACCATTATTGTGCCAAGCCCATTAAATTTGCCACTTTGTGAAAATCAGGAGTTCTGAAACATTTATGCAGTATTTTCAAGTATATAAATAGTGACAGCTTAGTATAATTTCAAAAGTACTAACTAGCCATATCACTCTAAGTTCCATAAATCATGTGTTTCTCCTTCTGCAGCTGGAGATGAAGACACTGCTGTTAAGAGTAAAATTTTCTTTGACAGAAATGAGATAACATGAGTATAATGAACACGACTAACATATTATTTCACAAGCATGTATTTCCTTACATATTCTCCTTTAAACCAGTAATGGGTACAATCATTTTACTTATTCTATTTAGTGTCCTGAGCAATAACTCTAAATGGATAATTTGTCAGGTACTTAGTATCTGGAATAAAGCCTTTGTATTAATGAAGATAATGACATTCACAGGTGTTAATGTAGATATTAATGCTCATACATTCATCGAATGAAAAGCTGCTCAGAGGGTTTGAGCCTTAGATAATGTGACTAATGCTAAAGGGGCAAAAATTCATCCTTTTTTTATCCTTTTGAGAATTATTAGTATATAGTACAGTCAATGTTTCCTAGAATCTGGCTTTGAACCTTTGGGCAATTGTGTATATCATAGTCTCAGTTCCAAAGATTCTGCTGTCGAACATATTCCCTGCAGAAATAAAATGTGCATATATATGAGGAGGTATGTATTTTGGGAGAGGGTTTGGGATCTCTTATTCTTCTACCTCTTGTGCCTCACCCCACCCCCCACCCCCCACCGCCCAATGTCTACCAAGGGTTCTTTCTGCCTGAATCCTACTGTATTTGAAAGAATGAAATAAGATTACCCAAAAGCATTTTAAAAGTGACAGAACTGTATAGGCAAGTGTGTTTGCTATTAATAGTAAATTAATGGAACTTTGAAGAATTACAACTTTGCATTGCAGCAATTTCCAGTTTACGTTCTACCGAAAGTGGAGTATCAAGCTTGTTATGGAGCTGAAGCTCTGACGGAAAGTGAGCTTTGTCGCCTGTGGACTGAAAGTTTATTGCATTCCAACTGCTCATTTTATGTTGGTAAGTTATATAAGAGGCTTTATTCTTTTTTAATGCCTTTGTAAATACATATAATAATTTTAAATATGTCCATTCAGTACTTTTTGTTTTCAGTTTTCTGATTGTGTTAACATGCTATTAAAACACCATTCCTACTGCAGTTAAATGACGAGATGGGACTGACTAGTAATACCAAATTTCCCTCTTATTCTCTATTTAGTTGTACATGAATGTCAACATAATTATTTTTAAAATATCTTAACCGTGTAATTAACTAAAAATGTAGATGTGTTTTCTAATGAGCTTCTTTTAAAACTACTATCTGTTGTCATAAATAGCAGAATTCCCTTCTTTCTCATCGTTGAGTAATATTACATTATATGTATAAATTATGTCCTGTCTTCTTTATTCAGCTGTTGATGGACGCTTAGGTTATTTCCATATCTTGGCTATTGTCAATAATTAAGCCAGATTTTTATAATTTTTATCTTAAGAGCCACGTTTGTCTTAGAGATGTGTAGCGCATACCCAAACTCTAAATTTGATTTTATCTATTTGCTTTGATAATAGGTACATATTTCTCTAAAAATTTAATCTCCATAAAATTCAACTTTAACCAGAATTTAAAGCACCAATATTTTAAGTTATTATTCTTAAGTTGTGGGCTTAGAGATGAATTTTTTTGGGGGGGTGAGGAGAGGGGTGGACATGTGTAACCTTTTCTACATTCACTTTTTTTTAGAATTAATATACATTTCTTTTGTAATCTGACTTTTTATGTCATTTTAAAATACAACTTTACTTAATAGACTTAAAACTCCTCTTTTGGAATGTCAAGTTCTTTTACAGTTATTACAATTTTATAAAAACATCTTTAAAGAAACTGGATAACATTTTGTTTTTTAAACACTACAATTGTTTTTTTTAAGTTTGATATTTTATTTTAGGCCATATTGATGCATTTACTTCAAAACTTTTCCTGCTAGAAGAAATCACCTCGGAAGAATTAAAAGAAAAACTTTCAGCACTCAAGTAAGAAAGTTGTTTACTTTGTGGTAGGAATTTAAAAATTTGTTAATATGATCACTAATTTTCCCTTATCTCTAAATATTGTTTAGCTTTAAAATCATTTATTTTCAAGACTTTCAGTCTTTTTACACATTGAGGTTTCTTATGACCCAGTTTATGACCCATCCGTATTAATCATCTCCATCTCCAGATTAAATATGCCAGTCACATCAGTCTTTCTGCTTAAGACAAAAGAGGCTAGCACAAGAGAGTAGCCCATCATCTAGGAGGTGTATATGAGCATACATTTCACCCCTTTTCAGGGTTAAGAGAGACTAGGACAGTTACAGACTCTTAGCTGTCAGGATTGTATACACACATTTAGACATCCTAACTTCCAAAAGTTTGCCATTGTACCAAGCATTACTGTACATCAAATTGAAATGAATTTATTGTACTCAGAATTCCAAGTACCTAAATACAAAAGAAAATAACTATAAACATTATGTAATTTGCATCTCATAACTTTCTAGGACGGACTGGAGGTAGTATTATCTCCATATTGTTTATGAGGAAACTTAGACTCTGAGTGACTTGCCTCAGAGCACACAGATAAGCCAGAGTGACAGTGTTGGTAGTTAATGTATTTGATTCACCACTTAGAATGAGAAATTGTCCTGATTTACACCAGTTGCATAGTTCCAGCTTTGAGACTTGACACAGTTTTTGAAGGGTCCCAGAATGAAACTTGATTTCTCTGCTTGTACTTAAAAAACACGTCCACTTCTATTATGAGGATTCCTTCTTTTGAGTGGCAATTTTTCCTTTACATATGTAAAGCTTTTCATGCATATATTTACATACATTTACATATGCAAAGTTTTCTATGCCGTTATTCATTGTCTGCCCCACCACTCCCAGCGAAAACTATTTTTAAATGAATAGTAAAGGAAATGAGTTCAGGTTTAGAAGAAATACTAAAGAAATACCGTGTATTTTATTTCTCTTTAACTATCCTGCCCCCAATCAGTGGCTTCTCTGGTATCACACATTTAATGTACCTCTCAATTTTCTTTGGAAGCTTATTATGCTCTAAAAGGCAATCTCTTCTGCAGATTAGTTCTGCTAAAGACTTCCGAATATAGTGATCTCTTTACAACTGCTCTGATATACACACACAAAATACTTATGATTTTGAAGAAAAATCAGGAAATGGCAAAAATTAAGTAAATACTATAATTTAATCCAATTAGAAATAATATTTGCTATTCTGTGTTTCACATTATCTGTTTTCTTTGTTATTGAAAGCATTTCTCTATTTGAGGAGCTATCATTGTTAAGAGTAAGGTTTTTTGTTGTTGTTTAATTTTACATGAATTTCTTCTATTTAATAGAATTTCAAGTTTATTTAATATCCTCCAGCACATTCTGAAGAAATTAAGTAGGTAAGTAATTTTTTGGACAGTTTGCATTGATATGTCTGATTTTCTTGAATGAAAATTCACAGAAACTTTGAATATATGCTGTTAGGAATAGATACAATATAACCTAGAAATGCAAGATTTATTATACTTTGTCAAAGTTGAAGCTGAAAATATAACTAAAGAATATCATTTACATCTTTCTATAAGGCATATTATATTGGTTTCCTATTGCCACTGTAACAAATTATCACAGATTTGGTGGCTTAAAACAACACAAATTTATTCTCTTATAGTTCTGGAAGTCAGAAATCCGAAATCATTTTCACTGGACTGAACTCATGTCAGCAGGGTTGATTCCTTCTGAAGGCTCTGAGGGAACAATCATTTCCTTGCCTTCATTTAGATCCATGGCAAATCTTAGAATATGGATTCTCCACCTGATTATTTATTAAACTGTTTTTGTTATGTGAACTTTTGTGTTTCTTCTGTTATGCCCTTAACAATTTTTAGTGAAATTGTTAAGATATGTGATTTTCACTGATGAAGCTCGATCTTTAAAATGTTGTTTATTCCTACCTACCAAATCAACTATTATTCGTTTACTTATATGGAAATCTGAAAGGTATTGTTTGGGAAAGAAGTTTTCTAGAGGATAAGAATAATTTTCTGTACCTCCTTTGTCAACACCTATTACTTTTCTGTTCAAAACTAAAAAAAAACAAGAATCTGTAGTAAGTCACAAATCTCAAAGTTCTTTCTTTTATTATGCAATATAAGCAAGTTTCCTTGTTTATAAAATGATGGCGTTGAGTTCAATAATTTCATAGGTACTTTTCTGTGGTTTTGTGGCAGGATTTTTTATCTTATGTATTCTGTTCTTCATGTGAAGCACAATACTTATATAATGAAATCTGCCAAATGCTTTTTGACATTTTCTTATTATCTTGGTTTCTGTATTAGTTTTCTACTGCAGCTGTAACAGATTACAACAAAACTAATGTTGTAGAGCAACACAAATTTATTATCTTGCAGTTCTATAAGTCTGAAATTTAACAGGTCTCCCTGGGATAAAACCAGTGTGTCAACAGGGCAGCATTCTTTTCTGTAAGGCTCTGGGTATGGTCTGTGTCATTGACTTTTGTATATTCTAGGGGCCACTTGTATGCTTTGGCTCGTGGCCCTCTTACTCCATCTTTAAAGTTTCAAAGGCAAGTTGAGTCCTTCTCACATCACATCGCTCTGACCTCTTCCACAGTTACATTCCGAGTCTCTTCTTCATCCCTCTTCTACATTTAAGGACTCTTCTTACAGTGAGCTCACTAAGATAATCCAGAAAAATCCTACCATTTTAAAATTAGCTGATTAAGAACCTTAATTCCATTTTAGTTCCCCTTTACCATGTAATGTAACATATTCACAGGTTCTAGAGTTTAGGACATAAACATTTTGGGGAGGCCATTTATTCATCCTATCATAGTTCGTATTAATCTGTGTATATTTCACTTTTTATGATATTTTAAGATTTTCTCGTCTCGTTTTTTTATAAATTCTCTCTGTAAACCACAGCTGCCTTCATTTTTAGTGAAATTATTAAGATATGTGATTTTCACTGATGAAGCTCGATCTTTAAAATGTTGTTTATTCCTTCCTACCAAATTAACTATTATTCGTTTACTTATATGGAAATCTGAAAGGTATTGTTTGGGAAAGAAATTTTCCAGAGGATAAGAATAATTTTCTGTACCTCCTTTGTCAACACTTATTAGTTTTCTGTTCAAAAAAAAAAAAAAGAAAATGTAACTTATCAGATTTATAGATGATCCATATAACTATGATTCTTATTTTTAATGATATATTATGGGAAAGTACTGATGTCCTCCTTAGCACTTTTGAGCTAGAAGAGTATAAAATCCTAAGAAAGCCTGGTATATTAATCATATTTTTTTAGCTCTTTATGTTGATACACTGAATTCTGTAAAGCTTTCTAAGAAAAGAATTGATTGTTTTCTTTACTGTTTCTGCTACTTTATTTTAAACTACTCAATGTAGTGAATGTATCACATTTACTTTTGTATCTCTATTACTGGATACAAAGCAGGAGCAATGTTTGTCGAATAGATTATAATGCTCTGCATAGGAATGCTACGTATGTACATTCATGAAATGCTTTTTAGTATAAGTTGTCTGTGGATTAGAGAATTAAGCAGACTGTTTCCCATTAAATTATTAAAAACTAAAATTGGCTGATACGACAGTAAAAAGAAAATAATTATATATATATATTAAACTTCGGAATAAGAATTAAAATGAGTTGCCTAAAAGGCAAGAACATAGTTTAAAAGACTTCTTAAATCTTATTTGGGCATAAAAGTATTTTTAGAGATGATATTCTATTTCTATAATTGTTTTCAATTTTACTAAGAGACCATGATTAAGAAAACGCTGTTGAAATTGACACATTCACCTGAGTTTCATTGTGTGGATTTAGTTTGCAGGAGGGTTCCTATTTGTTGTCTCATGCAGCAGAAGATTCTTCACTCCTGATCTACAAGACCTCTGATGGAAAAGTTACTAGGACAGCGTACAATTTGCATAAAACACATTGTAGCCTTCCTGGTGTACCTTCCAGTCTCTCAGTTCCCTGGGTTCCGTTAGATCCCAATCTATTATTACCATATCATATCCATCATGGAAGAATACCTTGTACTTTTCCACCTAAATCAATAGGTCCCACAGGACAAAAGGTAAGATCTTTTTTGAAATTAAATGTTTCATTAGGTTGTTTATTATTAATCTATTTCACTGATTATACAGTATTTCAACCTGTTGTCCACATTTATCATATTAATCACACCACCATTCTAAAAACAACATCCATTGGAAGGGTAAACAAAATTGTATTCTCTACTGAGTCCAGTCATTATGTCAGTCGGACTTTCTATTTTTGTAAGGTTTATAAGTCAGCTAAATAAAGGTCTACCAGCTTGCCCAGTGGGAGCATGAGTATTAAGGCATCAACGTGGTTAAATATGTTTCTATGATAAGCAAAGTTATGTTTTTTGTAATTTTTATTTATGATGTTGCTTCATTTCATTAAATATTTGAGGCAATTTACAGAAGAATATATACAATAAAATTACGATACAATTAAAAATTGATAAGTAGGATATAGAAAAATATAAAAACAAGTGTTAGTAATTAGGGAATGCAGTGCCTTATTAAAAGTACAATAAAATATTAAGGACTAAATTGTGTTTTGCTAAGTATTGTATAACTCAATATTAATTGAGTTATGATTAATATTACTCTCTTTATAGAATCCTTCCCAGCAATACCATTGAATGATTTTTTTCTGTCTGAAACTTCCATAAAGCCATGGCTAGAAATACTCTTCACCACGTCACTCATTATTTATGTCATGTAAGAAATTCCAATTTGAGTTTGATTGTAATAAGTTTTGTTCTTTGCAAATCTGAATGTTCAGGAAACAAAAACCCAGTGTATTTTCCTTCCCACCTGCCAAAAATATTTGAGTCAAAGTTATTGTCTGAGTTCTGTAATCTTCTCAAGATATGTGCCCCAGAACATCTATCACTATGGATGATTCTGTTCTTTTTTACTATGTTATATTAAATTAATCTGTAAATGTCCTCCAGTCTTTTGAGAAATAGCTGGAGGGCAAATACTGAACTTTTTTTTTTTTTTTTTTAATAATCTACAGTAAAGGAGTTGTTTATATGTTTCTCATTTCTCTACCCTAATGTTACTGTTTGGAAAGATTCTTTTAGAAATGAGAACTCCTTGCACATCTTTAGTTAACTTTGCCTAAGAAAATATATAAATGTTATTAACTCTTTGCTACAAATGAAAGAATAGAGAAAGTTAGTTGTTAGCATTTTAAGCTATTTTATTTAAAGTTTTGGTTGTCTATTTCCAGTTTAAATTTAATTTGAGTAGTGATTTTTATAACTTCCTAAGGCATATATTCTTAACTTAAAAATAGTTATTGAAAACTAGTTTTGAAAGATCTCTGTTCTTTTTAGAGCAATGATTTCCTTTTGATTTAGAAACTTTGATGATATTTTTTAGTATAAGTGCTGCTGAAGCGAAGGATAGTTTCTTGCTTGTAACATAATTCTCTGGAGTGGCTTATTTTTTAATGAAAATAAACAGTTTAATATTTGACACAATTCTACATTTTTAGGGCTTGGCCACATATATACGAAGTTTAAACAATTCAATTACATGTCTACTACTGAGCACTTATTTTTTAGGATGCTGCATGCATTCAGTCCAGAAACAAATACTTAGATTATCTAGGTCCTAATTGTTGTACAGCCTAGCATTAGGTATAGTAGACTGATAAATGTTTTGATGTTTTTTCGAGCCCATGGAAAGTCTTTAGTGATCTTTGACACACCTACCCACAGTCTAGCCCTCCATTTGGTGGGAATTACCCTGCCTTCCTCCCATATTTCCTCCTAGTCAGGCCATGAGAGTAGGACTTTCTAGTCCAACCAAGGTAAGCACAGATAGGGATTCTACCCTTAGCAATAGGAAAAGACCAAAGCTTCAGGATACCGGGGAAGGTAAGACCCTATGTGAAACAAATCATCTTTATATTTCATGGTATAGAAACTCACATAACAGATGATTCTGCTTCTAATACAATCCCATAGTCCCGAGTCTTCTTGAACTTAGATCTCATCTTTGTGTTGTGCTGAGAGATAACCCCAGTAGAGCTTGCATGTACCCTTGACTGCATGGAGCAAAGCTTAATAGGATCCCATTTGATTCCTGTGTTACTCCTGACTTTTGCTTCTAGTCCTTTTACAACGGCTCTTTGCCTGTCCCTTCAACAACTTCTGTAATAAACATTCATCACACACACACACACACACACACACGCACAATCTTACAATGGAGATTTCAAAATGCTTGCTTTCCTCAATGGTATAGTAGATACAGTTAATATGGTCAGTATACTTTTATACTAAATATCAGCTGAGTGGGGAATGATCTAGATAATCTGAAATTGCAGTACTTTTCTAGTCAATATGTTAGAAAAGTTCATCAGATTCAGACTGACAGACTGGCAAACTCAAATTCCAACTCAAGTTTGTCCTTTCTAGTCATCTAATTATAAACCAAAAAAAAAAAAAAAAAAAAAGCCTTTAAAGAGACAAGATACTAGGTGAGAGAAGCTGGGG
>NW_011888866.1:4314743-4318848 GCF_000151845.1 Pteropus vampyrus
TCAGACTGACAGACTGGCAAACTCAAATTCCAACTGAGGGACATTCTATGTAATAACTGGCTTGTACTAAAAAAAAAAAAAAAAAAAAAATGCCTTTAAAGAGACAAGATACTAGGTGAGAGAAGCTGGGGTTTGATTCATTCTTAGCCAGTAGCCCTTTGGAGCAATACTTGTGATATGTCTGTTGTATTAGGAATATGAGAAAATGCTTGAAGCTGCAATATTAACCATCACTCCCAGGTCTGAAATTCACTGAACAAGATGTGAAGAAACAAAGGATACAAGTGGCTAGGGAAAATAGAGGTTCTGAGGAAATTGTTCAGACAGCTTGTGTCCATCTCTGTGAGGCCTGACTTTCTCCATTAACCCATTTAACCCATTTAAAACTTTATGCTCTCTCAGTGGCCAAAGAGATGACAGCATTTCCAAATCTTATCTTTAGCAGGACTATAATTAACAAGGAATTGTGTCTTAAGAATACACCTCTCTTCCCTAGACGGTATGAGCTAGAAAGTGAGGTTGAGCAGCAGCATGCACTGAGGAAGAGTAGACATTAAGGTAGAGCCAGCCCTCAATAAAGTTACTTCCCCCGTTTCTTTTTTTTTCTCTTTTCCCATGCTTTGCTGTCTGGTTCTAATTTTTTCTCCCCCCTTTTCTTTATTTCTTTCTTGCAAAAATCTTCTCTTTCAGTCCTTTAATTTTTCCTTTCTACTTGGTTTCTTTTTTCCCTTTCTTTCAGATTTATTCTTTTTTTCCTTCTCTTTAGACTCCTCTGGGTTTTTTTATTCTTTCCATTTTATAATTTCTCTTCCCTCTTTATAACCTCTGTCCTTCTTGTATTTCTTTTCCCTCTCTTTATAGTTTTCATTTCTTCTTCTCTCCTGCCGTTCAGATTCACCATTGCAAACACATTGCTAAAAAGGCTTGTCATTCCCTCATTCTCTAATTTAGCATTTCACCCTCTCCAAAATTTAACAGTGATTTCCCCCTTCACTTCATCTACCCCGATCTATTCCCTTCCTTGATTGTTATTTGAGAATTTAGTACTTTAAAACATTGTCAGATTAAAGTTTATTTAGAAGAAGCCAGATGGCTAGGGATTTAAAAAATATATAAAGGACTATTCACAAGGAGAGTAGTACATGTATAAATAATACAGAGTTGACTGTATATAAATATGTTATAAACATGTCAAGCTATTCTGTTCTTTGCTTCATCTCTTAGATTAGTGGAACAAGAATGCCTCCACACAGCCGCAGGAATCCAGTTTCCATGGAAACCAAAAGCCTGCCTGCTCAGCAAGTTGAAAATGAAGGAGTGGCTCCAAATAAAAGGAAAATAACTTAAGGACTCTTCCATGGAAAATGAAGAAAAAACAGTTATAACAATGTTCAAATTAGAAAAGTTTGAGGAGAAATAATACCCAAAGATCAATTGGCAAGATGACCATTTTTCTTTTAGTGTCCTTGAGAGTTCTTAGAGTGCCTTGAAAAAGCATGTTGGTTATGTGAAGGAATGTTTCAACTAGAATGGAATGCTGTACTCTTAAAGTCTTGATGTCTGAGGAAAATTTAGGTATGTTTTAACATTATCATGGCAGGGAAATATATAGAAAAGATAATTATTTTTATAGTAGACCTTTTTCAAAAATTATAAATAGGAAAATCATTTGCTTTCTTCAGGAGCAATATTTATCATTGTGTGTTATGTTAAATAATTTGAGTTATATTACCAATCTATTGGGATTGGCTCAAAAGGTTAAATTCTGCCACTGTCAAATAATTTTGAGCAATATGTAAACCTTATTTCTGACCTATTTTGACAGTTTTTATATACTATTTTAAAATGATTATTGCAGGTTAATGAAGTTAATACCTTTAAAAACTTGGCAAAATTCTGTTGCAAAAGCCAAAATTAAAATAAAAAGCTTCCTGCCTCTGAAAAGTCACAAGTTGACATTTTCTTGTTGGGCAGCCATCTGTTTAAAAACAACAACAATAACTTTTGTGTTACAGGCTTGGTGACGAATGTCTCATCGCTCGGTACATATCCCAGCTGAGTGTTGAAGTACACTACTGAAAGCAAAGAGATGAGCATGTTTTCCATAAAAGTCTAATTATTTCGACTGATAAAGCCAATGTGTGGTAAAACATAAGCTATTTTTTCCTCATACACTGATTAATTTAAAACTTTCAAGACCATATAGATGAATTTGGAAAGAGCATGATCAGACGATGTTACTGTAGCCAATTTGGACTTAAGGGATAGACTTATTTAATTTTTGTATCCTTGTTCTTTAATGTCCACTAAAGTTTTCAGAAATATGTGCATCATTTATAAATACAAGTTTTGTAATCCAAGACAATATTAGCTTTGTTTTGGAATTTTTAATGTGTTTTAATATAAGAAACCTACATTAATATAAGAAATCTAGAAATTTTTAAATTCCTAGTAATCTCAACTATTATAAGTAACAGTTGAATGTTTTTATCCTCAACTACCAAGTTTTGTTTTGATTTTTTTTGGTCAGTTATAAAATATTTTTTAATTAGTAATAGTAAAATTATTTTACATATTTTATAATTTCCTCATTCTGCCATTTTCTTTTTAAAACATTGAGCTTTTTTTAAAAATGGACTTGATTATTTTTTTTTTAACTTTGTTACATACTCCTATGTCCCAGAAATACTTTAGTTGTGAATCATTTGGCAGTGAACCCAGGGTCAGGGATTCCCTTGGAAGTTGCTTTTTTAAAAAAGCTAAACAGTTATTTCTTCAGACTTCTGAATACTGGAAACTTGGCTTTCGTTTTATTAATATTACTTTTTAGTAAAATGTGTGATCTTACAAGATCATATTGAAATTATCTTAGTTATGCATTTGCTTAACCTTGATAATATATATAAAGCTAATCTTAGTTTTCCACTTGTGCTTAATTAAGCCTTTAACATATTTGATCATGTCTAGTGTTCTTTTTCTTGATTTTTAGTACTGAGAATGTGTAAGCAACAAAGTGAAACTAATAATATGAGTAAAGTTTTTTTTTTTTAAAGAAAAAAGCAAAAAGACTCAGTGTTGGCAAGGATGTGATGAACCTGACCCACTTATACCTCCATGGTGAAGGTATAATTTGTACATACCTCTTGGACCACTTAATTCAGTAAAGTTTGAGTGCACCTGTGTGTCATGCAGTCTAAAGCAGGTCCCAACTTACTCTCATAATGTCCTTTTTTCACATCTCATAATATTCGTTTTTTTCACTTGCTGGCTTCTTGAATAGACTGCATGCTCTGCAAAGGCAGGGGCATATTTCTTTTGTTCACCATTATGTAGCAAATAACTAACATATTGTCTGTCATGTAGTTGCTTAGTAGATATAAGGTGGATATATGAATAAATGAATGTGTAGAGATCGGTGATAGATTTTTTTTTCCCAGAAGCACACATTCTAATGAAGGACACAATACTGACCCATGTGAATAAGTGCTCTGATTAATATAAGGAAGTTATCTAACCTAGACTTGATAATTAATAGAAGTTTTCTGAGAGAAAGCTTGGGCCAAGTCTTTTAAAAATGAGTAGAAGCTATACGGGAAGAATGAAAGATCTTCCACACAGAAAGAAAGCAGCATATACAAAGGTAAAAGATGGCTAGGTTGTAGACTTGTAGGCTATGGCCTGGGAGGATGAGAGAAAAGCTCTAGGACAGGGACAAATAGGCAATGGCATTTGAATTCTGACCTGTACCACATGGTGTGAGAACAAGTAGTGAATTTTAATAAAAATAACATGATCAGATAAGTACTTGAAAAAGCTCTTGTTGACATTAGTCTAAAGAATGGAATTAGAAGCAAGAAAGACCGTAAGGAAGGAGAAAAGTTGGAAAGCTGTGTTGTAGTAATTTAAAAAAATGGTAAAGACCCTGAATTAAAGCAATAAGAATAGGGATGGGCTCAAGTGATAAAAGAAAAAAGTAACTCACTGGTATGGTTGGTAGGGAGAGTCAAGTATGGCTTTCAGGTTTCCCATTTGGAATGCTGGGTAAGTGATGGTTTTATGCATTGAAAAAGGAGGAATGTAAAATGGGAAGAAATTTGGTAAAAAA
>NW_011888866.1:4320507-4332309 GCF_000151845.1 Pteropus vampyrus
TTTTTTATGTACATGCATGGTATATATAACCTGGTTAATTCTCTAATGAATGGGTGGAAGGCGCTAGTGTAAATTAATTGCAGTTTTGTAAGTCAAGAGACCTAAAGATTCTGCGGTTAGTAGGTTGGATTCCTCCTTCCCCTTTCCTGAGAATATGCATTTCTTGAGAGGAAAAGGAAATCTTTTCTATACTCCCTATCCTGAGTTTTGCTTACTCAAAAAAAAATGTATAGAACAGGAGAGTATGTGCATGTTAACTGTTGCACTGCAGTAAGGCAAGGCAATGATACAGTGATGCAGTGGGTTTTAGGCCTCTTCCAAGCACTGCATTAATGTAACATCTGCTCCACCCAGGCTTTGCCATCCCATGAATTAGTCATTGTTGTCCCTGCCTGCGTACTTATGCACATAAAGCTACATCTGGTTGGATTTGTTATCACCTATCATAACCTTGCCTGTCCTCTATGAAACTAATAATGCATTTTTTAGTATATTGGGTATAATACATTATAGAAATCTCTTGAGATTTAAAGATAAATAAGTTTGGTTTCTGCCTTAAGGGTATTTCCTAATCTAGTTGGGGAGATAGATGTGCACAATTAGCTATAATATACAGAGCAGAACATTCAAGTGGCACAATAGTGCATATGAGTAAGAAAAGGGGATGCTTGGAAGTAAGAAACTCATGGTAGAAATGACTTTTAAGCTGTGTTTGAAAGACAAGTAAAATATATAAACAAAAAGGAAGCAGAGCATTAGAATACGAGGGAAATCATGAAACATTTTGGTTTTAGGAAATAGCAAATATGCTTATAACAAGCATAGGGGTAAAAGATGATAAATGGGAGATGAAAGGTAAGTTAGAGCTTGATAGTGGGAGATATTATCTTTTTCCCAGATAGTTTGATTTGATTTTGAAAGCGATGAGATATTGAAGGCTTTTTGAGCATGATAGCATCAATTTTAGGTAATTTACAATATAAAGGATTACTTATAGAGGAGAAAGACTTACAACAAGGAGGTATTAACTATACAAATAGGCAGACGAGAGATAGATTGGAATGCCATTTTAGAGTCAGCAGTGATCAGGGTTAATCCTACCCCAAAATTAATGTCTACCTCACTGAGTCACAACTTGGTAATAGACATTAGGTGTTGGGAATACAAAGATGAATTAAAGGTCATGGCATATGAACCAGTATGTGTGGAATTGTGAAGTGAGAGATATCAAAGACAGCTGAAGTTTTTAGCCTGAGTGTTGTCACTGACTTAAAATAGAGGAAAAATATGGATGGAGTGAAAAGACCGCTAGTTATGCTTTCAACCAAATGTCAGCAGTACAATTAAGGCAATGTCCTATAAAACCTATATACTGAAAATGTGGGTATGCAACTTAGCGGGGAGAATAGATAACAAGGTTAGGAGCCTACCTGTGGGCTGATCCACCAGAAAATTATAGCTAGCGTGTCTGGGACCAAGCTGGCCTTCCCCCCCACCCTACCCCCCTTTTCTTTCCCTCCTCTTCTCTTTGGTTTGGGACACAGGGATGGAGGTTTGGTTACATACCACGTTAGTTGAGCAAATAAATACATTGAGAATAATGGGAAAGGGGAAAGCAAGAATAAACCTTGTAGTATTGAATTGGAATTGGAAGTATCAGTGAACTTACGGTACTTAATATATACATAAAGATGGAGAAATATAGTTTCTGCGTATGTACATATGTATACATGTTTTCTAATTCTGCTGATAAGATCTAGAAACAATGATACTCTGTTAGCAGTAGCATACCTAGCACTCAGATCTTGGTTTCTAAGTCCCATTCTTCACTAAAAGAAATCAATGCTCCTTGGAGAAACTAATTCAAAGACTTGGGCAGGAAAAATATAAGATGAACCTGGAATATCATCTTTCACCAGAAAGAAGGTGCTCAAAGAATAATGGGTACATGTCAAAAGTACACAGGAGCTAGCTCGAAGGAGTTCCCAAGTCTGGGAAAATTAGAGCATCAAATAATGATAGTGGTGGATTGTGATTCTTTGAATAAAATAATCCACAAGCCCATAATGATATAAATGAATAAAAAGGGAATGAAAACATTCTTTAATAGAATACCAAACAATAAATCTAGAGGGAATGATGGAATTTTAAAAATCTCCAATCTGCAACCATTGTAGTAATAATTATTTAGCTGAAATCAGCAAAGGATGCTAAATGTAGTAGGTGAAAATTTGATGACAAATAGGAATATTTACATAGCTTTAATCTCGCTACAAGATATTTGTTATTAAGTATAACATTAGTTTACTTAGTGCTGAAGAACCCTAGCAGAATCTATTTTAACCAAGTGATTAAAGTTATTATCACCAGTAATGAGACAAATCAACACTATGTGTTTCTTGTGACCAAGAAGAGCACAGCATCACTTTTGTGGTGTATACCTGCCAAATACGCATAAGTCATAAAATAAGAGAAATCCAAATTGAGGCATTAGTCTGTAAAGTAATGGTCAGCAATCGTCAAAAATGTCAGGGTCATGAAAGACAAGGAAACTGTAGGACTGTTTCACTTAAAGACTAGCCATGTGACTCATGCTCCTGGTTTGGATCTTAGTCCAATAAAGACATTATTAGAACACTGAGCAAAACGTGAATGGAGTTTGTGGATTACATGATGGTAATGTATGGATATTAATTATCTAATTTTGATGTGGCTGTATTAGAGGTGCCCTGTACTTAGGAAGTAAACAGCAATGGGAAACCATGTCAGCAACTTATTCTGAATTGGAGCAGTTAGAGAAATGTTAACAGAGTCTTGAGGAAAGGATGATATAGGAGCTTTTGTACTATTTCTGTGACTTAAGAAATTTGAGACTTTCAGAATGAAAACTTTGTAAAAAGGGGAGACAAACTGAGAAAAAGACTATTGGATTAAAAAATCAAGCATAAAGACAAAGATATTGAAATGAGGAGAAATCAGGGATTCCTGTTTTGAGGATCTAGAACATAAAACTTTCCTTAGAACTCAAACCCCCTAAAAGACCTTTGTCCTCTAAATTCCAACTGTACATATTATAATGCCATAAATTTTGAATCTCAGATGTTATTCTATATTACTCTCCTAAAAGTATGTTGTATGTGTCCATAAACAGATTGTAAACTTTTCACAGGCAATGGTTCTACCTTTATACAACTGTGTTTGTAACCCAAGACCAAGCCCAAGGCTAGGCAGCTTTCAGATGCTCCATCAACATGTATTGTGCTGATTCCTCAGCACTCCCCATACACCAGCATGTAGCTGTCTCCACCTCAATCTCAGACCTCCCTGCTCAAAAGGGCAAGTCTGTGGGCAGCTGTGAGCCCTGCACAAGAAAAGAAATTTTTAAAACTTGTGTTTATTAAAGGCAATACCAGTCACCCCTCTAGAATGAATAAAGCTCCATGTTTTGGATACATTTCACAATACTGTCTAACTCATTTAACGTTACTCTATCTCATTTAAAAATAACACAAGAAATACAAATTCAGGTTAGATTTAACAATTTAGGAGACATCATAGTTCAAAACCTCTTTTAAGACATTCTACCGGGCAGCAAAAACTTGTCTGACGGGTCTATGAATCTTTCTGGAGCAGCAAAAAGCAAACAAACAACCTTACCAAAGGAAGTGTCCAATCACTGGCATGCTGAAAAGAAGCCCATTCTTTTACACAACTCTGCAGGTGATGTTCTCCAACGCCAGGTAAACACAAGTCATCCGTGGTTTTGCAAGCTGGTAGTTGAACAAACCTCTACCCAATTTAGGCTCCTGGACTGAACTGTAAGTTTTTTTTTCATTTTAGCCTCTTAGATAGGATGCCAAATAAATAAATAGGGTGTTATGTCTAGGAACAGTCTTACTGCATAATCCTCCTGAGACAATATTTAAATCTGCTTCTAAAGTTTTCAACTGAAAATGAGAAATGAATCCAAATAAATGATCAAGTAGTTAACAATCTCCGTTTAATTGAATGAGAAAGTGAACATTTCTATACAACTAAGAAGTAGAATGTATTTTATTTTTTATTTACTTTTTATTTTTTAGATGAGGCAACCCTTGGTTGCCCTCACAGATTGCAAGGACCTTGTCAGCTTACAATCCCTTATTTTTTTATTTTTTACGCCTACAGCATGTGGTCTTCCTAGGTATTCTCCCATCCAAGTACGAACCAGGTCCGACCCTGCTAGCTTCCGAGATTGGACAGGATTGGGCTTGTTCAGGGTAGCATGGCTGTAGACTTGTGCTTTATTTTAAAATATTTAGTCATGAGTCCCACCAAAATGCAAACAGTTTTACTAATATGAAAAATACTTGAATACATTTTGCAAGTATAATGTCTGCCCTCTACCCCACTAAAAGTGATGCAAATTTTAGTTTCCCAAGTGCCACAATAGGCAGCTGGAAATAGTCTGCCCAGTTTCAATATGCAGTCTCATAGAATTGCACAATGAGTCCTTCTGAGTTCAGGAAGAGGGTGAGGGAAACTGAAATCACAGTGCATTAGGCTTCAGTATCTCCATATATATGTTGCTTGTTGGAAGGCTAATAAAGTGGTAGGCCAGTCCCTAATTCAGTTTGGCTTTTTTTAATGCTACAGTCTAGTGCCTGAAAACTTTTTAGGAGCAAGGACTATGTAACTTAGTAAATGCCTAAGGCAAAAATGTCATTTTGCATACAAGGAAGTGCTGAATTTGCTGTCAGCCAACCCTTCTGCCTCCCAGGAGCCCATGCTAGAGTTAATTCATACCCAGCAGTTGGGGAAGTCTTCAGAATTTTAAGACTGTCAGCTGCAACTTTGAGAGAAGTATGAGAAGTTGAGTCTTAGAAAGAGCCAGCCCAGAGATGGAGTTTGTTGGAAGAGGCATTGGGAGTAGAAGAGAAGGGTGAGCATTATGTTAGAGTCTCAACTCCACGATTTGCTAAGGCCATAGCTCTCTCCCCACTTTGAGCCTCAGTATTTTCATCTGTAAAATCCAGATAGTTATGCCTTCCCAGCATATTCTGCAGGCTCTAGTGGCCTTCCAATAAATAATGGATACAAAAGTTCTTTTTAAACTGCAACTCATTGAAGAAATGTGAAGCATTGTCAGATTAAATCAATCATAGATGTCATTTGAGCTAAAACTCAAAAGTTTTGAGTTTGTCAGACTGGAAAAAAAGATTCAAGCAGAGGGACAGAATATGATGGATGTTCCAGAGGTACAAGCATGCATAGTGTGTTGGAATAGCAGGTCATCCAGGGAGGCTAAGACCTGGACTGGGTACTTATGGTGAAGAGACCAAAAGGAACCTAAGAAAATGCTGGGGAGAAATTGTCAATAAAAAGTCCTGGGTGCTTTATTTGAGACTAGGGAAGTTATTTTGAGATAGGGAGTAATCAGAAAAATTGTAATAGAGGTGGGGACCATGGTTAAACTTATGGAAAGCATGGCTATAACATGTAGGTTAGGTTGGGGGACAGATGATAACTAGGTAAGTCTGAGGGCAGGGAGATTGGGGAGGATATTTTTCAATCTAAAAGGAAGGTTCTAGTGATCAGTCTTACTTGGCAACCTATCACCTTGTTTCTGCATTACCAAATATGCCTGCCACATTGGTGAGAATGTGGTTAAGACAATGAGATCTTAAATCTACTGGAACTGGACAAGTCAGAAATAGGGTGGTAAGTGTTGCAGACCTTCCCATAAGTTGGGTCAGATGCCTCCTTTTACAGCCCAGAGCTAAATAGAGTAAGAGAATCTTTGCAAAAATTATTCTTTAGGGAATTAAACTCCAATTACATTATTTGGAAGTAGACTCAATCTGGGGAAAAAAGCTTGGTATCCTCCCAAGAAAGTCACTTATAAAAGGATTGTTAACTCTAAATGTTACTTTTACCTAATTGGTCTCTCTCCTAACCTTTTAAAATTTGGACTGAGATGTAGGAAAGAAAAAGAAAATGAGCCAAGCAGCTGAGCCCAGATGCCCCAACTGAAACCCATTGCCTACCTTTGAGGCGCTTGAGGGTCCGAATAAGTCATGCCATGAGCTCCTCCCAGAAGGTTTGTCTGATAGTTATGTTAATGTTTAAATGTTTAAAATGGACACTACAGCTTTGAAAGAGAAAATTTGGCTTAAGCAGTTAAAACTAAATAGTAACACAGAGACAAGCACTGCCAGCCATATGGGTCTCAGCCATGCCCCTGTTCCTTTTCAGTTTGATATCATAGGTATGATTGCTTCATGTATTTTTTTTTTAACAGTACAAGGCAGGTAATTTTTACTATATACGTAACTTATTAGCAGATTAATTTGTTAAAAGACTAACAGAAGCATTGTTAACAATTCTGAGAATGATTTTAGTTTATGAAGGAAGAGTAACTACAGATCCAGGAGAGTGGTCAACCGTTGTGAGGACTGGCTGGCTCGGGACCGACAACACAGCATCTATTACCTTGTGCCTTCTTTTCCTCTTCAGCTGTCTGGGGTCATGTCTAAGGTTGTTCCAGCTATCTAGAATGCCCACAAGAATGGCACTGGCTCCGGAAAAGGAAAGGGACGATGGTGTTAACTGAATACATTTTGATGGAAACCTACAGGAGGCTGATGCCATTTACTGGAAGCTGCAACAGACTTGGCCATGAGAGTATTGGTTTCTGAGACTTTTTTTGGTGCAATAACTACCTCACTGTGGTAGTTACTACTGAAGGTATGTTATTACTGAAGATTCCATTTCAGTCCACTCTATTTTGGGATATTTTCACCAAAAAAAAAAAAAATTAATTACTTTTAAGTAGCGTTACACGATTTTGAATGTTTAGTTTGTCAGGAACTCTGAACGCTCTATTGGACTGATAGATATCCACTTCAGACCTCATATCAGAAGGATCAAGTTTCCTTAAAACTAGGAAATAGATACTAGTGAGTCCATCGAACGAAGTAATTAAATGAGGGTCTGATCATGGCTTCATGCATTTCTAACCCTAGTTAGCAGTATCCTCTCCTCCGACTATCCTTAATCTTCTTAGTCATGAGCCTGGGCTCAGAATGACCTCTAGATGTTCCTCAAAGCCCCTCTCAAGTAACCAGAATTTGCCTTAGGCTCTGAGGGTAATACTTAAGTAGGGGAGTTCCAAAAATATTTTTACAATTTTCATAATGGTAGATTTAAATAAATACATACCTTCTTCAGTGGTTTGTTTAAAAATTAACACCCACACCTCTTTATATTGGCATTCCCTCTGGATATTGAATACGTTAATATATGTTACATTTCCTCTTTCTTAGTTACACAATGACTTCAAATGGCTATGAGTAACTGTGAATGTACTGCCCAAGATGGAATGTTTTAACTTCCTTTCTCTAGTGGTTAACTGTCCCTGACCAATTTGTGGCTCTCTTATTGGTCTCCTCTAGTCCTTTGATTTCATTTCTGATACATTCCTCATAATTACTTATTTACTTTCACTAGATCTCATGGTCAGTGTTACCATTTTTTTTTAGAATTATGAATCTGCTATACAGTCCTGCCCTAGTGCCTGGGGTATAGTGAGTACTCAGTGTTCGTTAAATTGAATTTGTCTTGCGAGTTCCTTGATTTTTATAGTTGGATAGATACTGGCAGCTTTTTCAGGGATATGGGTGATCAAAACCAGCTAGGCTGCCATCTGCACTATAATGAATGAGCATTTTACCAATTTCATAAAAAAAAAATATTTGTAAAATACTTGATAAATAAAAAAGTTAATGTAATTGATAATTAAACAGGAAAGATAGACACCAGATATAGGGAGACCTTTTAGAAAATATTCCTGAGTTAGTTAGGAGTATTATGATTTATATTTTTCTGTTTTTTCACAATCTTAACAGTTTTTCTTAGGTTCCTTCCTTTGAGCTCCGACATAACCTGCATACTAGAGTCGTGTTTTTTTTTTTTTTTTTTACCCCACCCAAGTTGCTATAGCTGATGAATCATAGAAACCACAGAGGGAAAAGACCAGTGAAATCATCTGGCTTGTCTCCAAATTAGGGAGTGGAATGTTGGGATTTGGGGAAGACTAACCTTTCATTTGGAAAGAGAGAAAAAAACAAAAAACTGCAACTAGAGTTGATTAGAGCAGTTCACTCATTTGCTTGCCTTTTGCTTCTAGCACAATCCTGAAATCCACCCTATTGAAAGTAATCAGGAATTCTTATCAAGCACCCCTGGAAAATTAGATACTGGTGTTAAGGAGTTGAACTAAAAAAAAATTCTACCTCCTGAGTATGAAGTTGGATTATGAATCTTTCAGTGGTTGTTTTAACTGAGTTTTATAGACTCTAAGACTGTTTCAGAAAGGCCTTACAATTTAAAAGCTTAGCAAGCACCTTACAGCTAATCAGAGCTAAATTGTCCAGTTCCCAGAAGTGGAAACTAAGATGGAGATGTTAAGAGATTATAGGTGTGCCTAGGTCATGAGTACCTGTCAATCCATTTCTCTCTGTCACAATTGCACAGTATCCTTCCTCCCAATAATCCTCCAATGCTCCTTATTCTTCTTCTCTATTGCTTTCTTCTTCGAAGAAATGGCAAAGACGATTTAGCATCCCTGTACATTTCATGTCAAACAAGCCTGGCCCCCAGGCATCATGTGTCCTTGGGCGGCAGAGGCAAGGACACTGCAGCCCCACCTGCAGCCTCTCCATCATTCTCCTTGCTTCCTTCCTACTTGCTTCTGTATTATTCCAGCTGCAGAACCTAGGCTTTATCTCCTGTTCAGACTCTGCTTTTGTCCTTTGGACTTTTAAACAAAGCATGGTGTCCTTGGCTCCTACCTTGGTACCTAGCTTAGTTCTACCCCAGCCTCTGATATCCTGTCACATCTTCCCTACACCAACTCTGGCCTCTAGGGTTACAAAACCAGCTCCATCTGCTTGCTCTTTGCCAATGTCTCCTTACAGAGTGAGGAGGGATGATTGTACCATATGGATAATGAGAGCATCTACATACTTGTGTCCCCAGTGTAAATCCTCTTATCTAGTTACCTGAGTATGTTATCACAGACTTACATTATTAGAAATCTAAATTCCTTTGCAACATCAAAGATATTCAGTGGTTGCCTGTTTTTTGTTTTTTGTTTTTTAATTTGGATAATATTCTCCACAGCCTCACAGCCTCATTTTACTGTAAAGTGATGTTTCTCAGTTACAACTATACATTTGAGTAATCTAAAAACCATGCTGAGGTCCCATTGATCCAGAGAGTCTGAATTAAAGTAACCACTTTATATGGATGTATTCGCTTACACAAAGTATACTCTCCCAATTTGGACAAAACAGGAATGCAGAGACAGAAGATCAGTTCTATTTGATAAAAATGATTAATTGATCTACTCGTTGAGTTATAATTTAGTAATTGAAAGTACTTCCCTTTAGCAATCCTGTTGGGCTTGTTTTCATGAATAGACAAAACCTGTTCATGTTTAATAACATCCATGTGCATATATATGATTAATGTTTCTAGATCTATTATGTTTGTATATTAAGGACTGAGTTTTAGAGCTAAAAGAGAACTTGAAGGTTTTCTGGTCAAAACCCCTCATTTTCCAGATAAGAAACAGACCCAAAGAGCCGCGGTGATTTGTCCAAGTATACTCAGTTAGGATAGGTAGGAGCTAGGACCAGAACCCTTGCCTCCTGAGATCTATGCTGATTAGCACAGGCAGCAATAGAGTATCACCCAACAAAATCTGATATCTAAAGATGATGAGCCTGTTACAGGCTCATACTGGGTGAAGTACTAGGGTTGCAAGGATGAGCAGGAAGCCCTCAGTCTAATGATACAGCCTGACATATAAACAATCGTAGTACCGTGAGATAAAGCTATAATACAAATAAGACAAAAGTTATTTGAGTAAAGAAGCCTACTCTACCGATCCCATAAACCTCATGCAACAAGTTATTAATTTGTTTACCACAGCTTTCCTTTCATACATTACATGAATTATGTGAGATTTGGCCCAACCTAAGTTGTATTATCGTAGGTTATTAGCAGAATCAAAATCAAATGAAATTTTACTGTATTGAATGTTTTCTTTGTGGCAGAGGGTGCTGTGATATATAATTTTCCCCTATCATTTCTTTTATTGTTTTCTCAAATATATATGAAAATACCATTAAGAAAATTCAAATTTCTCCCAAAGCCTGGCATGGGCTGTCATAATCTTAATGTGTATGAAGGAAGTCCTTTGTATACTAGCTATATATTTTTTTCTTCCTTTTTTCAACTATTTAAAATTATAGTAGTAATATTTATTCATTGTTAACAAAAATCTAAAAAAGAAGTGTACATAATACAAAATGAGCATTCTCCTTTATGCATACACACTTATCTTCTTCTTTCCTCAAAGTAATCAATCTCAGTTTGGTGTATATCCTTCCATAAATTTACATATGTGTGTATATACATTTACATACCTACACACATATGTAAATGTATATACACATAAATGTTAATATAAATAGAATCAATTTGTTTACTTGACTTCTTTTTTTATTCAGCCAACATAAGGTCTTCAAAGTTTTAAAATAGTCAAGACACTCAAAATGTATCTAGTGGACATTTAATAAAGATGAAAACATTCAAAGTACAGCTATTTTTGTATAGGTATTTTCATACTACACATATTTTATGAAAAATACTGTCCTATTTTGAGCAAACTTATAACTAAGAACAGTATCTTTTATTACAGAATTAGGATTTTTCCATTGATAACAGATACTTAGCACTTAAGTATTTGTACATATTTTGTGCAACATTATGTGTGGAAAATGCTGCCTGAATTAACAGTAGAGGCTGGTAGAGTTTGAAATAATTTATCCTCTGACTTACCAAACCATAAAAATTCAATAAAATATGCTGAGGTAAGAACTAAGATGCTGATAGCTCAGAAAGCATCCCAATATCCCAGCGAGTTAATAAAGAATGATCATGATGGGGTGGGCATTTTTAGCCAAATCCATTTTCATAATGTTTTATATATTAGTATTGCAATTTACTATGCCAACAAGACAGTCTTACACTCGTGTTCTGCTTGTTCTTCCATTTAACATCATATTTTTGAAATCTGTTCATGTCAGAACATACTGATCTTCAGCAGCTTCAGTCTATAGTACAAATTTTCCATAATTAATTTAATTTTGCCTCACTGGTGAGCACTTAGGGTATTTAAACCTTAAAATGCTTCAATAAAAATCCTTATACACATACTGCTGTAGTCATGTGTGATACTCTTTTCAGGATGGCTTTCTAGAAGCAAAATCACTGAGTCGAAGGGTATAGACATTTTAAATATGAAGAGATACTGCTAAATTGCCTTCCCACCAACAACATATGAGAATTCCCATTTCACCCATTTCCAACCACACTGGATACTGTCAACCTTTTAATTGTTGTAAGGCGACTGTAAGTATGAATAAAGGCAAGGTAATTCATTTATGGAGAGAAATCCAATAGTAGCAGGCACTGGGTAAGACAATGTCAGCACAATAGAAAACGATCAAATGCTTCTTAAGAAGTTCCTGCCTACTTACAAAGACCTAACAGATTAGAGCCAAATATATCTGAAGGGCTTGGGGAAAGGCTTTCCTTTTGAAGGATGAAGCAAAGTTCACCATTGAGGAAAACAAGAAAAGCATTCCAGGCAGGTAAACAGCGTGGAGAAAGGCATGGGAGTGTGAATGAATGTGCTTGGCAGTGGTACATGGTGAGAGTGAAGTGGACAGATGTGGGAAATAAGGCTGTCAG
>NW_011888866.1:4332359-4350765 GCF_000151845.1 Pteropus vampyrus
AGTCGAAGGGTATAGACATTTTAAATATGAAGAGATACTGCTAAATTGCCTTCCCACCAACAACATATGAGAATTCCCATTTCACCCATTTCCAACCACACTGGATACTGTCAACCTTTTAATTGTTGTAAGGCGACTGTAAGTATGAATAAAGGCAAGGTAATTCATTTATGGAGAGAAATCCAATAGTAGCAGGCACTGGGTAAGACAATGTCAGCACAATAGAAAACGATCAAATGCTTCTTAAGAAGTTCCTGCCTACTTACAAAGACCTAACAGATTAGAGCCAAATATATCTGAAGGGCTTGGGGAAAGGCTTTCCTTTTGAAGGATGAAGCAAAGTTCACCATTGAGGAAAACAAGAAAAGCATTCCAGGCAGGTAAACAGCGTGGAGAAAGGCATGGGAGTGTGAATGAATGTGCTTGGCAGTGGTACATGGTGAGAGTGAAGTGGACAGATGTGGGAAATAAGGCTGTCAGGTAGATCAGAACCCACAGAGAAGGGTTTCCAGGGAGGGGTCATATAATCAGAACTATTTCTTAGAAAGATAATTCTGGATGCCATGTGGAGAATCCTCTGAGACCCAAAGTATCTGTTACAGCCGGGAAAGAGAGGTTGGAGTTACTGCAAATGTTTCCTTGAAAATACCTCAAAACAACATAGAAACTGTGGTTTGTCCACACTGAGCGTACTCTGTGTGGTTTAGGTCATGATACCTTAATTCAGCAAGAGTTTATTGAAATCTTACTATGTGTTCAGCAGGGCTAGATGCCGAAAAGACCCCAAAAGCCAAAGAAATAACCCCTATTTTTTCAATGCTTACCAGTAAAGCACTTTTTATACATTGTCTAATCTTTACAATAGTCCTGAAATATCGCAAATGAGAAAACTGAGGTTTCCAAAGTTTTTACCTGGCCAGAAGAAGCAGAAACAGAATGACAACTTGGGGCTGGTTCAGTCCAAAGCCCCATGTGTGTTCACTCACTCACTCTCTGACTCTTCTCCCTCCTTCCTTCTCCTTCTTCCCTCCTTCCCTATTCTTGGCTACATTTTTATCTTTAGTTCAAGTTATACATATAAATAATTCTAAAAACCACATATTTACAGAAGAACTTCACATAATTTTATATGTTAAAGTTTATTAGTAACAGAGACTAGAAATAAGTAATTTAAATAAGGTAAAAATGTATTTTTCCTTTATATAAAAGAAATCTAGGGGAGAGCAGTCTAGGATTGAATTGCTGTTTTCATATTCATCAGGGAAACAGTGTCCTAACTTTTTGTTCTGTGCTTTTGTTTTCATCCTCAAGTTTTTTGTTTTCCATTCTTCGTGTTTAATTTTCATCTTCCAGTTTTCTTCAAGGTCCACAGTAACGGAGGAAACTCCAGCCATCACATCAAGTATTAGGCCAAGGAAATAGGAGAAAAAAATGATTTCAGGGGGAAAAATATGTCAACTGTTTTCTCTTTAAAGCAGTTTCATTGAAACCCTACTCATAAATTTCATTGGCTGCTTCTTGGCCAGAATTTAGTTAAATGGACACATCTAATTCCAAAAGAAGCTGAAAATTGTAATCTTTTAGCTGACGGCCCACTAAAAAAAAATTGGGTTTGTTGCTAAGGGAAAAAAAGTAGAATATTTATTGAGTGGGAAATTTGTACTTTGTATCATAGCTTACAAACACACACACAGCGAGAGAGAGAGAGAGACAGAGAGAGAGAGACAGAGAGAGAGAGAGCGAGCGAGCGAGCGAGCAAGCGAGAGACACTCTTAGGTAGCAGCTACTTACCTTGATCCACAATACCCACAATTTCTGCTCCCCAGAACCAAACATTTTCAACACTTGTAGCTATTTCTTATGGAGATTCACCAATATAGTTCTAAGTAACATGCCAGTGTTTCCTAATTTTTCAGTTTTAATTAGTATCTATTGTCTACTATGAAAAATGTCTTTTAACATACACACATAATCTCAAAATGGTTTCATTTTTCAGTAAATATTGTTTATAGAATTGTGATTATAACCTGAGCTTTGTAATGTACTGTTTATATTTTCCTCTGGTGATAACTTTCAGTTATATATTGATGCTTAACTAACGACTTCCAAATTTAATTTCTTCAAACAACAATAAGAATTTGTTTTGCTCATTAATCTGTAGTTTAGATAGAGCTCAGTGGGGAAGGCTTTTCTCTGCTCCACACAGCTTCAGCTGTGATGGCTCAATAGGAGACTTGATGATCCACTGTCACGATGGCTCATGTAGCTGACAAGTTGCTACAGGCTGTCAGCTGATGACCTTGGTTCTTCTCTCCAGGCTTCTTGGGCTTCCTCATGATATGGTGGCTGGATTCCAAGGGAAGTGTCCCTAGTAAATAAGAGAGAAATGTATTCATGATCTGGCCTCAGAAGTCACACAGCATTTTTTCTATATCCTGTTAGTCAAATAATTCACAAAGGGTCATGAAGTTCAAGGGAAGTGGGCATGCACTCCTCCTTTTGATAGGGAAGTGACAAAGTTTTAGAAGAGCATATGGGATGGGAAATATTATCGTGGTCATCTTTAGAGAATAAATACATTGTGTATTCCCCGCAGTCTATTCAGGCTACAGTAACAAACTACCGTAGAATACATGGTTTACAAACAACGGGAATTTATTTCTCACACTTCTGGAGACTGGGAAGTCCAAGATCAAAGTCTAGTGAAAACCTACTTCCTAGTTCATAGATGGCTGTGTTCTCCTTGTAGCTTCACCTGGATGGCGTTAGAGGGAACTCTCTGGGGCCTCTTTTATAAGGTACTAATCCCATAGGACTCAGCACTTACAGCCTAATCACCTCCCAAAGGCCCCACCTACGAATACTCTCACATGGAGGGTTAGGTTTCAGTATATGAATTTTGGGGTGGGGAGACACAAACATTCAATTTATAGCTTGCTGGAACAATTTTTTATTTTCATGGAGCTTCTCATTTGATAGTTTTCTTGTCACTCTTACTACTAATTCTACTAATTCATTCCCAGACTATCCAATAAAGTTGTTAATTTCTTCTCAGTATCTTTAAACACAGTGGGTAATTGCTTCCTCTCACTCTTTTTTGAGGCATCTTTGCTAGAGCCTCAGTTCTCTTCTCCGATCTAGAATGGTTGTTTTTCGTACCTTCTGAACAGCTCCACTTCCAAGTTCTCTCCTCCCCATCATTCTGGGAATTCTAAACACTTGCTTTTGCATTAAATCTCATATTCTGGATCCAGTGCTTCCAATTTTTGCTTTATTCTCTTGTTTTGGTAAAGCACATAATTCAGAAGGCCCCTGAGAAGGGGTGTGCACTGGAATGAATGGTGACCCCCAAACGTATGTCTACATCCTAAGCCTTCAGAATCTGAAAATTTCCTTATTTGGAAAAAGGGTCTTTGTAGATATAATTCAGTTACAGATCTCAAGATGAGAGCACCCTTGATTATCCAGGTTGGCCCTAAATCCAATGAGTGTCCTTACAAGAGGCAGAAATGGAGAAGACAGAAACTGAGAAGGCCATGTGAAGACAGAGGCAGAGACTGGAGTGATAGAGCCACAAGGAATGCTGACAGCCATGAGAAGCTAGAAGAGACAGAAAGAAGGATTGATTCTCCCTTAGAGCCTCCAGAGGGAGTATTGCCCTATTGATACATTGATTTCAGACTTCTGGCCTCCCAAACTGTAAGAGAATGTATTTCCATTGTTTTAAAGCCACAAGCCTTGTGGTAATTTGTTATGTCAGCTCCAGGAAACTAGTTACAGGGTGCATGGGTATAAACAGCATTTTTGAAAAATGTTAATTATTTGCACATTCTTGATTTATAGTTTGGCTGGGTATAGAATTCTAGTTGCGAAATAATGATATTTTTATATTTATCTTTCCCCATACGTTTATAAGTTGGCATTTTTCTGTAAATAAGAGTTTTTCCATCCTATCTTTTTATGTATTTTTTTTACTATCAGTTTATATTGCTCCATGTGATATAATCAATTCCTATTATTATTCAATATGTTGCTCAAATTATCCCAAATTTTAAGCAGTGAGAACCCCTCCAAAAAGTCTTTTATGTCTCTTTGATGTGTTTCCATCAATTGTTTAGTACAGAGCTCACCATATAACTTCTCTGCCCCATTTCTGGAACCAATTGTTTTTCCAAAGAGAACTGATTCATTTACGGGGGAATAGTCTTCAGAAGCTAAGATCTAATGCCATTATAATGCCATTTCTATTTATTACCCTTCATATATGACCTTTTTTTCATCTCCCTGGAATCTTTTAGGAACTTCTTCCTATCTCTTCTCAGTGTTCTGAAATTTCATGAGTGTTTGTTTTTCTATTTATTGTTGTTTTGTTGATCTATAAACTCATGGCCTTGGGTTCTAGAAAATTGTCTTCAGTTATTTCTTGATGATTTCTGCCTCCTCTGTTTTGCCTATTCTTTTTTTCTAGAACTCCTAGTATTTGAATGTTGGATTTTTTCTTCTTTTGGCCACATCTTCAAATATAAGACATTATTATATACCAATTGCATATAACAAGGCTCAAGGAAATAATAACTTTCTGGTTACTGAGAGTCTAAACCGCATAATGTAGAGCAGTGATCCCCAACCTTTTTGGCACCAGGAACCAGTGCTCCTATGAGAACCTAATGCCTGATGATCTGAAGTGGAGCTGAGGTGGTGATGCTAGCACTGGAGAGCGGCTGCAAATACAGATGAAGCTTTGCTTGCTTGCCCCACCCTCACCTCCTGCTGTGTGGCCGCCGTTCCTAACAGACTGGTACCAGTCCATGGCCTGGGGATTGAGGACCCCTGATGTAGAAGACTTGGGAACAGCCTATATCTCACTGAAGCAATAGTGGGATGTAAGAAATAGGGTGTAATGGAAAAAGCAGTGGATTGGAAGGCAGAAAAATAAATTCCAGCCTCAGTTCTGCCACTTACTAGTGGTTTATTTGCAAAGTGGTTGCTAACAATTCCTTCCATCCATCTAAACATTTGTCACTCCCTTTAAGGAGAAATGAAATCTATTTCCCTTCTCTTTGAATCTGAGTTATGACTTGCTTTGACCAATGGAATGCAGAAGAAATGGCACAGTTCCACTGTGACACTGTGACACTGTTCCACTTTCACTCTTGAAAACTACCCTACTGGAGAGGCCCTTTTGGATCTTCCAGCCTCATTTGTGTCTTCCTAGCCAACACTAAATAGACCAGAGAAGAGCTGACCTAGTGAACCGTCCCCTTTGCAGAATCGTGAACAAACAAATGATGGTTGTTTTAAGCTTCTAAGATTTGAAGGTGGTTTATTTCTAGTAATAGGTAACTGAAACAGATTATTTGGATGTGGAGTGTTGCTGTAACAAAAACCTAAAATACGTGACACTGACTTTACTGCCAAGCAGTCATAACAGAGAGAAGACTATTCGTGGAGGTTGGAAGGGCAATGAGAAAAGGCAACCTAGGTTGTATACTGGAAGAATGTCTAACAGTACTGTTGCCTGTGGTAACGTGTATAGTGGAAAATATGCCTAATGAATTTGTGGATCTAGACAAGGGGATTTCCAGGCAGAATGTTGAAATGCCACTGGTCTTCTTTCAGCTGCTTATGATAAAGTATACAAGAAAAAAAATGCCCTAAAGAAAGGTCTCGTTTACAAGCAGAATTCTAGCCAGTGGAAGATTTGCAAAGTAAGATATGGCCTCAGGGTAAAGATCAAACCCTGTGGCTACAAAACCTTTTTTTTTTTTTTTTTAAATTTTTAAGATTCCAGAGAGATTCAATGTGTTACTTTGAAGATAATCTCAGGACTTCTAAGAATCTTACCTGCATTGTTCCACTGCAACCTGACATGTACAAAGTAGAGAGAGAGGTCTGTTTTCAGAAAGAATAATGAATGTGAATTTTAGAGTATGGAGTAAACCTTACTAAGATTTATAGAAAATGCATAGTTTTTGAGAAAATTGGATATAAATTTTAGAGCATGAAGTGAACGTTAAGATTTATAGACAATCTACATAGTTTTAAAAAGACTTGTATTAATGAAAGAACTGCCATCTTGGACACAGAAATAGTTGAAAATTAAAAGAGGTTTCTGGATCTTCAAGTCTTTACTGGCATGAAGCAGAGAGCTACTCAGCAACAAATATGGACCAGTCTTAAGAAAAAGGAAAGACTTTTCAGAGAGTAGAGCCAAGACGGCAGAAGGCAAAGAAAAAAATTGATCAGACAATGAATTAAAGGAAGAATCACCAAACTTTGGGCCATAAAAAGAGCCATTGGCAGCTTTTGTTTCTGGAAAGCCAGCTGCCATTACTACCCTGGTGTAGAGAAAGATAAGGACCTGGAGGATCAAAGCCCAAGGGAGAGAAAGATCCAGCCTGCTTTCCACCTTTATAGCAACCCCAGCTGAGGCACCAGACAAATGAAGCCACTTTTGATCCTCCAAACCCATTTAAGCTGCCCTGCCCAACATCATGTAGAACAGAGCAGAGCTGTCTCCACTGAGTCCAGTCCAAATTGCAAAATTAAAAGCAAATAAATGGTCATTTATGTTTCAGACACTAAATTTTGGTGGTAATTTGTTACACTGCAATAAGTACTTTGAGTACAAAACTTAATGTCTGGACCAGGCAAAGAGACTTTATTTGGGCTTCAGTTTCTTCATCTTGGGCAAGTTAATCTCTTAAAGCCTCTTTCTGCTCAGACATTCTATTACTGAGTGAATTCTATCATTCTCTAATTTAATGAGTACCTATAATTGCTGCCTAGGCCCTATTAGAGGTGTTGAAGTGTGGCAGGTAAGGCGTGAACAAAACAAAGCTGAGGCCTTAGAGGACAGTATGCACAACAGCACACATAATCTGAAATGTTATAGTAAACGTTCTCCCCAGCTATGGAGGGAAAGAAAGAAAAAAAGAATCTTTGCACTAAGAGATTCATAAATTCTTTTATCCTGGTGGAATTGGCCCCACATTTTAAAATTTTATTTATAAACCATGACTTCTAATAGCTTCATTTTTATAATATCAGTATAAGTTCTATAGCATGAAACAAAGTGGTTATTGTACAGATCTGTTTTGTGTGGATTTACTGGATGCCTAAGATAAGCAAAAACATTCTTTTGTATATTTGGTGGCTTTTATGTATTTCATGTGATTCGATTTAAATCTTGTCTTTGGTAGAGGGTCTATCACAGCACAATTAGGAATAAGAGGCTGTGAAACCTGCTCAGAGGAGTAGAGAAGGGAGGCTGAATCCTGCCCACCATGACTGTCCGCCTCCATTACTGTGTTCTTTCTGTCTCAAAGTGTTCACAGGAGTAGGCAGATAAACACAGTTTCTGCCTGTAAGGCTTTTGGCCTAAATTAAAAAGCCGTAAATGTAAATCAGATATTGTATCAAAAGAGTTGCTTTATTTTCTGTTTGTATTTCTGATAGAGCCTATCGGGTATCATCCAAGTGAAAGAGCTGGGTAACAATGAGCTTTGGGTCGAACGTCCTGAGACCTCGTTTGTGGCCTGGACTTTGCAGCTAACTGGCGTGACAGCAAATGTCTTTTTGCCTTGCTATCATCACTTTTTTGATTCCCAGGAGTGAAATGACATTCAGCTGGAAAGTAAAAATGAACGTTAAGATAGATGGGAGATTAAAACACAGAAGCATCAACACGAGGAGAAGGAGCTGCATGAAGTGAGTGTGAACAGAGGGAATTCAAAGGCGTAGTGAGAAGCCTTTGGATTGTTAGCAAATCCAGCTAGTTTGAAGTTGGAATACAGTTCTTGCGCAGGCACAGACAAAAACACGTTTGCTTTCTTGTTGCCACTGTGGTTTGTGGAAGCAAAGCAGGGAAGAAAAGTGAGAAACTGAGGAAAACTATGATAGGAAGCTGGCTGAGCGGCTACGAAAAAAAAATGCAGTTGTGAAAGAAGGAAAAGAGGAAACTTCTTTGTTGGAACTCGAGATTCAAAGCCACTGGCCACTCCCAGCCCGGGAAGCCATGCCATGAGGATGCCTAGAGCTGCCCGACGGGCAGGGTGCTGAGTCAGGTCCCCCAAGGCTGGGAGAGAAGCTGAGCAGAGCTCTCTTCAGGGAAGGACGTCGGAGGGGCGAGAGGAGAGTGGGATCTCGGTTCCTGGCTTCTGCCTCCCCTCACCCCTCCCCCAGTTCTGGCTCCAGTTTGCCTGCGCGCTGGGAGGCCCAGTCTCTGCAGGGCTGGAGCCGAGGATCGCCTTCCCTGGGCTCCTCCCGGGAACTGCTGGCCGGAGGCTAAGCTAACATGTTTGCAGACGGTAATGAGCTGGATGCCAACGGCTCCAGTTCAGGGGACACGACTTATGTTTCTTGGAACAATCCTTCCTTTTATTGCATTGACGCCAAAAAAAAAAAAAAAAAAAGTGACTTAACCAAGCTCAAAGTCTACCAAAATCTTACTAATTTATTCATCTAAACCGGGACTGAGAACGCCACGTGGCACTCAAGAAGTAAAATGAGGAAGGGAGGCAGACACGAAGCCGATAATGGGCCTCGAGGAAGCCTCGGGGGCGCCTTAACGGAGGGCAGAGCCGTGGGCGCGGGTCCCGCACCCCAAGGACTCGGGGAACATTTCAGGGCGAGACCGGCCCTACCAGCGGGCGGGCCAGGGAGGGTGAGTCACCCTGACTCGGGATGGGAGTCGGCAGGGTGAGGGGGAGGCGGGGCGGGGCGGGCCTCGCCCGCGCAGTGAGGATGTGGCGGCATAAAAGCCCCACCCAGGCCTGCCGGCTCCGCTCGGCATCTGGGGAAGCTTGCAGCTCTCTGCACCCGGCCCAGGTAAGCTGGGCGCGCCCTGCCCGCCAGCCCGCTATGGCCCCGGGCCGCTGCGCTAGCGGGGCGCGGAGAGCCCGAGGAGTCGGCCTTGCAAAGGGAAGCTCGGGCGACGGGGGCCGGGGGGCTGTTCGGGGTAGGGGGCTCCGGGCACAGTCCGCACAGGGGTTCTGCGGAGAGGGGGCACAGTGGTGAGGTGGTTCCGGACAGGAGTGAGGGGGGGCCCGGGTGTGCCCCGGCGTTGGGGGTGCGGGGCAGAGGGACGAGGTCGGGTATCCCTCCGGAGTGCTCTCAGGAATCCCGGCGAGGCAGCGCAGGGGAGGGGAGCGAAGGGAGGCCCCGCATTCCAGACGCGGGCTGCTGTGTGTGAGGCGTGGGGGCGATAGGGTGTGGCCGCCCTGGGAGCCGCCCTGGCGGAGCAGTAATCCCGGGCATTTACGTCCACGTTTAACAAAAGCTTTACGGTTATCTAGAAAGTAATCCTCCATCTGTTCCAAGTTACTTTACTTGAAACTAATGCGTATTTGTGGAACTTGAACCGACTAGCTGCAGGGAAGCGGTAGGGGGTGGGAGTTTTAGTAGCAACCTCCCTCTCCAATAAAACAAAACAAAACCTCAGCTCATTCTTCTTTGTGTAGATTATCTTGTAAGAGAGCAGTTAATGATTTCTGTGTATCTGGAGAGTTTCCTACTTGGTTGACCACTTTTGCATCAGGAAGGAAGTGTCCTCCGTGGTTCTGTGGGTCGGATTGCCTCTGACTGTTACTCGAGATGATGCGTCAGTGACTCAGTCCAAGGGTACAGAAAAGGGTGTGGCCCCTGGGCCTCTCCATGCAGCTCTGTGAAGTGGATCTCAGCCCTAGTGTGAGAGTGCTGGATTCCATCAATTGGCTGTGGAGAAGGTAGGAGGTGGGCATTATTCTCCTTATCTATGAAAGTGGCCTAAAAACGTCCATTTTTCACCTCCATTCACATAGGTTTATTATTGAAAATTTCAAAAGCATTCATTCAAAAATAAATATGTAAAGCACAGTGAAAACATTAAATGTCAAACAAATGTAGAGAGTCATTTTTGTGTTAAGATCTGCCATTTTAAAGCTATGTGTATTCTGGAAAAGAGCTGTGGCCTTAGGGGTGCTCTAAGGTCTGGAGTCCAGGAATCTGGGCCCCTGAGCTCAGATGCTGCCTAAAAGTGTGCTGTTGTGCCTGTCTGGAACTTGGCGATTTGACATGTAGAATGCACTTTCTCACTGAAACAATGTTGTAGGAAGTGGTTAAGTTCCCAGGCTAGCCCAGAAACCCCTTCTTGACTCGCATTGTTTTCTAAGGACTGATTACATACCTAATTTGGGGGGTAGGGGTCATGGAAAAGTGGAAGGGTGAGGGAAGATATGTGGGTAGGAAGAATAAATCACTGAAATATTTTTCTGGAACTTGTTTTTGTTTTAAGGTCCCGGATTAAATTATTTTAATTGGAAAATTATGTCTTTGCCCCCTCTCCACTTTTCTCTGACTTCGTACTGCCTCTTTGAAGACCTTTCTTGACGTTGGACAAAAGCTAGCCAGGCTTATCCAGTTCTGCTGTATTGTCCTTCTTCCCATTTCAGTGTACTCAGTAGAGACAAGCAAGTTGAATCAATATTCATTAATTAATATTCAATATTAGGAATGGTTGGTGGTCCGAATATTTTCAGCAACCCAGATGAGCTGTGTTATTTAAAAAACAAGAAAACCTTGTTAAACAGATCTGTAATTTATAGAATTTGAGGCTATGGAATCAAGGAGCCACATAATTTAATACTCAGACAATGTGAAGAAAGATTTTAGATGAGGCCAGGTTCAGAGAGACGACCTTGAAATGGTGGCCTCTGTGGCCAGTGGTGTTACGACTTCCAGCTTAGCATTTTCTTCCCTTCTAAGTCCATCTGTCCTATAAAAGCTTTAAGGGTTTCTCCAAAAGTATCCAACTCATGCAGTGGAAGGGTGTGATCATCAATGTGCCTTTTTTAAAAAATTGGGGGTTTATGATTTGGAGACAGCCTGGATTTTATAATTCCCCACAGTGCCAAGTGGCCTGCCTGGGATAGATGCCCAGGAAATATTGCTGACTCACTGGCTTTGATCAGGAGCTTGGTCTTGGCTCGGCATCTCAATATTTAATATCCTGTGTCTGAACTATTGAAGTACTGTATTGATTGACATTAGGCTGGCAGTTGTGGCCATTAGTTTCTTGACTAATTTCTGATTTAAGTACTTTTTCTGGCAAGGTAGATCTCTTTCTGTAATTGCTATTGATTTTGAGGGCTGTAGGCTCTTACTGCACCATTGGGCCTACACTCTGGCACTAACACATTGTCGTGGGCCTTTGTTCTCTCTCTTTGCTTGTGCAGGGGCTCTGGGCTTGCTGAGCCATTTTTCACTAATTGAGGGTAGGTGTGCTGGGCTGCTTTACACAGTCATTCATTCCACAATATTAAGCACCTACTGTGTTCTACTCATAGGCACTGGGGATACAGCACTGAAAAGACAAAAAATAGACAAAATAATGGAATTGTATAGTCAGTAATTGGATTTTGAATGTTATATATTTTTCAAATTAGTGTTACTTTCCACACTTGGTTAGAGCTCCTTTCCCCTTCATCCAGCTGTTCCAGAGGCCTGAGCATCCTATTTAACCTCTTTTAGGGAAACTGTTGTTTAAAGTTATTGTGACTTAACCTGCCTTCCAGATTTGATTGTGAGAATTAGATAGAAATAGAATGCTCTTTTTTTTTTTTTTTTTTTTTTGGACGAGAGTATTCACCCCCCTCATTTTCCCTGGTGCCACACCCTATTCTAGTTTTAGGCAACATCAGAGGAAATTCCAGTCCTTTAAAAAAATTCTTTCCGCCCATTCACTCTCTGGTATATTTTTCCTTCTCCTGTTGCCAGGGGCAGTCCCTATCTACTTTGTTGGGGAGCAGGTCAGCAGTAGGGGTCAGGAGATGCCCCAGGTTTGTTCTTCTGGGTGGTTCCCCTGAGATTACCTAAAAGTCTCCCTTTTAGGATACACCTTGAAGCTTTCGAACCATCTGAGCTCAGTCTTGTCAGAGAAGTCAATAACATCCAAGTAGTCTAATCCCAGGCTTCGTGGAAAGTTCTGACTTACTGGAGTGGCTGTGACTGGAATCCTTGCCCTTTGTCTCCCTGCCACACCCAGTCTACACACTCCCAGCTCAGAGGAAATCAGAGTCCCAAGGCCGCTTGTCAGTCTTTCCTCCCCACCTCCTTCCTTGTCTTTCCTGTCATAGGAAATGTAGGCTTCACTTCCAGGCTGTCCAGTGGACAGTGTTGGGACCCAAGTACAGAGATGGGGTGCCAGGTTGGGGTTCATATCCTAATGAGAAAGAGGTTTCTCTGAACTGATCTTGCCAGGCTTTGCAAAGGTTTGCTCAGAAGTTGGGAATTGAAGTCTCCAGATCTGAATGTGTGGAGCTGGAACTGCATTTGAGATGTTCTGTCTGAGGGAGAGAAAGAAAACTGAGGAAGGAGTGTGCATTGGAAAAGAAGAGGGGGGAAAGAATATGGGGAAACTCGGTTTGTGTAAACCATCCACAAACATGACTGAACGCCTAGTGTGGACTAGGCTCAGACCAATGAGGAAACAGGAATGAATAGAAATGCTGTGGGCAGAAGGAATGGAAGACCAGCTGTATTACACTCAACCCTGATGTTTCACAGACACCACGAACTACAGCAGCACAGAGCAAGGAGAGGTGCAGGAGAAAAGGTAACAGTATTTTTTGTGTCCTGAAGTCTCATGAAGATGTTAGCTGATCAAGATTGAATTCATAGTGAAGGGGACTTGGAGAACCTGGGCCAGGGGCGGGGGGTAGCAGGACAGTGCTGAGAGTGTTTGGAGAACAATTATCAGTCCAATCTGACTTTGGTGCTGGGTGTGTGTGCCGGTACGTGTGCACACAGGTTTATAGGAGTTATTTATAGAATAGTAAGTAAGGTCTAGAGTGTGAAAGATCTTGAATGCTGAGTTTAGACTTTTTTTTTTTCTGTTGGCAGCAGGGCCCCGCTGGAAATATGATATGTGGGGCCATAAAACACTGAAATTGAGTTGTAGATGTAGAGGCCTTCATTTCCCACCCCTCAAAGTGCTTGGTGCCAACTGACATCATTCTTCCTGCTGGTTTCGTTCTGCCCACTCCAACCCCATATCAGGAGACTAACAGAGAAGCTCTAAGAGTAAGAGGCTGCAACATGTCTGTAGGTGGCAAACAAATATTGATTCAGATCAGGCAGCAAAAGAGGCAAGCCTGAGCAAGCCATGTTGTGTCCATCCAGCTCAGTATGGTCAAGGTTGCTGGACAGAATTCCAGGATTTCTGGAGAATGACTTGGCCATGTGACTCAGGCATTAATCAAGACCATGAAACCAAGGAGAAAAGTGTGTGCTTTGGGGAAGATTCTGTTAAATAAGAACCTTTGGGGCGGGGTGGGGAGGCGGGGAGGCGGGGAGGTGGTGAGGTGGAGAGTGGACTGTAGTGGAAACTCCCCACACTCCTGTACTTATGCCTTTTCCCCCTTGGTTTCTCCCAGTCTGGTCCTTTAAACCCAGGATTTTGCACAGTAAGGGCTTTAGAGGGGAAGCTCAACACTCCACACTCCCACCCCACCCATTTTTTGGTTTAAAAATCCTCATTTGTATCATCCAGTCAGTCCCTGATTGATTCATCATGGTTGCTAGGGCTGTGTTTTGTGGTGATGCATCAACACTCCACGTTAAAACTATAAAGTGGGTGTGTCCACAAAACTGCTGGATTGTACTTAGATTCTACTGTGCAGACCAGCCCTGTTGCAACATGTTTTTGTTTGTTTGTGCAAATTAATGTTTGGGCTTTCTGGAGCTGATTTAATTCATTTCAGTAGAGCTTGTTTTTACTATTTAAAGTGTTGACTTTTAGGTTTACTTTTTTTGTTTCAACCTGTTTGTAAACTTTTTTTACTTTTGTGGGGAGAAGTTAAAGCTCTTTCACTGGTACTATTTTTGTTGTAACTATGTGTTCAAAGTGACACAAAATATGAAAATCTATAGGGTTTTTTTAAAAGGACAGACCCTTAACTTCTCTTTAAGACAGTCAAGCTAACTGTAAATTACTTTTCAAGTTTTTCATGAATGTTTTCCATTCTAAGAGCTTTCTTAGCCAGTTAACAGTCTCATTTATTAATATTTTCAAGGCCAGAGGAGACTGCTCTGTTCCCTATATTAGGGTGGAGCTGAGTCAGTGCGTGTTCCCACCCCGGTGGTGAATTATTTAAAACCAGTTTGAAGTGGGTGTGGCTCTTTCACTAAGTTTCTCTGTACCTCTGTTTTCTTTAAGGAAAAACTTTCCCTGGTACATGACCATTTTAATGATCTTGTCTAGTAACCCAACCCTTCTCTGGGAATGGAAGGTACTGATGCAGAGGTACTCATCAACAGATTGAATTTTCTGATTTTTTTTTTTCTTTTTTGCAAGTTGAAACCAGTTGGAGAGCTGGGTGAGGTTGGAAAGTGTTGGAAAGAGTGATGTAGACTGCCATTTTCATGTTCTGTAGAGCAGTCTGCCAGAAAAAAAGGGTGGTTGTTCTGCTTTTAATGCATTTATGAATTTCACATTGTGACAAGGAGTCAGTGGGAATGGAATTGTCTCGTGGCGCATAGACTTTTCTTTTATTCTCATTCAAAACAATAGGCACACTAAGGTGGAGCTATTGTTTTCAGTGAGAAGACTGCTCCAGAGCAAATGCGGTGGTGAACAAATGCTGTGAGTTTTGGGAACAAATCACTGTGGCCTTCTAGCCCTCTGGTATTTCCATAGTCAAGTTTAAATCTGTGCCATTCAGAAACTTACATTTTAGCTCTCCCCCCTCCCCCCTCAAAGGCGCCACTGTAGACATGGCTTATTTTAAGCCTGTCCTGTTCTGCTGCCACCCAGGGACATTCTCCGCCATCCCATCTCCCCAGGCTTTCCAACATGTTTCTCTGGCTGGAGTCTTTCAGGGTGATTGCCCTTCTCAAACGAGCCATTACCTCACCTGTTAATCTCTCAGCTGACCTCACTCCTGTTGTTTTTGTCTTTTTCTTGGTGTTTTAATTCCTTCGAATGGAGAACCTCTGTGGTAAAATTGGAAAGGGCAAGGATCCAAGAGTCAGAGGACCCAGATTCTGGCTCGGTCTTGCTACTCGTTAGGGATGATCTGGGCTCATCTCTTGGTGTCTCACTGGGGCCAGACCGGGAGAGAGCTGGAAGGTCCTGCAGGGTGGAGTCTGCATATCATAGTTTTGTTTGTGTGTCTCTCATAGCCCTTAATGCAGGGCGGGCAAGTGTGTGCTTGTTATAGAGGTTTGTTGATAGATTACTTGAATGTTACCAGTGTTTGTAACCTACAGTAGCACTGCCAAGACTTTTTTTTTCCACTCTCAAGGGTAGTAGCACACTGACACTTTCTCATTAATCAAATTTACTATATTAAGCTAATGTTTAAACAAATATGTATGACAAAGCCAACTATTTCTTCTAGAGACTAATCATTCACTAAGAAATGACTTTGTTTTGCCAGAGGATTGGACGTTGTAAAGAAATGGGGCCATGGTTTATTTCTAAGGTGAAAATGTGTTTGCCGTTAAGCTTCATGAAATAGGAAATATATGGATACAAAAGACATGCGTGGAGTAATGGCAAGTTTCATGGACATTGCTTTGTGGTTATTGACATTTTTGCTTTTTCTGCAGAATTATTATAAATATAAATGTTAATGATGCAAAATAGCAACTCGCTGTTTAGCGCCTAGAGTGTGCAAAGACTTAAATCTGTGGGTAAGCTGAGACTTTACGAGGAGACAAGCACGGTAAAACTTCCTGTTGCAATGACTTGGACTTAAGCATTTGCCATTTGAATACTTGGTACATGGCAGGAACTCAGTACACATTTGCTCAATGCATGAATCTAGTGGCATCAGAAAGTGCTTCTGGCATTGAATGGTGGAAGAGCGCGCTGTGGGATGGGGGCTGGAGCAGATGCCAGAGTCATGGTGACTTGAGGCAGGGTTTCTGTAACTAGAAGAGTTGAGGGTAAGGAGTTGGGAGAGGAAACCCGAATCATTGTGCTGTAGATTAAAGGAGTACGGTGTGTTCGGGGAGGAGCAAGTAACAATTTGGCCCGAGTCCCCTTTCCCTGGGGAGTAGATAGAGGGTGCTGAGGCTGGGTTCCCATACCGATCTTTGAGGGGCAGACTGAGCTAGAATAAGAACGCCTCTGAAGGATGGATTGTGAACAAGATCAAATAGAAGAATTTAATCGATAGTGGCATGTAGGACTGATTTGATAAAAGAATAGCACAGCTGTCAACCATAAAACAGAAAGGAAGATTTATGGGGCTTTTAAAAACCCCTATTTTCTGTCTCTCCTCACTGGTTGTGGCTATGGAGAAGAATTAACCTGAGTGGAGAGTGTATATCAGATTGTCTTTGATTTGTACAGTACGGAGGGTTCCATGTGGGACACGGTTAGGCAGTTGCCTGCAAAGCCAGTGCTCAGAGCTGGAAAGGCAACTTGAAAGAACTACACAGTAAAAACTTACTCTGCCTCTGTGGTTGAGATTTCCTAAGAATCAGAATTAGTGTGATATTTAATAAATAACTGGAATTTAATCCACACATCTTTACAAGTGGAAATAATTCTGTTCGAAACTCTGACTTATTGGTCCTGTTTTTATTTCTTAGCTGTTTACAGTGGGGACTAGAATTCTGCAAGGCAGGTGACTACAGTTTACCCCTCATGGCAGATCTAGTCCAGTTGTGACCGTGCCCCGGGGGTGATAGTCAAGCCCGGACTCAGGTGGTTCAGTGTCCTAGAGGATTCATCTCTGCTCTGGTGTTCCTCAGGCTAAAGGATGCTGACGAGACTCTTTGGAATGTTTCTTGGCCCAACTTGAAAATAGAGATTACTTGAGTAGACGCACAAACTTGTCTCTCTTAACAGGACATCGCAAACTTAGTCTTTAAGTGACGTGGCCACTTCACAGGTTTTTGGACTAGGATTGAATCATGGCACCGTGGGATTCTCTAGACCAGTTCTTCTAGTAGAAACAGAATGTGAGCGGCATATGCAACTGTAAGGTTTTTAGTAGCCACATTAGAAAAAATAAAATAAAAGAAATAGGTAAAATTGAATTTAAATAGTTTTTGATTTAATCCAATATATCCAATACGTCATAAATACATAATTAAATAAAAAATTACTGAGAGATTTTACATTCTTTTTCTCATACTAACTCTTCAAAATCTGGTTTGTACTTTACATTTACAGCACATCTCAGTTTGGACTAGATGGTTTTCAAATCTCAGTTTGGACTAGATGGTTTTCAGCCACGTGTTGCTGGTGGCAGTCCAGCTACAGAGCAAGAATGTAAAAAAAAAAAAAAAAACTTTTTTAGGGCAGCATTAGGTTCACGGAAAAATTGAGCGGACAGTACAGAGAGTTCCCATATATCCCCGGTGCCACATATGTACAACCTCCCCCATTAACAATATCCCCCACCAACGTGGTAGATTTGTTACACTTGGTGAATCTACATTGATTGACACATCACTATCAGTCAGTCTGTAGTTCACATTAGGGTTGACTCTTGGTGTTATACTGCGGGTTTTGACAGATGCACAATGATGTGTATTCACCATTACAGTATCGTATGCAAGTTTCATGGCTTTAGAAATCCTCTGTGTTCCACCTGTTTATCCCTTTCTCCTTCCCCTCTAATCCCTGACAGCTACTGAGACCTTTTTACTATCTCCATAGTGTTTTGCCTTTTCCAGAATGTCATGTAGTTGGAATCATACAGTATGTAGACTTTTCAGACTGTCTTCTCTCACTTAGGAATGCATTTAAGGTTTCTTCATGTCTGTTCATGGCTTGATAGCCCATTTCTTTTTTAGTGATGAATATTATTTAGTTATCTGTATGTACTACGGTTTATAGAGGAAGACTTTTTGCAAATCAGGATGATACCCCAGTAGTGGGACATATTTGAAGGCGGGGGGAGGTCTGCGAGTCGTGAGAGTGGGGGGAATTAGAATAGCTGTGATTTTCTTTTTGTTGTGCTTAAAAAGCCTCTGTGAGCATCAAGAAGAGAGAAGAGGAATCTAGGAGAGAGCTCAGGATGAAAATCTTATGGAAATATATCCATAATCACAAATAAAGGCCAATCTTCTGCTCTTATAGTCCCCCTCCTACACTTCACACAGAGCCTGGAATCTGCTTAGTCTAAAGCCATCCGAAAAGTTAGCAAGTGTCTGTCAAATAATCCCGCCAAATCAGTTTTATGAAAATATTTAGACTAAGCAAACTTTTGGAGGAGAATAGAAAGCTGAATTTGTAAGGGCACAATTTCTTTGATCAAAGACTATTAAGCAGAAGAGACCAAAGCAGGAGTTGCCGCAATTTCAATGTCATTCCAACTCTGTTTCGGAATTCAGCTCTGTGGTCTCCTTTATTTTGGGGATGCTGCTGCTGAATGACCTGCCTTGTCTTTGTTGAGATCATTTTAATGCC
>NW_011888866.1:4350987-4353110 GCF_000151845.1 Pteropus vampyrus
TTTGTTCTCTTTTCTCCCCTCATTACTTTAGCTGTTCTTAGTAGTTTGATTTGAAAGAAGTATTTTGGCACTAGAAACTTTTTTGGCATTGCATTAAAATTGAACAGACACTAGTGACACTGAGGTGGCTAGAATTTTATCCTGCTGTATACTTAGCATGCCAGTGGTAGTAATTGTTATTATGATACATGACTTTTAATGTCACACTCTGGGATTTTATTAATGGTTGGCCATATCAAAAATGATCCTGAGTGTTTTGACTTCTTAGTGTCTGGGAAGTTATTCCAGATAAGAACTTTTTTTTTTCTTTTTAAATTTAGCACGTGGAGAATCTTTTCTGTCAAATAGCTAAAATGAGAGTACTATAATTCATCATGTTTCCCTTTTTGTTTTGGCTGTCGGGGAGCTCAGAATTATTAATTGTCTTTCACAGGAAATGTGTGAACCTAGAAAACTGATGCATTTGCTTCTTTGTTTTAGTTTTAACAAAATTAAACTATATATGAGATTATAAGTCACTGCAAATTCTTTTAGAATCAAGTAGAATATAAATTATGAATTTATAAAATATGTAATATACATCTTTCAGGTCATCTCGGTCAAAATGGCTTTTACAAAAACTCAGCAGTGACACTGGTTTTTAGGCATATGTTGCAGATATTACACAATATGCTTTCATTTAAATTAAATTACAAAGAAGCACTCAAAGTGAGCCGACAACAGCTTGGATCCTGTGGTATAAGATCTTCTGTATTGTCTACAGTGCTTGCTCTAAAAATGTTCAGATGGATGATGTCCATGCAAACACAGATTTTTTTCCTTTTTTACGCCTTCAGTGCCCAGTCTTCCTCGGAGGTCTCCCATCCAAGTACTAACCAGGCCTGACCCTGCTTAGCTTCCACGATCAGACAGGATCGGGCATGTTCAGGGTGTCATGGCCGTAGACTGCAAGCACAGATTTTATGGCATATAAAACCTACATTTTTAATCTTCCCTTTTGTAACTTGTGCACACTGTTGTTGGCAACAATACAAGCCACATGTTGCAGTCTAGACAAGTCCAGGAATTAAATGATTTTTTTCATTAATAGATCTGATCATTAGATTGTTTTTGGTATCAGGATTCATGAGAGGGCTTTTCATGTAGCCTCTGAAGTTACCATACTCTAGTATAATGAATTTCTCAGTGTGGCGATATGAGACTGCAACGGAAAATGTCATTTGTTCCCCAATATTTTGAAGGAAGAGAAAAATCACTTTTGCCTCAATAATTTGATTTTTACATGAGTGGATTTTACAGGTAATATAGGTTCGGTTATCCATTTAATTTTGTTTCCAGAGATACTCTAACATTATGTAAAACTTTTTCCTACCCTCTGTTTTGGAATAAGATGACAGTCAATGAAACCATATGTGATATGGCTCAATAACCAGATTATCTAGCTTTGTAAATAATTGATGGTACTGCTCATAAATAGAAAGATGTTTTTCCTTAGATTTCCATCTACATTTTGTAGCCACCATAGCAGATATAGTATTTTAAGATAGCACCTTATCCTTATCATTTTTTTCCTGAATGTGTTTATCATTTCCATTGAGTTAATCTTAGTTGGAAAGTTTAAGCAGTGAAATTAGATAGAAAATACCTTGATAATCCATTGTGTTGGCCAAGATTTACTGTTTGGCCAAGATGGTACATTACAAGTACATTTGGAAACATTTTATCCAGCCCTGAGCTTTGATTTCTGTCTTGTTCTGAGAGACATTTAAGAGGATGGCCTCTTAGTTGCTTACCACTTACCTCTACAACCTCACTACTAACCAAACCAACTCATGTGGGAGCCAAGGTGACTCTTATGTGATGCCTGTGGGTGGAGAGGTAAGTCAGGGGACCTCAGTCTCTGACTCTTTCCAGAAACTGAGCCAAGGCAAAGTCATCACGTTATAATGGGCATTACGTACTTGGGGGTAGATAATGGGGACTTTTTAGGATGGAGGACCTCGATGTTGAAGGTGGGGCAGTGGTGGGTGGCTCCACTGACCATCAGCCAACCCAAACCACATTGTCCACCCTTTTGTCTATCTTTTGCTTTGGGAGTGGGTTGCAGAGAGGAGGAAAGCTGT
>NW_011888866.1:4355400-4380601 GCF_000151845.1 Pteropus vampyrus
CATCCAAATTTGACTTTTAAAAAGTCTTTATCTTTGGTGCTTTTAAATGGTCATACTTGTCAAAGGCCAGGTTGGGAAGTCAGGAAGTCACTAATCAGAAAATTAAAAACTGCAGGACTATCTATCTCAGTGCAGTCCATTCTACTCAGTGGAGCATAGTAGATGAGAGCATGTGTGATCATGGGTTCAAATCTTGGCTCTGCCACTAATTTACTGGCTATCTGACTCTGGAAAAATACTTAACTTACTTAAGCCTCAGTTTTTTTAATAGTAAGTAGGGCTAATCAAAGTTACTATATCACAGAGTTATTGTGAAGTACCACTTAGCATTGTGCCTGGCATATAAATATTGCTTAAAATAGATTACCCACACACACACACACACACACACACGCGTGCACACACACACACACGCACATGCACACACGCGTACACACACAGAGTTTTCTTACTCTTTGGGTGTGCCTGCGTTCCTGGGGCTTCCCAACATGCCATTGTAGAAACATACTCCAAGTTTAACAGTTAACTCATCTGACAAAGATGGTGGCTTTTACCAGCTTGAGACAAAGGCTGCTTTTATCCCTGCATGAGAAAGCTTTTAGCACACTGGAATGTCAAGATTGCGCAAGTGAACTCTGGCAACAGCTGAAACTCTCATGGTAATAAAAATACCTTCAGGCCCTTTCTGGGTTAGTAGAAAAGTACTGAGATTTCTAAGCAGAACCCTCTGAAGGGGTAGGATTTGGATTCCTGCTTTCCACTTTGCTCAAAAGCAGCTGACATCATTATCCCAGCTGCAACTTTTTATTGTCTTTATTGAGTGCTCATGCGGGCAGGCATTACACCAAGACTTCAGAAACATTTGTCTTTGATGAACTTGAAATTAACCCTCTGATGTAGTGTTCCATCACCCCCAGTTTATGGGTGACACAGTTGTTAATTAACATGTGGTAGGTCTCTTTTTTTTTTGCTGAGTAAGTTTCAGGCATGAAAAACGTTTTCTAGTTGTGGTTCTGTTGATATCAGAGGCATGTCATATTCGTGGTCCAGCTTTAGGTCCCTCGTCTTCTTTTCCACACTTAATGCCCAGTGACTTCCACTTAGGAACTCATTTATTTTTGCGGGGTTCCTAGTAATTTTAGAGAATAACTAAATTTTCCTGAATTGTCTATTAGTTCTTTAAAATAATTCTTAGATTGTCAGTACGTTTAAAATCTTAAATTCTTCTAGGAAACTATTGAAGAGAAAGAATATGATATCCATACAGAGCTCAGTACACCAAAGATGTTAATATCAGTATTGATTATGATAGTGAAAAACCCAGATGTACCTTCTAGTTGGGGAGTGACTTAGTGATGGTAACTCCTTCTGTATTACAGAGAACATCTGTAGACTGTCAGAGACATGAAAAATACAGTTTCTGAACAATTTTTAACATTTTTTATTGTGATACAATTCACATATCATACGATTCACATAAAATGTACAATTCACTGATTTTAGTGTATTCACTGAGTTGTACAACCAACCACAATTTTAGGACACTCATTTTAACATACATTCACCTTAGCTATGTCGGTTGCTTAGAAAAATGGATATAAAAGTATATACAGTATGATTACACCACAACAATTTTTTGTGTCAAAAAGAAAAAAAAAGCATTATTCACTGATACAGGATTATGGGTAATTGATTCTTTTCCTTTCTTGCACTTTCAGTATATTCTGTTTTTCAAATTTTCTATGATGGTATATATTACCTTCCTAATGAAAGGCAATAAATTTAATTACAAACAAATGAAGTCATTAGTTGGGAAGATCCCTTTTGTTCCATTTCCTTCTCCTTGATAGTTTTAGATAACACCACTTAAAAAATGAGCTAATAAAGATCTTGCCTTCCCTTTTAGAATGCCTTCTACCCTAAGTGTAATTAAGGAGCTATGCCACACCTTAACCCCACTCCCACTTCAAACCCTTATCCAGAGAACAGAAGGCTAGGTAATTGGCGTTTCCTTGACATCAAAGGAAACAAAAGGTAAACCGCAAATGCCGATACAAATAAAAGCTGAAGAGCCATGTAAAAGAAAGATGACTATGGGAGCCTTCTGTCCTAGAGAAGGTAGACCAAGTGTGTGTGCAGGGATGACAAGTGCAGAGCATGCTGGGTGGTAGGTACTTGTGCCCCCTGACGCACCATCAACTACGTCATGTACTCATAGGAAGGAGAGCTGAGAGCAAGTCACCTGTGGCGGAGAGTTAATCAGCTGCTGTTAAACACAGGGATTGTAAACGAGCAGACCTGGCGTGGGGAGGATTAACAGGAGGAATAGATAAGGGCAAGAAGCAGTTCTTAACTATCCCTCCCCTTCCATCCTTACCTACCATCTCTCACCTGGGCTGTTATGGTGTCTGCCCTTTTAATGGGCCTCCTTGACTCATTCGCTGCAGAGTCTCTTTCTGGTTTCATTTCCAGGCTATTTGGTGCCCTAAACAGAACCTTTGCTCTGTCAGGAGTGTGCGGTCCCCTTTTATTGGGAGCATCAGCTTACTTATAAAATCCAGGCAGTTGCCCCTCACCTCTCAGCCTGAGCTGATATACTGCCTCTTCTCCAAGCTTTCTCTGAGAGGTCACAATCCATTATTTCTTGGTCTATGTCTCATAATACTTTACATACTCACATAAAGCTCTTGTCACATCATGTTGTAGTAACTTATATGTGGATTTGTCTCTCCCACGGGCACATGCGCTCCTTGAGTGCAATTTCAATACGATTATTTCATTAATCGTATTTAATCCTATTTACATAGCCCTTGGGACTGTGTGGGAAGGTAAACCCAGATAGTCAAAGTATACCCAGATACCAGAGCACACAGGAGAGTGTAGGGAGTGGGAGACACATGGTCGGCAAGATGAGGCAGAAAAGAGTAGTTCTAGAATCTGGACAGTATCTGGAAATGATAATAGTTCCTTAGCAAGCTTTGATCTGTTTTCACAAAATGAATTTAGCTCACTCTCCTAAGTCTGCTTTTTTCCTAGTTTGAAGGGATCTCAGTATTTCTTGAGTATGTTACCTAAACCAAATGCATGATTGTTTTGTGTATGCTCTGGCTTGAGGTAGACTATGCAATTACTTACCTTAATTTATGTCTAGTTAGAAACTGAATAAAGTCATGCAAAAGTAGTAATATTGCTTAATTAACAAGAGGTTTCTGAGACTTAAATCTGCAGGAGTCTCTTGGTCTAGATTGGCCTTGGGTTAAATATATACTGTGGAGTGTACAACACAGCTGTGAATGGTTTACCATATGGGTCCAAATAACTAGAGAGGAAAGTCAGCTAAATTAGAAAAGGATGAATCTAGACTACATAAAATAGATTGTAATTAGAAGCAGCACAACCCTGGAGTTAGTGTAAGTGCCAATAAACTGGTACAGCTTGGGTCTCTCTCTCTTTCTGGAAGGGGAGGGTAATGAGTTGCCCTATTATTATTGCCAGTTTTGATTTTAGCAGTATTTGTGTTCTCCGGAAGGGATGCAAAAGCGGGTAATGTTTTTCCCCTTCTCATAAGCACAAGTATAGAAGCATAACTGCAGCAAGTTTTTGCACTAATTTTTTTTTCTCATGCTTTTAAAATGGAACCACTTACGATTTCCAGCGTGGCCAAAAGACTAATATCCCTATGCCAGTGGAGAGCAAAACCAGGACTTGTGTTTTTGGTCTCACTTGCATACCTGGAGGTATATTCATTCAGTTGAGACAGCAGTTGGGAATATATTCTCTTGAAGATGCCAGGAGGCAGATTGGTTCTGAAAAGTAGCTTGTCTCCTGTTAGAGGGGTGTGAGAGGTGAGGGCCCAAGCCAGCAAGAACCCCTAAGTCTAAGTGAGATTGTGCTTGTGAAAAAGGCTTTTATGACTCACGTAGCCCAGGGCCATCTCACCCTTCTGGAAGGGAACAGGAGAGAACATTCCTGTTGCTGAGGTCTTTCCCTTTGTGTACAAATTTACTTTAGATTGAGCTCTCATCTTACAGCACTGCTGGGAACAAAGAGGGACCTGAACTGAATCACCTTTACTCAGAGCACAGATTTTCTGATTTCCTTCAAAATGATCTTTGTCTACGTGGATGTGTAGGTGCCCACCCCAAACTAAGAAACCTATAAAACATGGGTAAAGGATTCCATGGTCCCTTTCTAATTGTAGGTATCAGCCTTTGTTGCCTGCCTCTCGGCTGTTTCTTTTTTGTAAAATCTCACCTTTTCCCTGAAGAAATATACCAATGCCACCCAGGAAAAAGGGAAAAAACAAAATCCTAACCGGAGGCAAAAAGGGTAAAAAAAAAAAAAAGAAACTCAACAACAAACGAAGTCAAGGGAAGGAAGGTGGTGCAACCGGTCAAAATTTTTAATTTTCTGTCTCAAGAGGCTGATAGAATAGCAGGGTACAAAAATGGTGCTTCCATTTTATGTGTAGCCCTTCCTTTACAATTTGATTTGAATCTTGAGTGGCGGCCTGCTTTGTATTTTCCTGCTGGTCCTGTAGAGTATTTCAGAAATAAAATTTGGCACGGAAAGCAGACAGGGTTCTGGATTATTAAAGCATCCGGTGTGTTACCAAATGGGTGGTACTTAAATCCCTTCTAAGGGACTCAGCTGAGGAGAGACCAGAACAGAATGGAAATAGAAGAAATGTGATGTCTGGGCCAAACCTTTGTAGGCACTTAGCTAACCGACGCCTTCCCCGAGTGGGGACCATGTCCACCAGACTGGGGAGAGGGGCCTAGCTTCCCTGCCTCCTCTCACCCTGTGCAGTACTTGTTTTCTGTCCTATCTGACTTTCAGGCAGCTGCTGGCTAGTAATCTAATATGTGCTAATGGCAAAAGTGTTCCCCATTTTCTCTATGCCCTGTATTTTCATAGACCAAAAACCGAATACAGTCAGGAGCCAGGCCTGTGATGGAGAAGCCAACTAGAGAAGGCAGTAGACATGTTCCCAATCATTAACCCAGTCAGTCCTTTCTGCATCTCCATAAATTAAGTGTTCTCATGACCTCTGTTTTACAGGATGAGAAACTGAGGCATAGAGAGGTAACTAACAGATCTCAGATCGTATAGTAGTGAGTCCCATATAGTTTTTAGAGTACTTTACCTGTCACTGCCACTTACCCAGATGCCTCTCTTTTGCATTTTCTATTGCCCACCTGGATGTCTGGCTCCTGGTGAGACCCTCTGGAGATAGAGTACTCACTTCTGTGAGGGATCCAGAGCAGTAACTCCGAGAACAGGAATTCCGAGTCAGGCAGTACCGTGGCTGATGGTGTGAATGACACTTTTGGGCAACAGTGTGTGTGTGTGTGTGTGTGTGCTTCTGCATGTGTGTGTGTATACATGTGTGCATGTGCGTACTTCTCTGTTCTAAAATCATTCCCAGTAGACAGATGACTTGTTATCTCTTCAGTGGCCGTGCATTGTTACTTGGTGGCAAATCATTATCAACCAGTTATTAAATGTGTATATGTTTATGTGTTCTAAATAGTAAGCCCAGTTCTGTAGAGATATATAGATACATTACTGTCCCTGATTCTTTTTAAAAATGAGAGGGAGGAGTATGGTATGAAGAAGTATCAAAGTATAATTTCTAAAAGGTGCAAACATGACTCAGATATAGGATGAGCACATGACAAACATTTATTTAACTCACTGAAACAAGGCTGGTTGAAAGGAAAATGTGAGAGACTGGGTGTTTATAGGCACCGAGAAAAGAATATTGGAATAAGATTGCTGGGCTGGATACAGACCATTACTGTCCTACGGGGCACTAAAGCTGTAACCTTTGGAGGTATCCTTTCTACTGGACCAAAAATCTAAAGGTTAACATGGAACCTGTGCCCTAGTCAATAGTAAGTAGTAAGAAGTCAAGTTTGAGCACACACCTGGACAGTCTTGGATGGGCCTCTTAGTCACAATGGAGGACATGCTATTTTTCTCTTGCCTTATTTTCAAGTTTTGGATACTTTTCTGTAACAGGAAGCAGGATAACCCAATGCAATAAGCCTGGGTCTTTAATCTAGGTTTGAATCACAGCTCTGCTTGTGTGATTTTGGGGAAGTCCTTACCTTCTATGGTTTCCTCACAGGTAAAATGGGGATGACAGTAACACCCACTGCAAATAGATGTGGTGAAATTACATGACAGAATTGTGTAAAACACCCAGTAAAATGTCTGACACATAGTAGGTAGGTACTCAGTATTTTATTATAATAAATAAGATATGTCCACACCTATGCAAATGCGGTTCTTTCCTCTCTCTGTGCCCTGCCTCTGACCTTGTAAAGATCATTTCTTCTGAGGTTTGATACTGATAGGCCTGAGTAATCTAAGCTAAGTCTTGGTTTTCCCCATGATCTAGATAAGGAGAGGATCTGGGCAGTTTTCCTTCTGTTTTCTAATCAGTCAGCCGCACCCTGAGGGCCTCCTGAGTCCTTCATCACACAAAATGAAATCCATTTTCTTTGTGCAGTCCCTGTGTCTTGGCAGATGTGAGTCAGCATCCTGTTCCTTGCCCCTGGACAATAACGACACATTTTCCATGGAATGCCAGATGTGGAGCTGACTTGGGGTTTCCACCCACAGAGAGGAGGAGGAATCTCCAGGGGGCTGATTTTGTGGTTTGGGATTCAGCCATTATTTTAGACTGCAAGTGTTCTTTATGTTTTAAAGATACAGCCGATGGTTTAAGGGACCCAGGACCCTAGAGTTTTTGCTTGAGACCTGCTGCCAGTGGCGCCTCCTTGTGGCTTCAGAGCCGTTGCTTCAGGTCGATTGGCATTTAAGCCAGTGGCTGACCTTTCTGATGTCCCAGCTCAGAGTGCTGGAAACAGTTTTGTAGTTAGCTGATGAGATTAGCTGACCACTTTCATTCAGGAAGAAATGATTACAAACTTCCTTGTGCTGTTTCCCATCAGGAGCCAAATAAATTTACGTCTTGGTTCTTCATTCTTGAAAATCTTATCTTATATTAGCTGTGAAAAGAAATTTTTAAAAATGCGTCTGAATCACAGAATTTGTGTTCTCTCACCTCTTAGTCTGTAGGATCTCCCACCCACGTCCCTGTTCCCCAGTGCGAGCCTTGCTTAGGTTACTTTGTGACCTTCCACGTCAAACACAAGTGGAAAAGGAGCATTATTCAGGTTTATTGGGTTTTCCTTATGCTTTTGTCCCACTCACACTGGGCCCTTCCACCCCACAAGTACATCCCTACACACGGGAACGTGAATGATCTGAAAGTGTAAATGCAGAAGGCAGAGCCTCGTCTCCCTGGCGTCTGCGCCTGTGTTAAATTTGTTAAAGCTTTCGTAGTGTACTGGCACTCGCTCTGTTGACGACAGTTAATGCTGACACAGATAGCTGAGTGTTCATTGCTCATCCTGCTGCTGTATCCTGGGCAGAAATAGTGAGTAACCGGATGACCCTTGCAGCTCAACCTGTACTGAACTATTTTCTACAGGAATAAACTGCCTCACCAATTAGGATAGCAGGTCAAGAGGAAGCAGCAGTGTTCTGAAGATAAGATGGTTAAATCCCACAGGCAGATATGTGTATTCTGGTGTTATGACATAGGACATGCCTTAAGTGGCTTTGACTAGGCAGTTGATCCTGGGCTCCATGAATTTTTCCTCTTTTCAGTTCAATTTGAAATTTGCAGACAATGGTATGGGAGAAATAGCTGATGTAGGTAAGGTTCTCAGAAGGGAGAAGAGGCTTCCATTTGCAGAAATAGCCTCCATTTAATTTCTTTGTAGTTGCTGGCATTAGCATTTTTGTAAAGCATCAGATTGTACACTCATAAGGTGTCCCAGCATGTTGGATGCTGCCTCTCAGCAGGCTGTTTGCTTGGTAAATAATTTAGTTAAAATACATTTAGATTCCTTCAGACTCTAGTAGTTGCTGCCTCCTAGGTGAGATTCAGGTTAACTACCCGGGCTCTTTATGGGGATTTCCAATAATTGGATTGAATTCTGTCTCTAGGCTGGACGCTTAGGTGCTATGAACAGAAAAGCGAAAGTTGTTTCATTGACTAAGAGCATGAGACTACATTGCAGTTTGTGCAGTGAACTCTTTTCAGGTGTTATTTCTTACGTGGGTTGTTTAGACAAAAGCATTTCTTTCCCTAAAATTACAGTTGACCCTGCACCTCACAGAAGCAGTTGGTAGAGGTATACTTAAACGTCTCGCCCATAGGCAGGTTTCTAATGATTCCTCACCCATGCTTATTCACCTCTGTTGGTGATTCTCAAAGATTCACCAGGGAGCCAGGTGAAATGCTGCTTCTTGGGTCCAAAGTCCAAGAAAACCTTTATTCAGTAGCTCTCAGGTGGGGCCCAGGGAACTGTGTTTTTAGTAAGTGCTTCATGTGATTCCAATTCAGGTGGATCCAGGACCACATTCCGACTCAAACATAACCTTTGCATTTGTTCCAGAGGGAGAATAATTTTTCATGGGTCAGTGTTCTTGGTATGTGTTCAGGTCAGCAGCCCCAAAATTGATTTCAGGAAATAATTGAATTTAGGTTATAGGATATAATCGTATTTTGTTGTTGTTCTCCAGCATTTTCAGACTTGGGTAAGAAAGTTAAATATAGAGCAGAAACACATCTATAAACAAATGATTTTCCTAATATAAAGTTAGAACCATAGAATACTTAGAGACAGAGAGCACGTACCAGGGAGCACTCATGCATGTAGGTAGGTGTGCATCCATGTGTACATGCCCACACACGTCCACTAAAGTAGCCTCTAACTTTAATGTGTCTTTGAATAAATCTATCCTGCCCATACCTAATTGAAACTAAATGTGTTAAAGCTTGATTTGACCCGTTAGTGTTTTGTGGGAAGGCAGATGTTTCCACAGGTGACAGTTACAGAGCTGGGCCTCAATCTCTGATCTTCAGCATCTCTATCTATAAATTAGGACAGGAATTAGCTATCCCCACTGAGTGATCAAATAAGATAGTCGGTGTTAGGATGTTTTGGAAACGAAAGAGTTATATAGATATAGTTCCTAATTATTTTGCAAATTGTGTTTTATTAACTAACTTATTTAGAACTGTGCTAGGAATCTGTTGAAGTGAAATCACTAGTTGATTCTACATCAATAATTGTATATTATTCATAGTGTATTTAAAAAAGAACCTTTTATGGTCATTATGGTGAACTTTGAAAGCATAGATAATCAAAAGAAAGAAAATAAATTATCCATAATCCCACTACTGACTATTAAAATTTTGGTATAAAGTCTTCTGGATGTTTTTCTGGATATTTTTCTATATATGTCTGTGTATTTTATAAAAGTCAAGTTATACTGGGTGTACTGCTTTGCAACCTTTTAAACAGTATATTGTGAACATTTTTTATGTCAATTAATACTTTACACCATCATTTTATTTTTATTTTTATTTTTTTAAACGCCAGTTTATTATTTTTTTTCATACTATATATATATAAAATTTTTTTTAACATTTTATTTTTGTATTTCCTCCTTCCCTCCTTCCCCTCCCCTCTGTAACCACTAGTCCATTGTCCATGTCTATGAGTCTCTGTTTGTATGTCCTGTTCATTTGTTGCTTTTAGGTTTATATTCCACATATGTGATATCATGTGATTTTCATCCTTTTCTGTCTGGCTTATTCCGCTTAGTATGATTATTTCAAGGGATCCATCCATGTTGTTGCAAATGGTAGTATTTCATCTCTTCTTATGGCTGAATAATATTCCATTTTTATACCATCATTTTAAATGACTGTACTTATTGCATCCCTTTATATGAATGAAAAAACATTTATTTAATCAGTCTTCTATTGGATATAGTTCCCCCCTTTATTTTTTGATGTTATATATGATGTTGAAATAAGCATCTCTGAAACTGAATCTCCTATACACAGTTGGGTTTCTTTATTGACATTGCTATTTTGAAAATCAAAGCTAAAGTAATAGATGCTGCAATTAATATAACTGACTAATGTATTGGAATGAACTCACTTTGAAATGAGTATATTAATACAAAAATGTTATTTATTTTTATACCCAGAAATTCTAACTTTCTACTTTTTACCCTTTCTAATATGATGGAGAGTTGGGGATACGTTCTCTGTCAGTCTGTTCATGTCCCCTGCCTCAAATCATCACAGTTCTGACCTTTCTGTTGCTTTGGAACTCTGCTGATTTCCTATAAGCCAGGCCATTTGCAGTTCACATGTGACTTCATGGACTCAGCCACTCTGTTCTCTTACCCAAGAATTACCTATCCAGTTATGGCCAAGACTCTTTATTAAACAAAGTTCTTAATCAGTCAAGAGAGAGACCTTTTACTTTATGAATTCTTAAAAATCATGCTTTCTTAAGGTAAATGGCATGTTAGGAGTATTTCTGATATAAAATTATAAACTTTCAGATACCAGAAGGCATTGCTTATCTTTGTAAATACACATGTTCCAATTAAAATAGGCACTAAAATATTTTGGTGGCACTTCAAAACTCCCAGTTTAGATTTAATTTAGATTAAAACACTTATTCTTTTTAATAAAGTTATAAAATTGATTATTAAAATTGCCTATTGAAGATTAAAAGCAGTGGAATGTTTATTTTCCTTACAAAACAATTTAGTCTTCAATAAGTATGATTGTATTAATCAATTATGCTATTAAAGTACAACTGCCATATTAAATCCAACTCATTTGTCATGACATTTTCTATAATTATAGAAATTATACCTAGCTACTTATATAGCCATAATTCTGCAATAAATATAAATAATTGTCTCTATTAATTCAGTTCACAGTTACTATCTATAAAATTCTCAGTTAAATGGCAATTTGGAGACCTTCATTTAAAATCCTCCTAAATCTTTGTTGTTCCATCTGACTGCCAGAGTCCTACAAATGCACTTCCTACTGTTGGTTCCAGAAACCAATTTATGAATAAAGTAGTTTAAAAAAAAACAAACAACAAATATTTAAAAGGTCTACTTAGGCTTGAGATTTGAGGCTGTCAGGGATAAAAGGGTTTATATGTTGGGTGGGGGGTGCTGACAAGATGAGAGAGAATAAATTTTGATGTCCTGGTATTTTCCATTTGGAAAACAGTATATAAATCTCAGTTTAAAACACTCTTGTTTAAAACCTATATAAGCCCAAAGGACTAGAGCATATAGTTAATTATTCACAACTTGTATTTCCATAGGTGTGGACGAGGTCACCATCGTCAACATTTTAACCAACCGCAGCAATGAACAGAGACAGGATATTGCCTTTGCATACCAGAGAAGGACCAAAAAGGTACAGTTTCGGGGATGGAGAGCATACCTTGTTGAATTTCATTTCCTCAGCTATCGCTTTTTCTTTTCATGAATTCTGGCTCATACCAGCAAGAGCCTTCTGGAACCCTTGGGGTTTTCCTATTCTTGTATTAATCAGAGTTTGCGCACGCATGGCCTCTGGACCTCGGAACTCATATATAAAGACCACACCCTCCTCCAACTCAGAGTGGAGGGAGTAGTTCTGGGAATAGAAAGTTGAAAAGAAGCAAAGTACCAACATCAGGTATTTTTAATTAAATGCTTACTTTGTGCTAGGCTACATGTAGTTCTCTACATGTAGCAACAACTTATTTCATCTTTATGACTTCTGCAGGTTCTTGATAAGATGTTTCTAATTTAATGTTAGGACACTAGCCTCCATTGAGTATTGATCCTGACATGCTCCTCTCATTCTTAAGAAAAATAAAATAAATAAATACACTTGAATTCTTAAGAGCTTTGCAATGGGCTTAGTAGTTCATTTGGTCTACCAGGCTATCTTCAGCTTGCCATACTCCCACTATTTAAAGGGTCTTTGTGTGCTTTTTCTCTTGCTTGTCCACCAGTGGTTAAAGAACAGCCCAGGGCTTGTTCATCCTTTATTTTGTTGCAGTGTTAGGAAATTTTATTTTTATTTTTATTTTTAAGGACGGGCTGCTTTATTTTTAACTTCTTGCTATTAAAAGCTTTTGACTTATTCTTGGATGGTGCAGTAACTGTGGCTTCCTTCAGCTCCCGTTTGACTTAGGGCTTTTACTCGTAGCCACGGTGGAGGTGAGCTGGAAGGATTCTGGAAGACATTTCTGCTCTTAGGGTGGCCATGACCACCAGCGTTTGGGGAGTTACAGGTCAATCCCTGCTTTCGCTCTCTCCCACACCTCCCAAGACAGTTGGAAAAGGCATAATAGGAGGAGGGCATCTGGCTTCTTTCATCTTGTGTGCATTAAAATTCTTTTTCCACCTACACTTATATTAATCTTCTGTAAAGAAGTACAGAAGGGAGTATTTTTTTCCATTTTTTTTTTTAATTAAAATATAATAGACACTTAGTTGCTCATATTAGAAGGGAGTATTTTATTTCTCCAGTTTCTGAAAAAGATCTGTGAGCTGGTAGAGCTGAGTTTCGCTTGGAGCAGAAGGCCCATCTTGTTGGACAGTGTGCCTGAAATTGTTCTTCACCCGTCACTTAAAGGGTGGGGTCTTGGAACACACTTGGGTGTATACACATAAGTGTACGTGGAAATACAGAAGTCTGGATCTTGATTTCAGATCAGATAGGTGGAGGACAAAGCTATCATTGTTGGGAGGAAGATACTACTAGAGTCATGATGGGGTTCAGTGATCTCACAGGATTTGCTGAGTTCTGGGGACAGCTTACTTCTAATTCTTGATGTCTCTTAGCCTTGGGCTAAGGAGAACTGTCGTGTTTTACAGAAAGATACATAAACTACTTGAGATAATTTCTGAAGGAACTTTTGGAAGCAGAACCTTATTGTTTTGAACGAGTTGTTTGTGTAGTAAAGGAGAAAGCTCTGTATTGCAGACTGCTTTCGGGATATGGACCGAAGCTGCCAAGGTGATGAACTTGAACAACATAGGCAGAGCTAGGAGTTGGGAAAGAGTTGATATTAATGTTGCTTTCATGTTCAAGCAGAGGCCAGATGCCAGGTTTCTCTATATAAGGAATGGTTATGTTTTGTCAGACATTTCTGGAGTACTGTTCAGTGCAAACCCTGTGCTAGACATTATGAGAAGCAGGAAGTTGAACGCCCATAAGGAATTTATAATAGAAGTGGAAGAAGTCAGTAGGTACACAAATGCTATTTGAGGTTTGAACGGAGAATGGGTAGAGGGGAGTGTCAAGGGTAGGCTAAGTTTGGAATTACCTAACCTCAAAGTTCCAAATCGGAAAATCGGTGCTATAATTGGAAGGTGTTGCTTTTACAGTCCCCTCCTAAGTGCTATGTATAACTAGGACAGCAGAAGCAGGGGAAAGTAGGTGGTAAAAAGGGGTTGGGCCAGATGATTTCTAAGCTCCATCTCAGTTCTCAACCTCTCTGTATGATTTGAGAAAATTCTCTCTGAAGCAGGCTGCATATCAACCGCTTAGCACCTGCAGGCAGCTCTGGAGACTGAACAGTGTAGATGCCATCATGTGCTGCTGGAAAGCAGGAGAGAAAAAAGAAGAGAGAAAAGAGGAAGGAAAAAGTGAACAGGGAACAAAATAATTACAACAGCAGAGTGCAGTCATCAGCCAATGCCTGTGATTTGTAGGAAATTTAATCCCTGAGGAAGTATCTTTAAGAGCCACATTGAATTAGGGTATCTGTCTACATCCATGGGGGCCGACTCAGACCTCCGACTTCAAATCTGTGTTAATGGTGACAGTGGGACCCTTAAGAAGTCATATGCAGCAGGGAAGTCAGGGGGGTAATTGAGGGGCTTTAGTCCACCATCATCACTGTCAAACCCATCCCAGTTTGTCACGGACAAGTAGATATTTTCGCAGTCTTGAATTAAGTGTTTTGCATAGGAAAACTTCATGAGCCCCTTCCAGCCATTCTGGGGCCTCTGAGTCCTTCTGGAGACTTTTGGAAGCCACCCCTGGAGCCACCGTGAACTTCTTTTACAGGAGAATATCAGCAGGTCACGAGGCCTCTGTTTCCCTGGAGACACTCGCCACTTAAACCAGCTCCTTCTTAAGAGAGTCCTTGACTCCAGAAAGTGCCAAGTCTTCCATGGGCTGTTGCCACATGCAAATGTTTTTAGAAAGTGCCCTCACACTCGTCTCTTTCTGAGGAGTTGCATACTGCTCTGGTTTCCTTTTAATCACTGGGGAGAAGGCAAAATGAGCTTGGATTTAAGGAGATTTTGTCAGAGCAAAGTCTGACCTTTCGGTTTCTGACATCTGAGTCTGTTGAAGGCATGTAGTTGAAGGATAGTTTGACCCAGGCCCCCAGGGCAGTGAGAATCACAACTTGCTTCACAAACACATCCCTCTTTTGTTCTACTCACCAGTATTAAAGCGCACATCGGTTACCAAGTTTTCCATGTTCTTGCCCATTTTTTCTGAAGGAACTTCCATCAGCACTGAAGTCAGCCTTGTCCGGCCACCTGGAGACAGTGATTTTGGGCCTATTGAAAACACCTGCTCAGTATGATGCTTCGGAGCTGAAAGCCTCCATGAAGGTAAACACATGTGAGATGCAATCTCTGTCAAATCTGCCATTAATATTTGTGAATTACAGCTTTCTGAATGTAATTAGGTGATTTTCAGTTTTGTTGAATTCTCATTTGGAACCATCTTTTTTTGAATCAACCGAAGCTAAAAGTCTCAGGATTCGTACCAAAAATATTTCAATTACATTTTTTTTAAGACCGTAAAGAAATTTTATGATGCAGAGAAGTCAGTTACCAGCTGCTACTGCTTGGCACCTGGGCAATTGAAATACCATTTGGAAAAACTACTTCCTTGATTACATTTCCTCCTTAAAAAAGATTTGTTGTGATATTAAGGCAAAAGTAAAACTCAGAGCTTTTGTTAAGTGAAGCTTGCAAATTCTGTCCATGCTCTTTTGGTGTTCCTTTTTCTGACTTTCTCCTTATCAGTTGTTTGATTCAAATTCGGGCAAAATCAGAACCTACAGTGCATGTAAAGGGTGATTTCAAACCATGAATGGTACTTGTGTTTAAAGTATCGGACAGAACACATTTTTTTTTAAGAGTTCTTTTGATTAGAATTTTAGGTTAAATGAGATAATAAAGATTCCAGTTTGGTACCTCTTTGAATTTTGTGCATACACAAAACCTCAAGTGTTATATAAGTGTAACATGCATAAACAAATGCATGTTACAGCAAAGCACAGGAGAACCTTTGTCATGGTGTGCCTGAAACACTTTGAGTGATCCGATACTGCCCTCTGCTGATAAAACTGGGTAAAGCCTCCGCCTTAGGGGTAAAGCTATAGTTTTGATTTTTTATTCTAAGTCCGAATGCGTTTTCTGTGATGCCACACTGTTCCTGAATTATGAAGAGACTGAGCTGTAAGCCTGTCACTAGAGCTAATATCACACAGTTCAGTTGTCATCCTTTTCTCCAGGGAGTACTTCAAGAGTGAGGCAGCTTCACACACCAGGCATTTCCAGGGTCCAGAATTTGATAGTGTAGGGCTGCCAAAAGATTTGTTGTGAAATCTTTCTTCCTTCGGTTATCCAGTTTAGCTCAAGCTGTGCTCAGTTTATTTGAGCATACTTGTTCTGAGTTACCTAAGTAGGCTATGTTGCAGGGAAGGTATAACTGAGAATGATAAAATGTCAATAACATGTAATGATCCTGCTTAATAAAAAGAACACTCCTGAAAACCGAATCTTGGGACCCTTGTAGCCATAGGTTTCCTCAGACCATTATCACCTCAGATCAGTTTATCTTATTTTCGTCAAGAATTCATTTAGTTGTGATTTGTACTATTTTACTGGTATCTATTACCAGGATTAGTGACTTGAAACAGACCTGTTTGAGCTGTCAGTCACCATTGTAATCTATGTAATTGGGCCCAATGAAAGGTGCTTTGACTTCTAAATCTTTGACCTTGTGCCAGCTCTTCCATTAGCTTTCACAGTTGACTACCCTTCTGAAATCCATAAAGCTTGAAGTGACATTAACTGAACTATGCTTTTTAAAAAAAAAAAAAAAATCCGTTTTGACTTCTGGCAATACCAGTGGCAATATCTGCCATATGTTACAGTAGAAGTTGCCCTTGTGATAGGAATTGTGAACAGTCTGTGGAAAGGTTGGGCCAAGTTTTGGAAATTGCCAAGGTCACCTTCGAATACACAGATAAAAACACTGTTAGAATTCTCAGGTACTAGCACTAATATATCAGTGATGGAAGAAAACAGATCTTACATTGCCATACCTATTTTACATTTCAGCACTGTCAAGATAAAACATTTCTTCTAATGCATGAGCTATTTTTAGACGATATTTCTGTCATCTTTGAGATTAAAAAACTGCCCTCTAAAATATTTGAAGATGCTTGGTAGTCATTCTATAACATTTGTGTAGAATGTTGTGTATTGTGTAGACCTTTTGCTAAAAGGGAAATAAATTTTGGCTTTGGTAAAACCTCTGAATCATGATTAAAAACTGGAGGAAGAGGCATTGGTTCATAGATTAGATTAAGAATAAAATTCAAAATTAACCATTAACCTGAGGCTTAGTTTATATTACACAGACCACTTTTCAGGGACCTATAAACTCTAATAAGTTTAATTAATAGCTGACACACTTTCCATGTGGATAAGTAAGTTTCTCATTGTGTTAACACCTTGTAATTGATTTACATTTTAAACAGTTGTAATTCTACTTAGTTCAAAGTGATATTTCCATTTCCGGAAAGACAAGTATTAGAGAATCCTGATTATTAAATCTTGACTTTGATCATGAAGCCAGCTTTGAAATACATGTTTCATTGGGTCCTTTCAAGCTATCTGGCATGCTCAAAAGTGTATGTATTAAATTTGAATACATCACCCATCAAATTCTTATTCCTTAATAAAGTGTTGGTGTTAAGGTTTATTTGGCACTTCATTATTTCCTTTTGCTTCAGTAAAATGCCTGAAGAGTGCATAGTAATCAAGCAAAAATGGAAGTACAAGAATGAAATTTTTAACATTAATCCAATTTTACATTTCAAAGAGATGAAGCTAAAAATTTCATCTTTTCTATACCTTTCCCTGGTAAAAAGACTTAATTTCGATCTAACGATGCTGGCTGCAAATGACAACATAAATCTCTATGTTCCTTTATTTTAAATTATAGAGCAGAATTGGTTAATGAGGAAATTTATTTTCTATCAGAAAAACAGGTGATTATATAACTTGGAAAATAAAAAAATAACTGGGAAGAAAAAGTTATTCAATTTATAAGCCCATCACCAAAAGGCAACCGCTTTTAACATTTTGGTGTATTCCATTGCTGTCTTTTCCCATTCACTGTATATATATTTAATATAGTTGAGCTCATATATGTCACTTACACCATCTTGTCTTCTGGTGAAGCACTTTTTAAAGGAATAGAAAATAACCTGTGCCGAAGAATACAGTGAGATCCCTCAGGAATGTAGAAAGAAGCATGTTAATAGATCCAGTCCATGTTTGCAGTTTACCTGGTTGAGATCAGAGAAATAGGCTAATGGCCAGGAAGACTTTCCCTGCTTATGTCTGTGCTGCCTGGTTCACAGGGGCTGGGGACTGATGAGGACTCTCTCATTGAGATCATCTGCTCAAGGACCAACCAGGAGCTACAGGAAATTAACAGAGTCTACAAGGAAAGTGAGTAGCCCTAGTTCTGTGATGTTTCTTCTCAGCCCAGTTTCTGGGCTAGTGTTTGGGTTACAGGGCCCAGATAACAGATGGAGAAACGCCTGCCATCCGTAGTGTCCAGGGCTTTGCTGTGGTCCAGGTCCCTCTGCTTCACCTCCTTATGGCCTGGGTTTGATTATTATGTTCTGCTAGAACTTGTACAAAAGGATAGATAGGAGGGAAAGGAGAGAAAACAAAACTTTTTGAAAAAAAGATCTGGTAGGGAGAAGTAGAAAGTATTATACATGGATTTCATTTATTGGGTGCTATTCAGTCTCTGCTCAGGAGGTTCCCAGCTCTGGACCATGGTTGTATAATTGTTGTAAGAGGCATGTGGACCTCTGTGCACCAAGGAGTATAAGAGACAGTGGGTAGAATAAATGATACATTTTACATGTGTGTTCCTGTGTTTCAAAATAGATACTATTTTGAGTTATAAAATACAAATTCATTCATTAGATACTATTTAATTCTTACTAGTTCTAGCCATTGTGAATTTTCTCAGTTGGTGGATAATAAAAATAAAGTACAATTTGGGGCGGCGGTAGCCCTCCAAATTTTTTGATGTTCAAATGAGCATAGTCAAGGAGGTTGGGAAATAGTATTTTAGCTACAGAAAAGGTCACTGATTAAAGGTGAACTGAGGACCCCTGATTTGATCAAGCTCTGTGTGTTCCTTGTCACTGATAATAACACTGGCTCTAATTTCATGAAGGTAAACATTCTAGAGAATCCACTCTCATTTGGGCAGGTATATCGGTGCTGCCACAGCCGTTTCTGCTTTTCAGAGGCTTATAGGGCAGAGGGTATTTGGGGTGGGTAGGTGGCCGCCTGCATAGGCAGGAAGCATAAATCCACATGCGTTTTTTTCCCAAGTGTACAAGACTGATCTGGAGAAGGACATTATCTCTGACACATCTGGTGACTTCCGCAAGCTGATGGTTGCCCTCGCAAAGGTTGGTTTCCCATTTATTTCTTTGTCCTTGCTTCTTCCGAAGGCAAGTCACATACCTCATTTTATACTCGGGCACGAATTAACTCAATCCTCTGTGCTTGCATCAGAAATTCCAGCTGCATTTCCAACAGTGGGTTAGCACTGCCACTGCAGAGTTGTCGTTCTTGTATAATAGGATTTCTTATCCAGCAGAACCTCGTGGTCAGGGGGACTTGGGGGCCAGAGGAGGACTTGGCAGCTCTCCGGTCCTGGCCTGGATGTGTGTGCCAGCTCTTGCTGCATGGCTTGGAAAAGGTCACTTTGCCTCTGTCTGTGGTCACTTGCAGGAAGTACCTTCTTGTTTCTTTCACGTGCCCTCACTTCGTATGAGAGGATTTACCCATGCAGTCCTTTGCCTGGACAGGAGTGGGGTTCTTTGTTTGCTAATGTTAACACATTAATGTGATGAAGAGCATTTCCCTTCTGAATCTGAGTTCTGACCAGTGTGCACTTTAAGGCCCGATGACAAATGATTGATTGGCGTGCTGCGTCCTGCCCACTCGCATTTCGTTCCTGTAACAGTGCCACCTCCCTGCCTCTCCTCTCTTCCACCTGCTCTGTGTACCACCATCCACCCATCTTTGCAATCCCTTTTCACCATTTTATTCCCCTGATCGAACCCATTTCTGCTGCATCAAATCCAAACTTTCAACTTCTTTTAGAAGTTCTCTGTACCCTGGTTCTCCTTAACTTAATCTTCTAGGATTCCCTCCTGCTTACCGTCTGCTCCAGCTGGGCAGCACCTCACTCACCTGTGATGTGCTCGGCCTCCTCCTGCCACCGCTGTTCCTCCAGTGCCGAATGGCTTTCTTCCCCTTCCCCTGCTAGCTCCTGACTCATCCTTCAAGGTTCACTCTAGCCATACCCCGTTGTCTGCAGACTTTGCTGACTATACTCTCTGACTGATTTCTCCCTTATTCTCATTTCACAGTTTAGAGCCATGGATTACTGTGTTGTTTTACTCTGTTCCATGCTTATTTCTCCATCTGGATTGTAAGCTCTCTGAGGAAAATAACTAAAATAAATATCATTAGCTTTTTTTTTTTTTTTGGAGTGGGGAGGATTCTGTAAGATGCATACCCTGGAATGGGTACCAAGGAGAGGGTTGATGATATGAGGCACAACCCTTGTCCCCATCTGTCCTCAATTATTTTACCCACTTTGGTCTTGTCTGTACTTCAAAGTGAAGAAAAAATTTAAGTGACTATTTGTTCAGTAGATTAAATAATGGCTTACATAGGTTGGAGAGAAAAATAACATTTTCCATTTAAAAATATGTAAAGGAATATATTCAATGTTCTTAATTTTTTTTTCTTCTGTAGGGTAAAAGAGCAAAAGATGGATCTGTCATTGATTATGAACTGATTGATCAAGATGCACGGGTAAGTGCCAGGCTTTTTGGTGTGAGTTTCTGTTTTCTGGTTAGTCTCTGGTTAATCTGCATGGTAATTACCTCTCTTGTGTAACAAATGACCTCCAAATATAGTAGCTTAAAACAACAAACATTTATTATCTCTCAGTTTTGGTGGGTCAGGAATTGGGGAGTGGCTTAGCTGGGTGGTTCTGGTTCAGGACCTCTCGTGAAGTGGCAGACAAAAGGGCCTGGCAGGGCCAGGAGGATCTGCTCCAAGGAGGCCCACCCACTTGGCTATTGGCAGGAGGCCTCCGTATCTCCATGGGCCTCTGCAGGGTTGCTTGGGTGTCCTCACGACATGGCAGCTGGCTTTCCCCAGAGTGAGGGATCTAGAGGGAGAGCAAGGAGGAAGCCAAGTGCTTTGTGCCCTAATCTCAAGAGTCGCACACTGTCACTTCTGTCCCCTATTCACTAGAAGTCAGCCACTCTGGCCAGCCCACAGGCTGTGGGAGGGAAAGTAGGCTCCACTTTTGGAAGGGAGGAATGTCAAAGAGCTTGTGGGCTTCATTTTCACTTTGTGGGAGCGATAATTATTAAAAGATACTCTCTTACACTGCTGGTATTAATTAGAGGATCAGTACTAGACTCACATGTACTCGTTTAGGCTTTGCTTGTGTGGAAGTACCAGTTTCTGCAGGGCGTAATACAGCTGGGCACACTGGCATGCATTTGCTACAAATGAACACCCAAGAGTAAACGATATGAGAAAGTAGGAAGATGGTGAACACACAGTCAGGGATAGGAAGGAAGGCTTATTGCCCTTTGTGGTGGGGGAGATGGGGAGGGTGGCAGAGGCCCTTCTTTCTTTTCTGAATAGAACTCTTGCTGGTTCTAGTCCCATAATCTCTGAGAACTATTTCTTAAGCCGATTCACTATGAACTACATGCTTTGCCTGGAGGGTCAGTAGCTACCTCAAAACATTTCGTAAGAGATGCTGAACGAAATTCATTTAAATTTATATTAGTTTTAAGTTTCAATATATTTCACACAGCACTTTTAGCAGGCGGTAAAGAAGGGTTTTAACTAAAGTAATGGAAATTAGAGTTTGCCACTCCCAGGTGGTAGTCACAGAATGAGTATCCACTTGCATAAGCCTCTCTCCCTTCCAGCCACTGTTAGCATTATTTATAGCCTTAAATTTCCAGAGACTGAAAGTAAGGTTGGACTGGCTCCTTTTCCAGCTCTATCATTTGCTGAGTCTCTAAGAAACTTGGGTGGTGAGGGGGCAGTAGGTACCTGCCTTCACTAAATGACCACCAGCTTACTTGCTACTCAAACTGCCAAAAGGGAGGAGAACTGGATATGCTAATGAACATTTGCTTGTCCTATATGTAAGTAGAAGCTCTTGGTCCTTTTAAGTTCAGAGGAGATTTGTACAGCACTGACCTCACAGTCGGGCTAGATCTGTCTGTGCCTAAGGAAGACTGCTCTTGCTTAAGACTTGTCTAAATAGTACACATTTTTCCCACATCTGCAGTGCGATCAGCCTTTCTTTCATTTGGCATTTTGAATGGGTAGGTTTTTAGGTTTTTTTCATGACACTTTTTATGACTTGGCTTTGTATCATGTTACCTTTCCTGGCTGGCTGTGCTCGTAGGATCTCTACGATGCTGGAGTGAAGAGGAAAGGAACTGATGTTCCAAAATGGATCAACATCATGACTGAGCGGAGCGTGTGTCACCTCCAGAAAGGTGGGTGCTGTGCTGAGAGGTCTTAGAGCCTAGGGGCCAAAATGTTGGGACTCGGCTCTGCCGGAACAAAGTTCACTCCCCACATTACACTCGCATTTTCCCTTACCACATCCATTTGCTCTTCTCTCTCATTTTGGATCCTTCTTTCTCCTAAATATTTCCCATGGTTTGATGCCTTAGCTTGCTGCCCCTTCTTGTCTGAGGATCATTTTATCTTGCTGTATTTGTTGAAGCAATGGATTTTGTTGGGTGCTATGTTTTGTGGCTTCCAAGTAGGATGGGTTTCACTCAGGGGAGGTGGAGGTGTTCAGACTTAGCACTGCCGTTCAGGACTAGTGCATCGGACAGCTGTCCCAGGGCAACTGGTGCAGTGTCAGCTCTGGTTCAGCTGCTAACCCTCTAGGATGCTGTGATTGTCCTCATTTTTTCTTTTTTAAATTGTGGCGCACAACCGCGTGGGTGATCACTGACAGCTTTGACTAGTAGCTCTGTTGTAGTAATTATTTGTTGCTTTTCCTTAGTATTCGAAAGATACAAGAGCTACAGCCCTTATGACATGTTGGAGAGCATCAAGAAGGAAGTCAAAGGAGATCTGGAAAATGCTTTCCTGAACCTGGGTGAGTAAGCATGGCCCCCCATCCCTGGTGGACATCAACTTTCAGTAAACTGTGTCGAAGTGGAAGGAAGGAAGGCTCATCTTATTGACTCAAGTGTGTGTGGGAGGTGCAACTCCTTTACATGGTGGTTTTGTGATCTTCATTGGTTACAACCACAGTGGAGCTGAATGTTTCAGAGGACGCTGGTTTTCCTTGCTCTCTTCCCATTTTGCAGCCCCTTCCTGTGAGTCAGGTCATCTGGTTTGTGTTTTGAGGTCAGCCCCTCACCCCCCACTGGTGGAGGGGAGAGGGGTTACTAACTCCTTTTCTTTCCACAGTCCAGTGTATCCAGAACAAGCCCTTGTATTTTGCTGATCGACTGTATGACTCCATGAAGGTAAGAGCAGCCTGCTGAGAGGTCCATGTTTCCACACTAGGCTTTTCTTCTTTTGTGTCTCCAAACTAAGTCTCCTTGACTAGCAGATGGAGGAAGAAACCCCACTGTCTAGAGGCAGGAATGCCCCCAGTCAGCTGTGATTGTATTTAACAGGTGAGAAAACCACAAATCCATCTTCTGCCTCTCTCAACTACTTGAACACATGTTTGTGTACAGGTAGAAAATAAAAGTGCCTGGGAGCAACAACACGCCAGATGGTAATCGTGTCTGATTCCCACTCAGATTTCTTAGTGATCCCCTCCTGTTACCTCAGAGTGAAGACAAGCAAGGAAAGGAGAGATTATTAAGTGACCAATGTACAATGGAGGTTGTGCAACTTACTTTACCTTAAGTTATTACCAAAGAACCTGAGGCTTATTATTATTTTGCTGTTGTTGTTTTCTTTATAGTTGAGGAGACTGGCGCTCCGAAAGCTTCAGCTTGCTTGAGGTTACGTAGCCAGATTTGAACTCGAGTCTGACTCCAAAGCCAGCTCAGCAGCTTTCCCTTGGATGAACTGTCTCTTTCCATAATCACATCCCATTTTCCATGCCTCAAATGTGCCTAGTGCTTTCTAGCTTCCAGGCCTATCCATTTTCTCCTGGGTCATCCCCTCATCCACACTGCCTCTCCCCAGTCTCTCCTCAGCCTCCATATCAAATATGACCTGTTCCTTGGTGCCTCTGGTCTGAGACTCTAGAAGTAAACTCAGTCATCTTTATTGGTCAGACGATGGTGGCGTATCTCCTCTAAACCACTAAGGGCCAGGAACTTTTTGTTACATGTGGAAACTCACATCCTTCTTGATCTGAGCCCTACAGTAGTTAATGCTCAGTACACATTTATTGAATACACAAGTGTGGGTTTGTGCTCATGTCATCCTGGTGTTTCATGCTCGTTTTCTCTCCTGGAATAGTTATGCTGTTACCTTTACAATCTCTTAGAGGGCAGCATCAAGAATTCAGATCAGTTCCGTGTGCAAGAAGACTTACTAGATCCATTTTTAATTATCGCTGAACACTGATTCACATTGTCAGTGAATTGTAACTTGGAACTACTACTTGACTTTCAGGGCAAGGGGACTCGTGATAAGGTCCTGATCAGAATCATGGTCTCCCGCAGTGAAGTGGACATGTTGAAAATTAGATCTGAATTCAAGAGAAAGTACGGCAAGTCCCTCTACTACTACATCCAGGTGAGCCCTGCAGTGCTGTGCCGGCCCTGCCTTGCCATCAGAGGGCCCGGGTCCGTGGGCAAACGGCCTGTTAGAACAGTGCCAGAGTAGTGGTTTTGTTTTCTAACTCACTGAGAAAGAGATGCTAGTCATCAGATATCAGAGATTTATTTAAAAATAAGTAAATTTATTTACAATTCGTCTTGGAATCCTATAGAGTCAGGCAAAATATTTTCTATATCCCACATCTGTTGATTCTGCAATGATAATTGGTGTTCCTGATGATGGTCCTGCAAGACTTACTGACAACCTCAAGAGACTTAGATCAATTCAGTTTTACATTTTATTATATTTCCATTTCTTGAAAAATCTCCTGTGATTTTTCAAGAAACTTTTACTCAGAACTCCCACCTCTCCATCAATTTAGTCTCTCTGTTTTGGAGAGACGGAGCAATTGTGTCTAAAGAGTGATTGCATTTTTAGTGGTCCTACCGTGCGTAGTTCAGACAGGCGTTGCCATCCCCCTTTCTAAAAGAGCCCAACATTTCCCAAAACACGTCAGTGGTTACCAAGGATGAATTTAGAAGTGGTTTAGATAGTTATATCCAGGTTTATTAGGAGCCGTGTTTAAAGTTTAAGCACCATGTAGACCTTTAGTAATTGTTTCTTCACCATACTAGCTTATTTCCATGTGATCTTAAGAACCCAGGAAATAGACAGTGAGGCAGAAAAATACCCTGTCTTCTATGGAAGGGAGAAGATCAGGAAGAAAAGTGGTGGTGTTTGCAGGACCTCACAGCAGTGAGAGCAGGTTGGGTTCTGTCGCCACGGTCACTTATCACGTTAATCCCCAGTACCTCACCTTCTTTTACCCTTGTAGTAATAATGTGACCTGAAAGCCTTCCCTAGGCCATACTCCCTGAGGGTCCTCCAATGATGATGATGGTTTGGGTGTGACCTTCTAGGCCTTTGTGTCTGGGCAGGTCTCACAGAGTCTTCTCTGTTAATAGTGGCAGAGGCTCTGCCTGCATGTTATTACGAAGTTTGGGTCTTTTTCTTGATATTGAATTTTCTTTTTCTCCTTGGCCATTTGTAGCAAGACACCAAGGGGGACTACCAGAAGGCGCTGCTGTACCTGTGTGGTGGGGACGACTGAAGCCTACAGCTGCTCGAGCATCCAGGA
>NW_011888866.1:4380651-4390662 GCF_000151845.1 Pteropus vampyrus
CGTGTGCAAGAAGACTTACTAGATCCATTTTTAATTATCGCTGAACACTGATTCACATTGTCAGTGAATTGTAACTTGGAACTACTACTTGACTTTCAGGGCAAGGGGACTCGTGATAAGGTCCTGATCAGAATCATGGTCTCCCGCAGTGAAGTGGACATGTTGAAAATTAGATCTGAATTCAAGAGAAAGTACGGCAAGTCCCTCTACTACTACATCCAGGTGAGCCCTGCAGTGCTGTGCCGGCCCTGCCTTGCCATCAGAGGGCCCAGGTCCGTGGGCAAACGGCCTGTTAGAACAGTGCCAGAGTAGTGGTTTTGTTTTCTAACTCACTGAGAAAGAGATGCTAGTCATCAGATATCAGAGATTTATTTAAAAATAAGTAAATTTATTTACAATTCGTCTTGGAATCCTATAGAGTCAGGCAAAATATTTTCTATATCCCACATCTGTTGATTCTGCAATGATAATTGGTGTTCCTGATGATGGTCCTGCAAGACTTACTGACAACCTCAAGAGACTTAGATCAATTCAGTTTTACATTTTATTATATTTCCATTTCTTGAAAAATCTCCTGTGATTTTTCAAGAAACTTTTACTCAGAACTCCCACCTCTCCATCAATTTAGTCTCTCTGTTTTGGAGAGACGGAGCAATTGTGTCTAAAGAGTGATTGCATTTTTAGTGGTCCTACCGTGCGTAGTTCAGACAGGCGTTGCCATCCCCCTTTCTAAAAGAGCCCAACATTTCCCAAAACACGTCAGTGGTTACCAAGGATGAATTTAGAAGTGGTTTAGATAGTTATATCCAGGTTTATTAGGAGCCGTGTTTAAAGTTTAAGCACCATGTAGACCTTTAGTAATTGTTTCTTCACCATACTAGCTTATTTCCATGTGATCTTAAGAACCCAGGAAATAGACAGTGAGGCAGAAAAATACCCTGTCTTCTATGGAAGGGAGAAGATCAGGAAGAAAAGTGGTGGTGTTTGCAGGACCTCACAGCAGTGAGAGCAGGTTGGGTTCTGTCGCCACGGTCACTTATCACGTTAATCCCCAGTACCTCACCTTCTTTTACCCTTGTAGTAATAATGTGACCTGAAAGCCTTCCCTAGGCCATACTCCCTGAGGGTCCTCCAATGATGATGATGGTTTGGGTGTGACCTTCTAGGCCTTTGTGTCTGGGCAGGTCTCACAGAGTCTTCTCTGTTAATAGTGGCAGAGGCTCTGCCTGCATGTTATTACGAAGTTTGGGTCTTTTTCTTGATATTGAATTTTCTTTTTCTCCTTGGCCATTTGTAGCAAGACACCAAGGGGGACTACCAGAAGGCGCTGCTGTACCTGTGTGGTGGGGACGACTGAAGCCTACAGCTGCTCGAGCATCCAGGAGTGGTGCCCCGTGCTTCCTGCTAACAATTCTAGAAAATCAGCTTGCAACTAACAGCCCCTCTGTGCCCCTCCCCGTGAGGAAGATGTTAGCATTGCCCCCTGCCCCATCTGTATTTCAGTTGCCTAAGCATTGCCTGGCTTTCCCATCTAGTCTCTCCTTTTAGCCAAAGAAATGAACATTCCAAGGAGTTGGAAGTGAAATCTATGATGTGAAACACTTTGCCTCTTGTGTACTGTGTCATAAACAGTTGAATAAACCGAATTTTTACTTTAGATTAAAGAACTACTATGTTGACCTCGCTTTCAATTTGTTTAAAAATCAAATGTACTTAAAGGCTGTATTGTTTAGTTGGTAAAGCTGTCCCTAGAGGAAGAATGCTCTAGAATCGAGATGTCCCATATGGTGGCCACTATGCAGATGTGTCTGTTTCTATTTAATTTATATGAAATAAAATAAGTTCATTTCCTCCGTCACGCCATTCACATTTCCGGTACTCAGTAGCCACTCAGCAGCGAGTGGGTTGAACAGCGCCGGTAGAGAACATCGCCACTGTAACGGAAAGTTCTGTTGGGCAGCTCTACATGCCCAGGAGATGATACAACCTCGGGGGGAAATTATCCCAGTGTCACCCCTCAGGTACTGATTTTCTGCAAGTAAATAAGATGAAAACAAACATCAGTGATGGCCTCAAACTGGGAAGAGAAATGGGGTGGGAAGGTAGATTCTGTTTAGCAGATATTGCACATATATCTTTAAGCCGTTAGATTTACAGGAAAAACACCTGCCCCAACCTCAAAGACTCGCCTATCTGTGAGTCAGGCTACAGCATTCTCGTAAATGACATCTGACAAAAGTGGATTGGGGCCACAGAAGAAAGAGATTGTTTTTGGCTATTAAGAACGATAACCTATAGGAGAAGGTAACATTTGATATGTGCCGTAAAGTCTAAGGCGAAGTTTTATAGCTGGGAGGAAGCTCTCTACGCAGAGTGTTAGAGTTCTGATGGATAAGAGGTAATTCATACAACTGGTACACATTTCAGAAGGCACAAAGACTATACCCAGTGAAAATTATGTCTCCTATTCTCAAACAGCCAGGGGCTTCCCTGGAGTCCTGTGGTTTCTTATCCTTTCACAGACTGCACAGTAAGCATATATGTGTTACTTATGTATCTAAGTTCATAACGTAAAGGTGCTGTTCATAGACTGCTAGCCCAGGATGCTGCAGTTTGCTTCCCTGGAGCAGGGTATAAGGCTGGGCATCTGTGGAAGTGAGGAGGTGACGGTAGGGAGTGAGTTGACTATCCCCAAACCCTTACACTACATTTCTCCTTGTTAGAAGATGCTGTATGAACCACTAATTCTTGACATTTGGCTGAGCCTTGGTGAGGATCAGCTGTGGACCCGTATGTGCCTCACCTGTATCTTTCTTGGCAAATTCCAGTAAATTCATAGGGCAAATTCCATAGTCTGCAGGCGGTAGGTAGGTGTGGAAATAAATGTGTGAAATGGCTAGTTGGATAGAAGTGGGAAGTTTGGAGAAATGGAGAGTGCTTGCCCCACTTCAAACATTCAAATTCAATTAAAATAATACTGTGTCGACCAGACAAAATACATCTATGAGCTGACTGATTTGCTATTTTGACCCTTTGATAAACTTTAGTTAGAAACTCAGATGAAACTTGGTGCTTGAGTCACTAGTGGCCCACGAAGTGTCTAAGGCCACTGAGATATTCTTTAAAAAGCAGGTTATGCAAAAATAGGGTGTTTTCTCAAATGTATCTTCCTATGCATGTTAGAATTGATGTCTCAAATCCCAAAATATACTTTTCCATGTAACTTGGGGCAGAGTTCAAGGAACTGCATAAAAGGCAGACCTTTTTGTTGAACCCAAATAGTCCTGTTGAACTCAGAACTGATAGGGCTGGGCAGAGGCTGTCACGAGCAATGTTTCAGATCAGGAAATATTTAGGCTTTGTTTCCTCCCACCATAACAGTGTATTTCAAGCAGCAAAGGGAACCTGGTAAAGGAGAAAGCAAGGCCATGCAGCCAGCGTGAGGGCAGGCTTAGGCTCCCGCCGTGCCCGGGACAGCCTGGCCACTGGCATGAGGGAAAATCCAAAAGGCAGGCAGGCACAGGAAAGACGCTCGGAGAACTTCCAAATGCTGTCTGCTGTCTACCCTGTATGGAGCAGTGTCGTCTAGTGTTTTCCAAAACTGACAGGGCGCTTGGAATTTGGTCTCATATTCTTCTGGATTCCAGCCTGTCTTTCTCAGTCAAGCTGTACAAACCATTTCTTGAAGTAGGGAGAACCATCTGGAGATTTGAATATTCTCCCAATTTTACTTTGTAAAGAGAAGGAAAGGGGCACAGACAGGCTTTAACGTTTTGTCAACTGATAATAACTTCGATTTTATTCTTCGAGGAGGTCGCCAGTGCCTGCAGTGCGGCCATGAAAGTCACAGAACTATGACTGTGAAAAGGAAGATGATTTTCCCTTAGACTGCATGGTGGGGCTGAACAGGGTTGTTAATTTGCACAATTCCAAGTGGCACCCTTTACACTGGTCTACTTCAACGGCATCTCCCCTGTAGCAGTGCACAACCTGAGCAGCCGTACGTGATGGCCCTGTGTGGTGACCCCAGGTATGTGTGGCCTGTTAGACCTTTTGTCACAGAGTTGGCTTCCAGATTAAAGTTGGAAGACAAATCTTACTTGGAAACAGATGGATAAACCTCTCAAGGCCTCGTTTTTTTTTTCTATGGAATCTCGATCTTGGGACTGGTTTTACGGGGCTATGCACAAATGACTATGCATATGAATCTTCTCAGTGTGCGAAGTTCCTATGGTGTGAATTATTAGTAAAGATAGCTAAGGCAGGGAAAACCAGGCTCACAAAGTGGCTACATTTAGCAAGAAAAATGATTTGAGGACAGAAATCTTTTAAATCAATTTTTAGTCTTTAAATGGCTCCGATCTCCAGGCCTCTCCTCACGTTTTGACAAACGGCTTTGGCTTCTTATCCACATCAGTTTATTTGACCTCCTTTTCCCATCAACTACTAAAATGAAAACTGCTGTGAGAAAGAGAGGGAGCAATTTTAAACATCTCATAGCAATGAGGCAGAACATGCTATAGCCATCAAGTTCTAGTTGTTCATTCTATTTATTGAAAAAAGCCTGTAGCCTGATTTCTTTTATGCGAGTACATTTGAGCAAGCAAAGTTTATAGAGATGACTTATCTCATTACATTAGAAGAGTGATTTGCTATCTCAGCATCTATAAGCAATTTTAACAGACATTTCTGGATGAAGAAAAGCTTTTGTAAATATATGCGAAAGACACAATTTCATCAAGCATTAAATTGGAGGTGCCCTGGAAAAATATTACATTTGTTCATTCAATTAGCTTGATTGTGGCTGAATTTTGTCCATGGAAGGCAGCATTTCTGCAGAAAAACAGAAGCATTCCCTATGTCAGCAGGTTTCCTAAAACAGAAAAGCACACTTTCCTCCTTTGCAAGTCCTCTTTTGCATTTGTGCTGTTCCTAGCTATGCGTCCCTAATCAGGCTGCTCAGTCTTGTTCTCCACAGTAGAGAGTAAGGGGAGAGTGAATCAGAAGCCAAATATTTAGGCCTTAAGGAATCCAAACCCAGCGATTCCAACTTTAAATAGCCTGCATCTAGTCTAAAAGCTAGGTGAGTTCTGGGCAAAACTGGGACTAAGGAAGTGGAGAATGGCTGCCGTACAAGAGGGCTTTCTTGGACCCCTGAAATCACAGTAAAGAAACGAGCTATTTAGGATAATCACTCGCCCTCCCATCTCCTCCCCCTTGCTGTTGTGCAGTTGAAACCATCGGCTTTCTATTAATAAGAAACAAACCAGAAAAGACTTATTATGTCAATGGAACCTGGCCGTGGGGGTGGCTGTTATTGTTAAACGGTAGGTGATGACAAATTAGGACTTTCCCAGCTATTATCCATTGTAGCCCGAGGCTATCATACTTCCAAGTAAATTTCTAGAGATCAATTAATTCAAGGATTAGCAAGGAGTTTGGATCAGAAATAGAGAAATGTTTCAAATAAGGTTTAGGTTCCTATATCAGAGATTTCAAATTTTACCACGGTTTCTTGAGCTCTGGAGAACCATCTCAGTTTTAATGGATCTCTTCTGTCCTAATAGATATGAACTAATAGATATATGATTATGAAGATTAGAGTAGAGCAGGTAATATAGGACCTCACCCATTTACTTATTCATTCAGCGATTTATTACTTTATTCAATAAATAGGCCTATTATGTGTAGGTTACTGAACTAAGCACCGGAGATTTGAACAACAAGGCAACACTGACCATGTAGAATGATAAGGGCTGTGATTGACAGAGGCACAGTTAAGGCACTTGCGAGTCCGAAGTAGCTGATCCTCACCCAGGCTGAAGCATCTGGAAAGTTGCTGGAAAAGGCAATTCTTAAAGCAGAATTATTTTTTTCTGATGTACAAGAGGAATACATAATCATTGTTGAAATTGGAAAATACAGAAAAGTATAAAGAAGAAAATCTGAGTTATCTGGAACTCCAACTAGAATCAGTCACTGTTAACATTTTGGCAGGCCGACCTGTTTGAGAGTAACCTCTAGTTTCCATGGCAGTAAGCTCATCAGGAAAGAATGAGACTTGAAAATTGGACTTCCTTTTCCCCACGGGATTGGTAAGTGGCTTTTGATTTTTCAGAGTCTAGTTTCAAAGACATGAAGGCCTGGATTGTCTCAAAAGGGAAGGTTCTAGAGTAAAAGGAAGAAATGAATAACCTACCCCTGGGACAGCTGGGTTTCCAGATACGAGCGAGCTGGTGCCCAGCTGAAGGGGATGGTGCACCTGAGTGTCCTGACCTTTAATGGGGGAGCCTGGGTGCTTGCAGGGGATCAAAAACTTGCCCACAACAGTGCTGGCTGCCTCTGGGAACATTTTAGTGCCTGGGTGTGGGGAATGGGGAATGAGGCCCTGCCAATGTTAAAATCTATTTTCCAATCGTGATCTGATTTTATACTGCTTTTTCCCCCTCAATCACCAGAACAGCTTACGTCCCACGATGAACCACTAGAAGGGAACCTTTTTATGTTTACCTTCTGACTTATTTTTTTTTTGACATTTTATGATCTACAATATCTATCCCAGATAAATCATAAGTATTCTGGACACCTCAGAGCTCCATAATTTAGATCTAACTCTGCTTCGAAGAGCCTAAATTGGTTAAATTTTGTGTATCGGTAGGGAAAACAGGTTCCTATTAGAGGCATAAACCAAGAGAAAGAGAATGAAGGATGCATTCCTGATATTGTATTCCCAGTTGTAGGGAAAACAACAAAAAAAAAACAACAGAAAATGATTTCAGAGCATAGACGAAACAAAGAGGCAGAATCAAACCTTTTCAGCCACTCAGTGAGAAAACTGCCAGCTCTGTTTTAACATGAGATTTCTATGTGAATTTACATCTGGCTTCTAATATGAACAGGTACCGAGTAAGGTAAGGTACATCAATCTCGTTCTGAACTTCTGTATCCTTGGTTTTTCCTCTTAGCCGAGCCTTCCAAATCCCCGCATGAATATCTAGGCCCTGTGGGGGCTGAGGCTGTTGTAAATTGTCTTCTGTCAGTAAAATGTCCTCATCTCCCAGCTCCCCTAAGCCCTGTGCTTACGAGACCCTTCTCCCCATGCCCTGGAACCATTCCTGCCAATCCCAGTCCTGCTTAGCTCAGTTCTTCCTGCCTGACAGGGGCAGTCATTCTTGAAGGATGAGCTCTACCCAGCAACTGGAATATCCCACCACTGCCTCTTTCCATTGTCACAGATAACTATTTTCCTCTACTCAGAACATTTTTTTATGGTTCCTCACCTACTACAAATAACCAGCCAGGCACTGATGAATTCAGAGATGATAACACACGTTGTTTATTTGGCACAAAGAATGTGCTACACAAGTTCAGAGGCCAGATAACTTTTTCTTCTTTTCTCTTATCTACCTGCTGCTCTGCCAAAGATGCCTTTCATTAAGATATTGTCTCCATGCAAACATATTAATTGAGAGGGGTGATTTCAATTAATCCTAAATTACTATCAAAAGATTTATAGTCATTTATCATTTCTTCAGGGAATGTGGTTCTAAAAGAATGGGATGTGGGAAAGGGAGGTTTTTCTTTCTTCTTCTTTTTTTTTTTTTGCTATTTTTATTTTGTACTTTAATAATACCATCAACAACAACCAGTAATATACTGCTTTTCTTTACATTCTTATAGATTTTAGGAAATTATTGCGTTTTCCCCTGGAGACATAACCTACAGTCAAAAAAGTAGTAGTACCACATTGTGAAATTTACAAATCTCAGTAGTCAACAGCTTGAATACAACCCCCAGGGGCAGGGAAGAAAGCAAGTGTCACAAGAGGCAAACACCTATAAGGACAGCAAGCTTGGGAATCCACCGTTTCAATGCCACTGACCCAGACAGTAGGTACCCTTTCTCCTGGCACCTGCTGCCACCACCTCAAAGGGGTGATTTTTGGCCTATGGTCTGAAGAGCTCTTTTCAAATGACACAAGAGTTTCTTTGAGAAGAGATGCAACAAGAAATGTTCAAGTATGAATGAATAAGAGTCATGCCAAAGTCCAAAAGTCAGGGAAGAACCTGACTATTCCACTAGGGCAGCAAAATACAGTGAGGTCTTCAGTACTGTGCAGGTATGAAGGTATGTCTACAGGTTGAAGAAACAAAAGCACGGTTGTTCTTGGGGCTGGGCTGGTTTCCTGTCCTAGGTTTAGCAGGATGTCGCTGTGACTATGGAGCTCCCACTGAAATCTGAGACCCGTGAGTGGGTGGGCACTGGTGACAGCACCGAAGTAGGGAATGTACAGTAGAACCCTCTGCATTAGGGCTCAGTGTCTGAAAATGGGCTATATAAGTAAAGAGCTGGCTGCCTCCTGCTGGCAGGAAGGAGCCTGAGGAATGGACATGGAAGGCAGGATCTCAAATTTATACTGTAGGAGCGGGCTCATGAAGCCACAGCTGGGTAAGATCACACTCTTCTGCTTGATGTCATGGAAGGCCTCCCTCAGGTGGAAGCGATTCTCTTCCTGAGGGAAGCCATACAGGTGCCAGGTGAACAGGGAGATCCCTACCTCGCATTGGACCAGGACCTTCCCTCCCTCTCCCTGACACAGTCAATTAAGTCTATTGTTTCTTGAAAGTGGGAGCTAATGTCAGGCATATGGTTCCTTCTCTTGGGATCCATCTGTAGTGCAGGTGGGTCGTGCAGGCCTCGGAGGTCCACCGTGAGACATTCAGCAGGGCCATGCTGCGCAGGTGGGCAGGACCTCGCATCTGGATGCAGGGTAGGCACTTCCGGGGTACAGGACCCGAAGGACGGGTATGGGCTGGGCTCCTCTGGTCCCAGGCCGGCCTTGGCTAATGCCGGGCACTGGTTCCCCACCTTGGCTTCTGCGGGCTCTCTGGGTTTCAATCTTCTCTTGAGAAATGGGTTTTACAGCCAAACGACGGTCAGGAGATTCTGAGTAGAAAGCCTCACATCCCGGTTAGAGGAGGCCGAACGCGGGCAGGCGGGGTACGAGGTGAGCACGTCCCGCATCGCCACCTCGCCCCAGAGCGGGAGTTGATGCTGAGGAGCCACGCACCGCGAAGGCCAGCTAGGGCGGCGGCGGAGAGAGCCATGGGACAGTGAGGATGACGGGCTCAACCCCAACACACGTGTATTTCCCTTGAACCCCACTGTGTGCCTGAGAGTTCAACTAAAGTTGAATCCTTTCCCTGAATTCTCCCCAGTGTGTCCTGTGCATCCACTCCCCTGGGAATAATATTTACAGTATAACGTTGTGAGGATTAAGTAAGATAATTCAGGTAATGTCCTTAGCGTAGTCCTTGGTAGAGTGGAAGCATTCAATAAATCAAAGAAATAAATTTCATATATATACACACACACGTAATATTCTACTTGTCACAAGTAGTATTGTTAGAAAGTTGGCTCTCATGGACCTTGGAGACACTTTTCCCACTGTGTGGTGTTTGCACAGGGCCGAGGACAATAGTTTCAGGGGTCCCATGTGGCTTGTCCTTATATGCCCTGTTTCCATTCGGGAATTTGGCCTCCTTGGTTCTCTTGGCTTCCTCTCTTATCAAATAATTTGGAAGGTGACTCCTACCACCTTCCTTTCTGTCAACAAATCACAAGACTTGACTTTGTGAGCCCATCAGGGAAATGTACAGTGTTTGGATCTTAGTGTAGGGGGTCCTTGAATTTTACAGCTAACATCATTCATCTTGGCAGTGAGACAAGTTATTTTTTCCTTCCCTCTCCCTCCCCCCAGCTTTATTGAAATATAATAGACAATTAGTTGCTAGTATTTATGTTGTACAATTCAATGTTTTTTCAATTATAGCTGGCATACAATAATATATTAGATTCAGTTGTACAGCATTCCTTTTCTTAAATTCCTTTAAATGTATATATATTTATTTATTTTTATGGTGACATTGGTTAACGAAATCCAATAAGTTTCAGCTGTACACTTTATTTACTCTGTATGTTCACCTCCCATAGTTAGATTTCTTTCTGTCA
>NW_011888866.1:4390712-4403039 GCF_000151845.1 Pteropus vampyrus
CCTTGAACCCCACTGTGTGCCTGAGAGTTCAACTAAAGTTGAATCCTTTCCCTGAATTCTCCCCAGTGTGTCCTGTGCATCCACTCCCCTGGGAATAATATTTACAGTATAACGTTGTGAGGATTAAGTAAGATAATTCAGGTAATGTCCTTAGCGTAGTCCTTGGTAGAGTGGAAGCATTCAATAAATCAAAGAAATAAATTTCATATATATACACACACACGTAATATTCTACTTGTCACAAGTAGTATTGTTAGAAAGTTGGCTCTCATGGACCTTGGAGACACTTTTCCCACTGTGTGGTGTTTGCACAGGGCCGAGGACAATAGTTTCAGGGGTCCCATGTGGCTTGTCCTTATATGGCCTGTTTCTATTCGGGAATTTGGCCTCCTTGGTTCTCTTGGCTTCCTCTCTTATCAAATAATTTGGAAGGTGACTCCTACCACCTTCCTTTCTGTCAACAAATCACAAGACTTGACTTTGTGAGCCCATCAGGGAAATGTACAGTGTTTGGATCTTAGTGTAGGGGGTCCTTGAATTTTACAGCTAACATCATTCATCTTGGCAGTGAGACAAGTTATTTTTTCCTTCCCTCTCCCTCCCCCCAGCTTTATTGAAATATAATAGACAATTAGTTGCTAGTATTTATGTTGTACAATTCAATGTTTTTTCAATTATAGCTGGCATACAATAATATATTAGATTCAGTTGTACAGCATTCCTTTTCTTAAATTCCTTTAAATGTATATATATTTATTTATTTTTATGGTGACATTGGTTAACGAAATCCAATAAGTTTCAGCTGTACACTTTATTTACTCTGTATGTTCACCTCCCATAGTTAGATTTCTTTCTGTCACCACATATTTGACCCCCTTTACCCCATCTACCTCTTCCCTCCTCCTTCCCCCCTCCTCGCTGGTAACCACTAGTCTATTGTCCATGACCATAAGTCTCTGTAATGCTCATTTGTTGCTTTTAGGTTTATATCCCACATATAAGTGATATCATGTGATTTTCTACTTTTTCAATCTGGCTTATTTCACTTAGCATGATTATCTCAAGGTCCATCCAAGTTATCGCAAATGGCAGTATTTCATCTCTTCTTATGGCTGAATAATATTCCATTGTATATATGTACCACAGCTTCTTAATTCAGTCATCTATTGTAGAACACTTTGGTTGCTTTCATGTCCTGGCCACTGTGAATATTGCTACTATGAACATCAGTGTGCAAATATCTTTTTGGATATGGGTTTTCAAGTCTTTGGGGTAAATATCCAGTAGACGGATTGCTGGATCATAAGGTAGATAAATTCTTAGTTTTCTGAGGCACCTCCATACTGTTTTCTATAGTGGCTGTACCAATTTGGAGTCCCGCCAGCAATGTATGAGGATTCCACATCCTCTCCAACATACAGCATTCCTTTTTTTTTTTTAAAAAAGAACATTTCTGTCAACTGTGGACCGTATCAAGTTGGAGAATATATGTGGGCTGATGATGGGTAGGAAATAATGTTTCATGCTGGCCATGTCCTCTTGTTCTTGAAAACCGTTTATAGTTTTATGAGCTAACACAGACCAGTTCCTTTAGGGGTAATATATTTTTGGTGGAAGACTACAGAGGTAAAATGCCATTTTCATCACCTTACATCAAGGATCACCCTATCAACATGACCTATCACCGTTACGTTAATGTTGATCACCTGGCTGAAGGAATGTTTGTCAGGTTTCTCCGATAAAGTTGCTCTTTCCCTGTTTTCATGGTGCCCTCTGTGGAAAGAAGTCACTATGCACAGCCCACACTTAAGGAGTGGGGAGTACTGTGCTACCTCCTTGAGCATGGAGTAGCTACACAAGTTATTTGGAATTCAGCACAGTGGATTTGTCTCTTTTCCCTATTTGTTTATTTACTTGGTCATTAATTTATGTCATGGGCTCGTGAATATTTATCTCATACTTTGGGTTATAATCCAATACAGGCATACCTCATATTATTGTGCTTCACTTTTTTGCACATCACGGATGTTGCAATTTTTACAAATCGAAGGCAAGACCCTCCACCAGCAAAAAAAAAAAATTATGACTCGCTTTATTGAGGTGGTCTGGAACTGGAATCGCAGTATCTCTCAGGTATGCCCGTACCACTTTATTTTGTTGCTCAAATTGTTCCAGCTTTGGCCGCCGGGAGCTCTTTCAGTTGGCTCTTGTGTCCCTTTGACACATCAACCAAGATTTCTTTTTCTTAGCACTTCTTTACTTTCTGGCACTACAAGGTGCTCTAAGTTCATCTTATATGTTTTCTGACACAGTCTTTGAATCTGCCATTTTTCAAAGGAAGCCTTCCATTTGTTGGAGGATGGTATCAGACATCTGGGCATTAGATGTGCTTATTGCTACTGGAATGTCATTGCTTCTAGATCCTCTCAGCTGAAAGAGTAAGGAAATATGTAAATACTAATAACCTGTATATATACACATATGTATAAAATTTTCTATATGTAACCATCTATACCTATATTACCTATGTATATCTATGTATACTAATATACATATATACATACATATTTTATACATATATACACATATGTATAAAATTTTCTATATGTAACCATCTATACCTATATTAAGCTAAACATGAGTTCATACTAATATCTCCAACTCTAATCTATCATCACTTGGATCATTCTAGCCTCCTCTCTTGTTTATCTGTAAATTCCCACTCCAACAGTGAGAAACCTGGTTACTACCATTTTTCAACCATTACTTAATTGTTCAGTTCCTGTATGCATGTACAGCAACATCAGATGTTAACCCTTATCGCCAAGGAAATGGCTTTATCATTTAGAGTACAATGCAGTTCCTTCTTCCTTTGGTGTGACAGATTCTATTCATTTCCTAAGTTGCTTAGATCAGCACCCTTTCTGCCCACCCCCCTTGATGAAGTTCACACATTTGTAATATGGTTGGGTTGTTTGTCACATTTTGTATTTCATTCTGGGATCCCCTTGCCTCCTAAATAACTTTTTCTAATTTACAGTATCACACAGAATAGTTTTACCATCCCCATAGTCCATTGCACTTCATCTACTCAACCTCATCCCAGAGGGGCAACCACTGATTTGTTTATCAGCTTTGTGGTTTTGTCTTTTCAGAATGTTATAAAATTTGAATCAAAACAGTAGGTAGCTTTTTCAGGCGGGCTTCTTTCATTTAGCAATATGCATTTAAGATCCATCCATGTCATTTAGTGGCTCTACAGCTTGTTTCTTTTTATAACTGGGTAATATTCCATTGTCTGGATATACCACAGTTTGTTTATCCATTCACCTAGTAAAGGACGTGTTAGCCACTTCTAGTTTTTGGCAGTTATGAATAAAGCTGTTATACACATCTCTGCAGATTTTTGTAGGAACATATGTTTCAGCTTATTTGGATAAATATCTAGGAGTACAATTGCTGAGTTATATGATAAGACTATGTATAATTTTGTAAGAAACTGAAAACCTGTCTTTCAAAGTGGCTGTACCATTTTGAATTCCTATCAGCAATGAATGAGTGTTTCCATTGCTCTGCATCCTTGCCAGCATTTGGGGTTGTCAGTTTTTTTGGATGTAGTCATTCTAATAGTTGCATAGTGATATCTCATTGTTGTTTTTGTTTGTAATTCCCTAATGACAAATGATGTGAGTACCTCTTCAAATGCTTATTTGCCATCTGTATATTTTCTTTAGTGAGGTGTCTGTTCAGATCTTTTGCTCCCTTTTTCTGCTTCTTTTGGTTGACTTTTAAGAGTTCTGTTTGTGTGCGTGTTCTTTTTTAAGTTTATTTTTCAGTTACAGTTGACATAAAATATTATATTAGTTTCAGGTGTACAACATAGTGAAGTGATCTTATGAAGCAATTGCCCCGATAAAAGAATTCTTTCATATTTTAGATTTAAGCCCTTTATTAGATATATGTTCTGCACATATTTCTTCTAGTCCATGCCTTGTCTTCTCATTCTATTAACAGCATCTTTCACAGAGCAGTATTAATTTTAATGAAGTTTAATTTATCATTTTTTTTCATTCGTAGACTGTGCTATTGATGTTGTATTTAAAAACTCATCACCAAACTCAAGCTCATGTAGCTTTTCTATGTTTTCTTCAAGAAGTTTTTATAGTTTTTCATATTACATTTAGGATTACCATCCATTCTGAGTTAATTTTTGTGTAAGGTGTATGTCTATGTCTAGGTTCATCTTTTTGCATATGGCTATTCAGTTGGTCTAGCACCATGTGTTGAAAAGCCAACATTTATTTTTTCTTGTTTGCAAAATATTCCTGTTCAGTTTGTGGAACAAGAGTCCTGTGGAAGAAAGCTTTGAGTACTCCGCCGCTGTCACTGAAGTCTTATAACCTCCATGTATTGTTTTTATTCACCCATCTTCCTGCCAACCAGATGTTATCTGCTACTTACTAAAGAGAACTACACTCTGTTTTTTTAGTAGCACAGAAGAGGAACTGCTGTGTGTGTGTGTGTGTGTGTGTGTGTGTGTGTGTGTGTGTGTGCGCGCGTGTGTGTGCTGTGTGTGCAACAAGGATAGGAATTTGGTTGGGGAGCTTCTGCTTTAGCCTTGAAGATAGAAAACTCTTAAGACAGGAGAGAGTCTAATTAGCATACATTTTAGATAGAATTCACCTTTTAGGAAAAATATAGACTCATGCAGTACAGACGCACGCACGCATGAACGCACGCATGCATGAACGCACGCACGCGCCTCCCAAGGCCTGGGGAAGCCAGGTAGTAGCTCTCCATGTCCCATACCTAGGGCTCAAGGAAGTGGGGGAAGAATTTCATGACTCTAATGCATGTTACAACATTAAACATGACAGTATATGAAATTGGCTACATATTTCACCACTCTATTTATTCTAGACTGTCTGAAAATCACTAGTTTTGTTTTTTCGCTTATGATGAATTAAACATAAAGAAGAGTGCCATCTTGTGGGCATCTCTATTACTACCACAACCGCATCAGATCTTGGTGGAAGCCCATCAACCCCACAGAATCTTTCTGCTTGTAGACACATCTCTATGTATCAGCTGAGGGCAACTGATCACCGAACTCTCTTCAGTTCTTTTACCTACAATGAATTATTCTATGGGCTTTTATTGTCATAAATGACTGAAAAGTACTTCCTAATTACATATAAAGTTAGTCATAGCATGGTATTGATATGGACATTTATAATAAAAAATGGCACATGATCAGTTCCTTAATGTACTCTGATTCCATTTTGTATAGAAGTTTGACTGACTAGTCCCACAGTGACTGAGTGCACATGGAATGGGAATTTGGGAAGTTTCTAGGAAGGATGTTTTATATTCAGTGTCATAATGAGTTTGATGTTTTCAATTGCTAGTCTTGTCTTAAAGAATATAGTTATCATTTACTTATCATTGTGAGGAAAAAACCAAGACAGTCCAGTCAGTAGCAAAAAAGTTTTAGTAAGAGTTCAGGGACTACTTGAGCCAGATTGTAGATGAGAGGCCAGGATAGAGAATTGGGTGCCAGAAAACTTGTTTGAGAGATGGAACTAAGGAGGTCATGCTAATTATAGCTAATTATAGCTGTGAGATCCCCTTCGGATCCCAGGTTTGCTGTTTTTTTTTTTTTTTTAAACCATGAGACCTTGGGCAAATCCCTACATCGTATTGTTTTTTTTTTTCTTTAAGTCTGTAAAATGACAAGTTTGAAATGTATAATCTCCAGCGTCCCTTGAAGATCTGAAATGTGATGTATCAAAGAGAAAGCCTCATTTCTTAATCCTTCGTAACGCTGGCTTTCTGGCCAAAGGCAGGATTTATCACAAAGATTCTTATTTTTTGTGAAAGCTCTAGGTAGAGCATTCTGAAGCTGTGGAATGGTTTATATTTTGCATAATTAACAAGTTATCAAAATACTTGAATAAAATTACTTCCATCAATATTTTTATCCTCACTTTGAATTCCTATAGCCCTGTTGGAGGGGGTATCAGAGAAAACACACTCCCACTTACACTCAAGGATTGAGGCAGCTGGGCCCTTGCTTCACTGGGGATATGTGTTCTAGCATCTCAGGCAATGATGGGTGATATGATCCACCCAGCCTGCAGCTGCTACATCAACTTCATGCTGTCACTATCTGACAATGGTGTTAATACTTGGGAAATAAACCATTCCTTCCATGGCATTTTGGGTTGGGTGTCATTTCATGAAGAAGACTTTCTCTGTTCCCAAATCACTAAGGAACAATTGCTTTGCATTTGTGTATAATTTGTGTGTATATATTTGAAGAGTTCTCATACATGTAACAAGAACTCTCATACATTCCTCTTTGCTTGAGTGAATGTAATTTGAGGTGTTTTTGGGGAAGAGTAGAGGATCTAAAATCCAACAAGGTACTGGAAAGTTTAACCTGGAATTACAGCATATCTTTGTCAAAATTATGCTTCTGTGAGTTGTCAAGTGTTACTTTAAAAAAAATGTAGAACAGAAATTGTTTTGATAATGTTTGACCACAAGAGGGCACTGTAACAAAACACCTCACGGCTCAAAAATGTACATCCTTCCCCTCAAACGTTACATGCTGCGATTTCTGGCTGGTCTTATGACATAAAGCTCACTGTCACAAATATTGTTTCAAACTGCATGAAAAGAGATTTTTTAAAAGAATGTTGGTAGCCTGGAAAGTGAATTCTGAATACAAGTTAAACTACTTTGATTAGGTGGAGGTGCTTTATAAATCCTTCATCTATTTCCAAAAAAGGTGCAAAGAGTTCCAAAACCTTTACTTCCTTTAACAGCAGACCAAACAACACAAACTCAAAACATTGTAGGAACATTTCCATTTCCAAATTAGAGCTTTTTTGGATTATCCTTCTAAGATCTGTCTAGATATGTGATTTAAAAAAACAACCAACCCCACTCTCCAGGCTAGATATAGCTCTCAGAGAAAATGTCATTACCTCTTCCAGAATACAGACGTTTGAAAAAGAAAGTGGGGGAAAGGCTGTATGGAAGTCTCTGAAGTAAATTAAAGAGCCCAGACTACATTTCTCTAGTGCACAGATAACACTCGAAGGCATCATTGCCAGCAATGAATACCTTTACATTTAAACAATCTCTACTGATAATAAAATAATTAGAAAAATTTGTGTGCATCTGTGCTATTATTAACATGGCTTTGCTTAAAGGAAATTGAGCTGGTTATTCACGGATATTATGAGAATGTCCCTGCCCCTTCTCAGATGACATGTTTATACTCAGGCAGCACTTCTAAATTTTTAATAGAGACGAAGAGATTCCATTTAATTAGGTAGAGTGACTTGTTTATGTGCAGGTTATACATTTATGAGTTCTAATGAAGAACAGAAAATACCTATTGAGCAGCCTTTGAAGTTTCACTTGTTTAAGGATAATTGTCAACCCAGCTCAATGGAAAAGGCATCTCAGTCCATCGAGGAATTGAGAGTAGAGCATAGGGAGTTAAGTCTACGTACAATAATTGCACAAACTGTGTGTCGATCAGTGTTCAAAGGATTTTTTTCTCTCCCAAATCAAAGCTCTTCCATTGTACATTTGATTGGAATACTGAAACTGGGTTGTAGGAAAAAAATGTTGAGGCAACAAGACATTTTTTATTTCTTAAAAATACCCACGCCATTTATATAAAACTTCTCTTTTCTTTCCTTTTACTTTTTACTTCATATATTCTGAATAGCCTATTTTCTTTGCAAATTAGATCACATAAACGTGTTATTGTCGAAAGCATTTTTCTACATTCATAAATCCTTCCTGAAACTGAAAAGTTAATTTTTCTTAACCTCTGATCTAAGGTAAAAATTCCAAATATTTGCATGCCTTAGATGTACTGCAAAAAGGCCACCTAAATTAATGAGGTTTCTTGAATCGGTGTATAGAAATGAATTACAAAGCTTAAGAAGTCGAAGAGATTTCTTGTGATTTTTAAAGCAATATTAATGATCGTATGGAATGAGAAATCGGGCTTTGTGTTATTACTATAGGATTAGTTTTTAGTTCCTGAAAGCCGATCTATTTATGGGTATGTAGAATGGAATTAAACTCTGAAAAGGTTAATTTTATTAAAAAAAAATGTTCTGTAGAAGGTCTATTTCCTATCACCTTTTATAAGTTTCCCTTTGAATGGTAGTTGCAATCTGCATTTGGAGTGAGTCCAGGAAGCTTGAATAATAATGTAATCCCTGGTGGAGCCTCTCTCAGGGGAGGGAGTAGAGTAAATGAAATGCTAGGTACAGGTTCCTGGCAATGTATTCATCTTGATATTATCACAGCTGATGGATTGTAGCAAGGCGACTCCTATGACTTGCATTTGCCATCTTTAGTGCACGTTATAATTTCCGTGTAGAAAACAAAACCCCGGCATACCAAAGAAATAAAACCTAATTGAAAAATAGTATCTGAAAAATATTCATCGAAAGAAAAAGATTTGTCTTGTTGCAGGGTAAACGGAGAGTAGAGAATAAAAAACTAAAGAAGAAAGGGAAAGAAACCATTGCCTTTTGTTTAGCTTGCTGACCATATTGAAGGCTCTCGAGAAGATTTTAGCACTTGCACATCCATTTTCTCTTTCATCTGTTTGCTTGTCTAATTTATTTTCGTAAGAAAACTCTACTTCTCTTGTGCAGAGCCAACATCATGTAGCCGAAATCTTGGATGGTGTGGGTTTAGGATCAAACAGGACCTAATAAGTTGGAATTTGTTTCCTTACTGATCTTATTGCTTGGATCGCCCTGACAAGCTGCAAAGTGATCAAGAGGAATTAGGGCAGCAGCTCTTCAGAGGAATGTGTCTTGGCTGGGTTCTACCTCTAAACGGGAGAGCAAGAGGTGACAAACAGCAAAAATCCAGGGACTTGAAGCCTGGCACAGGGGAAATGGGTTCAGAGGAATGCCCAACAGCATAAACATTAAACGTGGAAGATGTTAGCTGATTTCTTTTTGTTGATTATTTTTTAGGTTCTTGCAGGTAGGCTGATGTTCTTGATTAGAGTTGCTCAACATGCTTAATTCAGGCCTAATTTAAGAAACCAAAGCTTCCTGACTTTGTGGGAGTCTGGGAGACGCTGGAAAGAAGGGCAGGACACCATCTGTATAAGAGAAAACCAAAGGAGTTTGGTACTTTTTTAAAGAGTTCACTTAGGATTCAAAAAATACTTAGGAGTCATTTAAAGGAAGCTACAGGAAATTGAAGTGAGAAAAAAAGATTTGTGAGCAAATTAAACTCTCTTACCAGTAAATGGAAAGAAACAGGAGAAAAAAGTTCTGGGGACAAGTGCACTGTTACTAAAAATAAGTCATTTCTGCCAAGTCTTTCAAAAACAGAGAATTGAAGTAAACAACCATTCATGGTCTTATTGGATAACTTGAACTAGGGAGCATGAAAATCTGTCTTCTATTATGGTAGATAACACATGTTTAATGTTCTTACAGAACAAGAACTACAGCATTTTCATTTGTTTTCATCAATAAGAAAATTTGTCTATAGATTCTATATCATATTTGACAAACACTGCTGTCAGCTCAGACATTAAGTACCATGTTCTGCTTCTGCCCACCTTTTAATGTTGCAGAAAAGCAAGACGGAAAACCAGAATAGAAGGGAGTATCCACTACAAGTGAAATATTATCAAGGACACTGGCACTGACTGTGCCTAGAGCTGATTTCTGGAGGCTCTTTGGCAAGGTATTTATAGATGCGATCTTTTTGTCTATACCTTTATTCCACTCTTTGTTCCTTTACTGGGTGAATTAACCTGAGGTTCTTGTTAAATCTCTTTCTTTTAGGAAGAGAAAATGATGTACATTGTTATGAGTGGGTACTACCAGGAGAAATGTCAGCTGGAGTAGACTGTCACTTTCAGGGGTGCTTTTTACTGGGGATGTGGCTGTCACCAGCTGCTTGAATGTCGGCTCGTTGGTTGGCCTCACTTCTGAGTTCAGTCCTGTGGGGTAAAGGAAAGAAGATACACAAAATTGTGCTAATGAGAAGGGATTTAGGATGTGCCTTGGTATTTTTGGGCAGAGAGAACTTCTTTTGCTTTTGGAGATGGGAAGGAACTTAAAGTCTCGATACTCCAAGCTTTTAATTTTGCACATGTATAAACTGAGGTCATTTGAAACTCAGTGAATGGTTTAAGACAATACAGTGAATTGGTGGTCGAATAATTTCAACCCTGCAGTGCACCTTTGAGAAAGAAATTGCTGAGAAAATGAAGGCATATTTTAGGGAATTGGAGGGGCCTTGATAAGAGGAGAAAAAGAAACTGTGCTCCTTGTTCCTCAAAATGTAGTTCTTGGCCCAGCATTATTGGCATCACCTGGAGCTGGTAAGAAATGCAGCATCTCAGTCTCCACCCCACAACCCCAGACCTACTGAATTAGAATCTGCAATTCAACAAGATTTCCAGGTGATTTCTATGCCTTGTAGAATTTGAGAAGCACTGATGCCCCAAACCCAAACTGGAGTTACTGGGCAACTCAAAGCTAAAGTGGGCACATTACATTTAAAAATACTAAATGCAAAGAATAAAAATAGTGATACTACACTGTGAGGGTGAAGATGTGGGAAAATGGTGGTATTTAATCGTATAACCTTTTTGGAGGGCAATTTGGTAACAGGTATCAAAGTCTTAAAAATGTGCATACTCTTTGATCCAACAATTCCATTTTCCAGGAAGTTATTCTGCAGAAATAATTGAACTAGTTCAAAAAGATATATGAATAAAAATGTCATCCACATAACACAAAAAAGTAAACAGAAGAAGAAATTATAGAATACCACCAAACGAAGATAACAGACCAATATGACAAATATAGATGCAAAAATCCTAAACAAAATAATAGCAAATCAAATACAACAGTACATTAAAGGATAATACGTCATGATCAAGTGGAGTTTATTCCAGGGGCGCAAGGATTGTTCGACATATGCAAATCAATCAATGTGATATACTACATTAACAAAATCAGGGATAAAAATCATGATCATATCAATAGATGCAGAAAAAGCATTTGACAAGATACAACAATAAAATGGGTATAGAAAGAAAGTACCTCAACGCAATAAAGGCCATATGTGACAAACTCTCTGCTACTATCATACTCAGTGATGAAAAACTGAAAGCTTTTCATCTAAGATCAGTAACCAGGCAAGAACGCCCACTCTCACCACTGTTATTGAACATAGTACTGGAAGTCTTATTAGAGCAATCAGGCAAGAGGAAGAAATAAAAGGTATTCAAATTGGGAATGAAGACATAAAATTGTCACTTTTTGCAGGTGTCAAAAACTCTATAGAAACCCTAAATATAGAAAACCCTAAAGATTCCACCAAAATCAATAAATGAATACAAAGTTGCAGGATACAAAGTCAATGTACAAAAATCCATTGCATTCCTATATACTAACAATGAAATATTAGAAAAAGAAATGAAGAAAATTTCATTTGTAATTGAAACAAAAAAATAAAAAAACTAGGAATAAAACTTAATGAAGATGTAAAGAACCTATATATTAAAAATTACAGGACATTGTTGAAAGAAATTGAAGAAGACACAAAGAAATGGAATGATATTTCGTGTTCATTGATTGGAAGAGTTAACAGTTAAATGGCCATATTACCTAAAGCAATCTACAGATTTAATGCAATCGCCATCAAAATACCAATGGTAATTTTCAAAGAAATAGAACAAGAAAGTCATCAAATTTGTATGGAACCACAGAAGACCCCGAATAGCCAAAGCAATTCTGAAAAAAGAGAACAGAACTAGAGATATCACACTCCTTGACTTCAAATTATACCTCAAATACACAATAATCAAAACAGCATGGTGTTGGCAGAAAAACAGACACACAGGCCAGTAGAACAAAATTGAAAGCCAAGAAATAAACCCACATGTATCTGGGCAACTAATTTTTGATAAAGGGTTGAAAAACATACAGTGGGGAAAAGAAAGCCTCTTCAATACATGATACTGGGAAAATTGGAAAGCTGCATGCAAAAGTATAAAACTAGACTGCTATTTGACACCATACACAAATATTAACTCAAAATGGGTCAAAATATTAAGAATAGAGCTACCATATGACCCGACAATCCCTTTTCTAGGTATCTACTCCCAATATTTAAAAACATTTATTTGTAAAGATATATGCACCCCTCTGTTTATTGCAGCATTATTCACAGTAGACAAGACATGGAAACAACCAAAGTGCCCTTTGATGGATGATTGGATAAAGAAGATGTGGTACATGTACAAAA
>NW_011888866.1:4403089-4437872 GCF_000151845.1 Pteropus vampyrus
TATAGAAAACCCTAAAGATTCCACCAAAATCAATAAATGAATACAAAGTTGCAGGATACAAAGTCAATGTACAAAAATCCATTGCATTCCTATATACTAACAATGAAATATTAGAAAAAGAAATGAAGAAAATTTCATTTGTAATTGAAACAAAAAAATAAAAAAACTAGGAATAAAACTTAATGAAGATGTAAAGAACCTATATATTAAAAATTACAGGACATTGTTGAAAGAAATTGAAGAAGACACAAAGAAATGGAATGATATTTCGTGTTCATTGATTGGAAGAGTTAACAGTTAAATGGCCATATTACCTAAAGCAATCTACAGATTTAATGCAATCGCCATCAAAATACCAATGGTAATTTTCAAAGAAATAGAACAAGAAAGTCATCAAATTTGTATGGAACCACAGAAGACCCCGAATAGCCAAAGCAATTCTGAAAAAAGAGAACAGAACTAGAGATATCACACTCCTTGACTTCAAATTATACCTCAAATACACAATAATCAAAACAGCATGGTGTTGGCAGAAAAACAGACACACAGGCCAGTAGAACAAAATTGAAAGCCAAGAAATAAACCCACATGTATCTGGGCAACTAATTTTTGATAAAGGGTTGAAAAACATACAGTGGGGAAAAGAAAGCCTCTTCAATACATGATACTGGGAAAATTGGAAATCTGCATGCAAAAGTATAAAACTAGACTGCTATTTGACACCATACACAAATATTAACTCAACATGGGTCAAAATATTAAGAATAGAGCTACCATATGACCCGACAATTCCTTTTCTAGGTATCTACTCCCAATATTTAAAAACATTTATTTGTAAAGATATATGCACCCCTCTGTTTATTGCAGCATTATTCACAGTAGACAAGACATGGAAACAACCAAAGTGCCCTTTGATGGATGATTGGATAAAGAAGATGTGGTACATGTACAAAATGGAATACTACCCAGCCATGATAAAGGATGAAATACTGCCTTTTGCTACAACATGGAGGGATCTTGATAGTATCATGCTTAGCAAAATAAGTCAGATGGAAAAGGACAAGAATCATATGATTTCGCTCATGTGGCGTATAAAACATACGGCACAAATGAACAAACAAGCACACTCATAGACACAACAGAAGGATGGTTACCAGAGGGAAATGGGAGTGAGAGGAAGATGAAGAGGGTCGAAGGGGTCAAATACATGGTGACTAGACTACGGATGGTGAGAACACAATGTAATATATAGATGATGTATTACAGAATTGCACACTTAAAACTTCTATGATCTTATTAACCAATGTCACCCCAATAAATTTAATCAAAAATAAAAATAAAAAATGAAGGTGTCAGAAAAAAATGTCATTGTGTTTATGACAGCCAAAAAAATTGGAAATATCCAATAGTAAAAGGTAAGTAAATTATGGAACCAATAGTGGAATACTTTGCAGTCACTTAAAATAATAAATTAAAGGAACATTTAATACTCCAAAAATATATTTATATGTTTGTTGATAAGTGAAAAACTCATATTTTTATACTCTGTATAAAACGATCTCATATCTTATTTAGAAATAGAAATATATTTTAAAATCTGGAAGGTCATGCAGCTAAATGTTAACAATAGTTACTTCAGACAGTGAGTATAGGTTACATTTTCCTTTTTTGCGTCATTTTGTGGTTCTTTTACAATCGATGTATATTAATTACCTAATGAAATATGGTAGTATAGTTATTTTGGAAGAGCATTTTTTCTTTAAATCTTAGATATTTTCTTTCGGTTCACATTTCTAAAAGGAAAAACATAACACCTGTATAACTTTTCCATTATACTGACTACATTATATTAAAATTAACTATTAAACATCCTCCTCCTCCAGGACCATGAACACCTTGTTGACAAAGACCTAGTCTTGTGCACCTTTATATCTAGGGCTGAGCACAGAGTGTGGCACACAGCATGCAGTTAATTGGTGTTTTAAATGGATGAAAGAAAGGATATTGGATGACCGTTTAAAGATATTTTTTTCATCATGGGAATAAGTTTTTAGCACATCTGAATTGATTGCTATTACATATAGATAATGCACTTGATGAAATAACTGTGCAGGGCCAAGTTCTGCCTAACCTATTGGTTTAGCTGAGATCTTTACTCTGGTACTAAATTGTTCCATGAGGTGTGCCCCAGAGCTGAGTATGTCAGGAGGTCGGGCCTGTGAGGAAGTGTGCTTCCCAGGAGCTAACCAGCATCTTCTCCAGCGGGGCCCACTGATCCCCAGGTGCCCCAAGTGGAATCCTAGGTGAGGTCTATTATGCCCACCCAAGTGGAAGTTCATAACAGTGGAAACTGAGTTTATAGGTCCCAGTTTGTTCATTTTGTTGTAGTTGTAATTTTGGATCTTCTCTCATTAGGAGACAGAATTATGAGAGGCTTGCACTGTTGCTAACTAGTGCTCACTCTATTTCAGCACTATGGTAAGAAGCATTTGCAAGTATTCTCTCACCTGACGTTCACCACCTCCTTACGAGGTAGGTACCCATTTTACAGAGCAGGACACTGAAACTGAAAAAGGCTAAGCTATTCGCTCCAAGTTCAGACACGAAGAGGCAGAGCTGGAATCTACATGGAGGGAAGGGGCCTGACTCAGAGACCAGGCCCTTCTGCCAGGCTATAAAACAGTTGGGAGATGATCTGAGGGATTCCTCCCAGCACTAGCATGCTCCAGTGTAACTGCTAGTGGAGACATCACTGGGCCCTTCTGAATTTCTCCAGTTCTCCTAGTTAAACAGATTCTATTTAATAATGAGCCTCCATATTCTGTAGTAGCACATTTTCTTTTCGTTCTTGGACCGAAGTGTAATCACCAGAAAACCTACTCTATAGCTTTAAAAAAATTTAAGGGCTTTAAAAATATTTTAATAATTTCATATTAATAATATCATATTATTTAAAAATAGTCATAATTTAGCTTATAATTTAATTTAATTTAATTTAATTTAATTTAATTTAATTTTTATTCATAAAGTTCTGGGAAAATTCATGGAAGATTCATTGAATGTATCTAAACATATGCTTGCTTGTTTCTTGGAATACTCCAGTTTCTATATTTGGAAATGTTATTGGGGAGATGTTTCCGATGTTGACTGATATAGTAATGAAATATGAATATTTGCTTACAAATCCTCTTGGCTGTACATTTGGAATTTATGTAGTAATATAGAAGAATCTTGAAAAACATCTGGGGAAGGGTTGTGATTTGGTCCAAATTATTTATCCAAGAGGTTTCACAATCATAAAATGATATGTAACTACTCTGGGCTTTCTTCATCTGCCCTTCCCCTGGCTTATATCATCATTGCAACATTTTGCAATTTACATTGATTTGTGTGATTATTTGATTGATATTCGTCTCTGTCACTAGCTTGTGAGACCAGGAGAGCCACATCTGTTTTGCTTGTAATTGTATATACTTAGCACATACCAGTGTGTTATAGAACATAACAGTAACAGCAGCAGCAACAACAACAATAATAATAATGATTAAGAGTGATAACTAACACTTGCTGGACCCTTGTTAGGTGCCAGGTGTTGCTCTGGGTGCTTAATACTAATCCATGTAATGGAACTTTGATAAATCTTGGTTCGATGACTTTTATATAAGTTTAAAAATAAATTTTGAGTTTATTCGTGTGTCACTTTTTAGTGTTGTGGAGGTTTGGGAATTATTACAAGAACTGGAAGATATTGAACTCGAAGTAATTCAGCAGTGTAGCTTTTCTTTTTTGTACCTGACAAATATTTAAGTTCTCATGTTTTTACATTCTTTTTCATTTGTTGGCCCCTAGAACAAATTTTTAATAAACAAGAGAAAAGTCTAGACTCTTAACTGCTTAAAGAAATTGAATAGCAATACCATTAAAATTGGGATTTAATTTTAGTGGAGAAGTCTTTAACTAGCAGCTCTCTCACTCGGGTGATGGGAAGGGAGGATTGTCTTTTAAGAAAGTTTCAAGCTGATGTCTATGTTGCAGCTGCTGTGGCCTCCACTTAATTTATTGTCTGTTAGTGCAAAAATTGATGAGAATATAACCTTTGTAAGATTTTTATATTTTATTGGCTATAAAAGATAAAATATGGAGTAAAAGGAAGTAAAATAGTATTTTGTTAGGTCAGGGGATGGATTTATGCTTTAACTAACTAATAGGATAATCAGAGGGTCGTAAAGATCAGAGTCTCTGCCTCCTATCTCTTCTCTTTTTATGTGCACATTCAACAAGCTTCTCTTTGCGGCTGTCAGACCCATGGGAGCTCACCCAAACACCAGGCCCCCTTTGTCCAAGGGCATTAACTCAGCTGTTCAGATCAAGAAATCATGGAGGCTTCTGGTACAGACACTGAGCAATTGGGATAAGTCTAAATGAATCAGACACTTGACATGTGCAAATGGGATGTTTGTTCACAAGGGGCTCCATGCTGCATTGTGTCTTGAATGAAGAGGCAAAAACAAAGTGTGTGAATGAAATTGAATTTTGTGGGAAACACACAATAGATCCAGTCTTGGAGAATTGCTGGTGATTGTAGTATTGGGGAGGGTGCTGGGAAGGCCAACCCCAACAATTCTCCAAACACACCCTCAGCAGCCCAAAAAAAAAAAAAAAAGAGGAAAGAACAGAAAAGAAAGATATCAAGCAAATTTTACAGTGATTAAATTTGATTAGTGGCTCTCAAACTTTAGCCTACTCATCAGAATCACCTGGAAAGCTTGTTAAAACCCAGATTGCTGTATGCCACACCCAGGGTTTCTGATTCAGTAGGTCTGGGGCAGTGCTTGAGAATTTGAATCCCTAGTAAGCTCCCAAGTGTTGCTGATGCTGCCGGGCTGGGGACCACACTTTAAGAACTGCCGCTTTAAGCACTCATTTGTCCATGGTGTAGCTATGTGGACTTGCTTCAAGGAGCTGTACCAGTCCAGGAAGACATCTCAGAAGGGTGCAGCTGGGTAAGTCTATTGGTGCTCCTGCTGGTGGTGGGGGCGGGGAGTGTTTCATGTGCAAGCAAACCAGGACCTGTCCTGAGGATAAATAACCACTTTAATCTTTAGAGCTTGCAAATCTAAGTTTGGACTAAGGTATGAAATATGCAACTTAATATCTTCCCTTAAGTATCCTGTTCCAAAGTAATATACTTGCTTGGAGCTTCTGGAGAATGCCGGTCGGTTTTATTGCCATGTCCTCCATGTCCTGGACGCTAAGCATAGTGCCATGCACCAGTATTGCTATATAATTTGCAGGACTCAATGCAAAATGATAATTAGGGGCTTCTTGTTCAAAAATTAAGAATCTGAAGGTAGTGACAGCATTACATTAATCACAGGCCCTTCTAAGTGCAGGGCCCTGTGCAATTGCATAGGTTGCACACCTTTGAAACCGGTCTTGCTTGCCACCTAGTAGATACAAGCATACCTCGTTTTATTGTGTTTTGCTTTATTGTGCTTCATGGAAGTTGCATTTTTTACAAATTGAAGGCAAGACCCTCCACCAGCAAGAAGATTACTACTCTATTGTGACACTCACTTTATTGTGGTGGTCTGGAACCAAACCTGCAATATTTCTGAAGTATGCCTGTACTCATGAGAAGCAAGCAGTTTCTTAGCTTTTCTCACCAAAGGATCATTGGGTAAAGACTGACCAAGAAGGGATTTTGAAGGATCTCCTGGTTTAACTCTATTTTTGGTGGAGGTAAGTACTATCATTTTATGTAGCCTCTGTAGTTAGCCTTTGCACTTGTTACTGCATTTATAGCAGCTCCTTGCAGACATTAGAATCCCATTAGCACTAGGCTGAGCTGTGACTTGGATCAGTTTTCTGCAGTCCAGTGATTTTTTAAAAAAATTATTTTTCAGTTACCACATTTGCCTCCCAGAGAGGTTTATCTATATGATTGAAGACACAGAGCCAGTGACATTGAACAGGGATTTGAACCTAATCTTCTAAATCCTAGTTGGAAGTTCTTTCTACTGCCCACCACTGAAGAAAGTTTTGAGAAGTTTATTGATCCTATTGATAAATATCTTTGAGCTCTGAAGCTTTAGAATCGATTCAAGAAATCTAGTTGACTCCTGGTCTCTTTCTGTCCCTGTGTGCTGTTTAGTTGTGAGAACAAATGGCATCTCAAATATATCCTATTCCCAGGAGAGTCTGGCTCCTTAAGTTTTACTACTGGTGGCTTGGACAATTTCCTCTGAATTAATTCCCTACTCCCATGTTCAAATGCAATGTTACCCAATATTTCACTAAAAATATTTTCCAGTGCACTGGAATGCTCCTCTACCCCAAACATTTGATTTATCTGTGTTTGCCTGATGTTCACTCTCCTGTGGGTGAGAAACTCCACCTCCCAGGGTATGAAGCCAGATGCGCAGGTGATTATGTCAGGATGCCCAGGGACAGGCTGTCTGGGTCTGGGTCCTGCTTCTACTTTTTACTTGCTATGTGATCTTGGCTAAGTTTTCTTTTCTCTTCTTTCCTTTTCTTTTCTTTTTTCTTTTCTTTTCTTTTCTCTTTTTTAAATTTGAAGTACAATTGACATATAACATTATATTAGTTTTGGGTGTACAACATAATGATTTGATGTTTGTATATATTGCAAAATGATCGTAGTCCAGTTAACATCTATCACCATACCTAGTTACAAAATTATTTTTTCTTGTGTTGAGAACTTTTAAGATTTACTCGCTTAGCAACTTTTAAATATACAATATGGTATTGCTATCTATTGTCACCATGCCATACATTATATCTCCATGACATATATTTTATAACTAGAAATTTGTACCTTTTGACTTCTTCACCTATTTCACACCCCCAACCCCAATCTGGCAACCACCTATTTATTCTTGTATCTATTAGTTTTATTTTTTGTCATTCCACATAAAAGTGAGATCATGCAGTATTTGGCTTTCTCTGACTCACTTAGCATAATGTCTTCAAGGTCCATCCCCGTTGTCACAAATGGCAAGATTTGATTCTTTTTTATGACTGAATAACATTCCATTGTTGTATATACTACATTTTTCTCTCATCCATTCTTTCATTGATGGACATTTTGGTTGTTTCCACGTGTTGGCTATTGTAGATAATGCTGCCATGAACACGGGGGCGCATATATCTGTTTGAATTAGTGTTTTTGTTTTCTTCAGATAAATACCCAGAAGTATTGACCAAGTTTTTGATGTAACCACACTTGAGCTTGTTTCCTGGTCTGTAGAGATAATGCAGTAGCAGGTCTGCTATGATGATTAAGGGTATCATTTATGCAGAGTGCTTTGCTATATAGCATTACCGTTTCGAGGGCTGGCCCTGACACAGCTAGATAGCGGGTCAAATCTGTCTGGTTTATTCTCCAATGCTTGTTTCATGCTTGGGGACTGCTGGCATATCAGCTTTTTCTGGGGTGCATTTGCACAATATATCAAGATTTCAAACCAAATCAAACCAAACCAAACAACAACAACAAAAACAATTGAGAGAATGGTGTTGCCCCATTTGCAATAGTAGATGCTTTGAAGCTGACTTTTAATTTGGGGCAGGGGATGGAGAATGCCATGTTAAAAAAATTACACCTTGTAAATGGCCGTGTGTTCTGACAATGAGAGGAAATGAATATGTCTATGAGTGAGTGTGTAAAAGCAAGAGTGTAAAGCACTCATGAACTTCATCATTAGAATCTCTCTTCCCCCAATTCCTTGAATCTTTCAGCGCCACAATTTTGCAGCGTGTTTTGGATGAATCGATTCTGTGGTTGTATAGGGCTCAGGGAAAATCATTCTATCTTGATTGCTCACAACAAATTCTCATTCTCAGTTTCTTCTATTAGTTTCCAGTATTTAGAATGAATGCAAATGTTTATTTACCAATATCTTGATATGTTTTTCTGATCCCACAACTATTTTTATGTAGCTTAAAGTTTAATATAAATATTAAGGAATGACATGGAGGTAGACATGTCTGACTCCAGCTGCTTCGTCTTAATGATAATGAGGGAATGAAGGCCTTGCATGTTTGAGCCTTATGTATTCTTTCAGCGCTTGCTTGCTTCATCCCTTTTGACTGTTCTATACTTGTGCAGCCCTCTTTCCTCTCTGCCCACCCTCCCATCATAAAACAACCCATGGGCCTGGGCAACCATCTGAGTCCCTGTAATAGGGTGAATTGCTTTAGATTTTCACAGAGCAATTTTTTGGGAGGATGAGGAAGAGTGAATGGATAACAGCTGCATTGCAATTTCTAAGTTAAGATTGCTTACCTGAAGGACTTACTCCAAGTGCCTAGGGAATTCTCTAGGCTTTTGCATTTATTAAAGACATGTGAAATCAAAGACCGTCATTTGGTCTATAACATGACAGTTTCATGGAAAATCCACATTGTTGGTGCCCTATGAGAGCCCCACTTCTTTTTTTGGTATTAATGAGACTTGTGCCATCTCTTCTATGATTTGCTATCCAATTCTGGTTGAACCAAGTGAGTAAGGATAACATAGATACCTTAAAACCAGAGACAATCTAAGAAATTTGCTATTGCGATTCTGTCTCTTATTGTACATAGAGAGATAAACCAGCTTACTCCTTTAATTTTCCTCCTCTCCACTGAGTGTAGGCTCATGAGGGGCTTCCACAAAACTTCAGTGCTGAGTCATCACATGCTAACTTGGACTCATTATCTCTCTCCTTTTACTTCCCCCCTCTACACCAACACCTCTGCTCTTCCCTCGAAATTCTTTATCTCCTTCTGAATTCCTGATCCGAACCAGATTCTCAGGGATCATCTTGGACACCTCCCTCTTCCTCATCTCAATATCCCCCAACTCACTAAAAATTGTCAATTGTATCCTCAGTCTCTCTAGACTCCCTCCTTTCCTCATCCCCACATTCCCTGCCTTTATTTAAACTATGGCATCTCTCACATGGTGGCTGTGGTCTCCTGTCTACCCTCCCTCTCTACTCTCGCCCTGGACCGGCAGTACTGCCCCAAACTCATAGATGTAATGAGTAAACTTAATTGCTTCTCAGAATGGAGACCAACTCCTCTTTTAGCAAAGAATAGCATGTTTTTACTAATCTTCCTTTGCCTACCTCGCTAGCTACATCTGCCGGCCTCTCAAAAGTAGCTGGAACATATTAATATTCCAAAATATGGCATACAGTCCTTTAACTTTCTGGGCCTTTTTGTGAGTTCTTTATTCATGCTTCTTTTACCGTGTTTTGTCTGAATAACTGTTCTCAAGCTCAAGAGTCACCTCATCCTTGAAGTCTTCCCTGATCGCTCAAGCAGAGTTGATTCCTCTTTCATTTTGACTTCATATAAAAATGTCGTAGCACTGGTGGCACTATTTTGCACCTAGGTTTTAACAGGTGCTTGGAGACAAGGAACTTATTACATCATCTTCATTTTTATTATTATAGTATTTAAAAAATTTTTATCATAGTACATTTTAAACATTTTGATGAACTGTAGCATACATACGAAAGTGTTTAAAATGTATATGTGCAGTTTAAAGAACAGTCACCACAAAATCAAACCCTCATGCATCTGTCACCCAGACCTTAGACATAGGATTTTGCCAATACTCAGAAATCCCCTATGTGTCCATCTCTGGTCTCATCTGCCTCTCCTACCCACTGTAGGTAACTATTATCCTGAATTTCATGTTAATTATTAACTTGCTTTTCTTTATGGTTTTTAAAAAATGCCACGTAAGTATGTATCTCTAGGCAATATATTGTTTAATTGGGTCTGTTTTTGAACATCTTATAATGGAATTGTTCTGTTTGTATTCATTTATAACTCACTGCTTTCTTCTGTTATGTTTATGAGATTTATTCTGTTGATATGTTTTGTCATGGTTCATTCACTTTTTCATGGTTGTATAAATTCCATTTTATGAATGCATCATATTTTATTTACCGAAGCTATTGATGATGACTTTTTGCAATTATGAATAAGGCTTCTGTGAACATTCTTGCCCATGCCTTCTGGCACGTGTGCAAGACTGGCATTAGGATAGATATAGCTGGAAGCAGGACATCTGGGTAGAATATATACGCAGGTTCACCTTTGCTAGGCATTACCAAACATTTGCTGAAGTATTGTATCAGGGACTGCATCTTTTTATTTTGGTATCCCTAGTACCTAGGACAGTGACTGGCCAAACACAGTTGCTCAATACATATGCCCTGAGTGAAGGTAGATCAATAAAGTAGGTGTTAAGTCTTAGCTTTTCTTTTTTTTGAATAGCTCTGGGAAAAACAGCCAAAGCAAGTACTTTTTCTACCCCCAAAATCAGCCAATAGGGGGCATTCTGGCTTAGGATAGAATGATGTATTTTAATAATAATAAAGATAGAATTGATGCAATTGTAATGTCTTATATCACTTTAAAGAAGATTCTTAGAGGACCTAGTTGATATTATGGCTATAGCAGTCAGACCTGCAGATAAAATGGGTCCCAATTATACTTTAAAAATCAATGTTATCTCAGATTGCCGAGGGGCTAGATTTTGGGAGCTAACCTGCTTTGGGTATTTCTTCAATGAATCTTCTGGAGCTTGAAATATATAGATCATTGACAGAGAGATTAAATGCTTCTAGAATGGGTGTGAAAAACCACAAATTTACCGTGCTACACAGAGAAAGACAAAGATGTACTTTCTGTGTAGAAAAATACTGCTAAACCCTATAAAAAGCAGGTCATAAATTTGGATAAAGCATTAATTTAATCTTGTACCTTGAAATATCTCTCCATTAAGCAATATTTTAGGGCTCTCTTATCCAAGCCATATTTAATAAATTATTTCTTTAAAATTTTTTTTATTTTAAAATAATTTTAGATTTACAGTATTGTCGTAAAGATAGTACAGGGAGTTCTGTATACAATTTGCTCAGTTTCTGCTGATGTTAACAGCATTTCACATAATCATGGTACACTATCAAAACTAAGAAATTAGTGTTGGTGCAGTACTATTAACTAAATTACAGACTTTTTTTCTGATGTCACCAATTTTTCCACTAATGTCCTTTTTCTTTCTAGGATCTAGTTCAAGATACCACATGCATATAGCTGCCATGTCCTCCAATCTGTGACACTTTCTTAGGCTTTCCTTGTTTTTTTTTTTTTTTTAAATGACCTTGACCCTTTTGAAGAGCAGTGTTTAATCATTTGGTTGAACGTCCCTCAATTTGGGTTGTCTCATGTTTTCTCATGATTAGACTGGGTTATGGATTTTTGGGAAGAATAGCATAGAGGTTAAAGTTTGCTTATCACATCTTGTGAGGGGTACATGCTAGCAACATGACTTATGACTGGCCAAGTTAACCTTGATCAACTGCCAGGTTTCTGTACTGTAAAATTACCATTTTTTTTCCTTTCTATACTCTACTCATTAATTGTGAATCACTAAGTCCAGGCCATAATAAGGAGAGGAATGAGGAATCTCAGAGAATTCATGGACATATATATTAAAAACTACCCAGTAATTAATAAATATTTTGGTAGATACTTTGAAGCTATGTAGACAGGTTTTTCATCCAAATTGGGTCTTAGTTTTAGGCAGAAAATAAAATATTCAGAACTCCAGAAACAGAAATCAGTCAAAAGAAATTTTGACAACAAAAGTTCTCTTACTTTTTACTCAGTATAATAAGAAATAATCATCTAAAACACTGTTTAGGCCTCTGTTGCAGAGGTTTCTCTTGGCTTAAAAGTGAGCAGTTGAAACCCATGTTATAGGAAGAGTGGACCAGAGAAAGGCTCACCCACTACCAAGCCCTGTGGACAACCTCCAGTGACTGTTTCCTTATATTTAATTGGCATTGATGCCATCTATTCGCAACTTTTTTTTCCCCCTATTTTGGGATATTAAGAGTTAGGCTTTATTTTTAATAGAAATATTTTTCAGTAGCAAGCATGCATAATTGCTCTAGATTGAGAGAGCAAAAGGTAAACATTCCATTTTTTTTCGTATTTTGCTCTCATCGCAACTTATATAAATTATTATTTGGGATAAGATTCTCCAGGTCTTAGGAACACTGATGACAATTTATCAAGATTGTCAAAATGATGGCCAAGAATACCCTCAACATATGCCAACTCTTCTGAGGGTTTCCTGGCATACACACACACACAAAAACCCATATTATTAGCTTGTGAATGTATACCTACTCTTGCTTTACTGCCAAGGAAAAGTTCCACTAAAATCATCTCTTAGGATTTTTGCCTATATTTCCTAGAAAATTATGTAAATTTTAGAAAATTACTCTTCTTTGAAAAACTGTTGTATTATGTATTTTTTGTATTATTTTCTGTTTAAACCAGAGGTTCCTGACACAGGGTGCCTGAATTCTTTCTCTAAGTTTTTATTTGCTAGTTACAGAAACTAACTCTTCTTTTAAAACAAAAAAAGAGTCTGTTAACAGGATATTGGATTGGAACTGGGTATGCAGCTGAAAACTGTTCCTCCAGTTTGAAAACAGAATTGATCAATGAGAACAGAGTGCTGTGGATTCTCCGGTGGGATGGATCCTGGGCCATCCCTAGTTCCTTGGGTTATTGGCTACCAATTCTGGGTCTAGGTCATGTGTATCTTATTAGCAAAGCTTGATCTATTCCTACACCCTTGCTACAAGGGAAGCTGGGAAAGTGACTTGTTTCCTTCTGTGGCAGAGTATGCTCTTATTCACCAGGCATGGAGCTTTCCCATGCAAAGTAAGAGGGTTCAGATACTGGCAGCCAAAATGAGAGACAAATATTCACTACAGACCCTTCTGAATGGGGTCCCATAAACTGTAAATTTCATCTGATTCTCAAATAGGTGCATTTATTAAAAAGAAGCACTGCTTTATGTGTTATATAATAATTGTATTATCATAATTATGAACATCATCAAAATTATTATTTTCCTAAACTGTATGTTGACTTTCTTTACATGATGACTGTTAATGCTGTTTCACTCTTTTTGGCTTCTCTGGTATTTGTTTAAGGATTTTTTTTTTTCCAGAAAAGCTATATTTTCCTTTAAAAATTTTGGAATCCTAAATTTCTTTTATTTTTTTCCCCCTCATTTAGAAACTCACTTCTGGTGTAAAAAAAATGGCTGTTTAATCTAAACATTTACCTCTGAAATGGTAGTAAGACATAGACTCATGATATCAAAGAGAGCAGAAGTGGAGACATTAACAATGATGTTTTGAAAACTGGAAGGCAAGAGGATGAGTAGATAATTGACTTAGGAGTCAGAGTTCTCAGATCTGATAAGTCAACAGTGGGGGAAACATTTAGTTAGCATTCCATGTGCATTTGTGGAGTATCTATCATGTGCCAGACACTCTTCTTGGTCCTTCGGATTCATTAATGAACAAAATCAAAGATCACTATTCTTATGGAGTTATCATTCTGGCAGGACAAGCCACTAAACCAACTAGATTTGTACCTGAAAATCTCCAGGAATTGGGATACCAGATATCTCTGGAAGTGGCAGTGAATATGGGTCTGAAACATGAGGATCGGTCAAAAGTCTTTTTGTGGAGCAATTAGTCATTGTCCAATAGAACTTTCTGCATTTATAGAGATATTCTGTATTTGTGCCGTTCAATACTGCAGCCACAAGCCACTTGTGGGTATTGTACACTTAAAATGTGGCTAGCGCAACTGAGGAACTGAATTTTAAATCTAAGTTTTCATTAGTTTAAATCTGCATAGCTTCAGTGGTTAGTGGCTACTGTATTAGACAGCAGAGTTGAATCCTCAGTTTCCTCCCCTACCTAGAACAGCTGGATACCCCTTTCCCAATGCAACAGAAAGTTTTGAAATTTATTCTGTGAACTAAGAGATATCATATACATAAGAAGGATAGGATATCATAATGCAAAGAAGGGGATCACTTGAATTTGAGAATTTGGTTTTCTTCTCCCACTTGATTCTCCAAATATTGGCAGTCAGCTTCTACTTCCAGGCATGAGAGTAGAAATTTACTATCTGATCTTTCTGAGTAGTCCAAGAGAAAAGATCTAAATTTGTTAACATTAGGGATTTCCCAATGAAACAACCCAGCCAGATCATCTAGGATAAGACCCAGAGTCAACAACTCAACCCATATATTCAGAACTCCTATCAGCTTTTTTTTTTGTGCTATAATCTTAAATGTGAATAGATAGTTAAAGCTCACCAGACATCTGAGGATGACTTTTCTCTAAAATGTAGACAGATACATAAACCAAAAAACAAATTTGAGGAAATAGAGAATATCTAAGGAGAATAAAAATGAAAAAATAAAAAGTCAGATAAGAGATAATTTTGCATTCACAAGAAAAGAATAGAATGCTATAATGAATGATCGGAAGAATAAAAACTAAAAAGTTGTTGGGAAAATAAGACACAAATCACAAGCTCAATATAAGGTTTAGTAAAATAAGGATGTGGAAATCTTTTAGAAACTAGAATAAGAAAGCAAGGAAATGTAAAATAGGAGGAAAAGAGATAAGAAAATTAGATCAGACTAGGAGGTAATATCTGAAGAATAGAAATGCCTGAAATTGAGATTTGAGAGAATGAAAATGAGGAAAATTATCAGATAAATAATTCAAGAACATTTTCTAGGCCTGAAGGATGTGAGGGTTTAGAATAAAAAGAAACATCAAGTGCCTCCCACAACGAATGAAAATAGATCTATACCAGGGTACATCATGATGATATTTCTGAGTACTGGGGACAAAAATAAGGGCCTAAAAGTTTCCAGAGCAGGGGAAGGTTATATACAAAGAATCAGGAATTGTAATGACTTTGGACTTTGCATGTGCTCTCCAACCTAGAATTCTATACCCACCCAAAGTATCAGTAAAGTGTAAGGACTGTGTAAATACATTTTTCAGATATGTTAGATCTCAAACATTTTACCTCCCATGGAGTTTTTTCTCATAAAGCAACCACAAGAATTGTTCTGTCAGAACAAAGAAGTAAAAAGATGATGAAGATCTAGATTCTGAGAAAAAGTGAATTTAACACAAGAGAGAAGTGAGGGAAATTCTCAGGATGATGATGGAAGAAGATTCCTGGATGAATCTGTGCAAAAGACCAAGAGAGCAGCCAGAAGATTGGAGCAAGTCAGAAGGTTCAGGAAGAGATAATTCCAACAGATAAAATGGGTAGTGTTTGAATGTATTGAAAAGAAAGCTAGGTAATCAGGGGAGGGTTTGAAGATAAAGTAACGAAAATTCATTAAAAAAAAAATAAAGGAAAAAATAAAACCAGAAAACTAAGTGAAATTAAAAAAACTCCAGATAAGTGTTAACTCTGGGAAAAATAAAGTTGTACAGAAAGAAAAAATAATAATTATAATTCATGGCTCAGCAGTGGAATAGCATTTACATAATTATCATAATGTAAAATGGAATAATTATTAAACGAGAATTGTGATAAAAACATGTTGAGGGCATAGAGGATTGGGAAGTATGCATGTGTGTGTGTGTGTGTGTGTGTGTGTGTGTGTGTGTGTGTGTGTACAGATAAAAAATACCAATTTTCAGTAGAGGAAGTCAGTAGGTAATGTGTAGAACTAAAAACTCAGAAAAGTTTATGCTTGAGATTAGCAGTGTGGAGATAAATACCAAAATAAGTAGTAAAAGTGGTTAACTGGACTTGAGGAGAGCTGTGGGAGAACAACCATTTTCCATAATAGCCCTTGTAGAACTATTTGCCTTTTCAAATTCTTTGCACATAAGATTTCAACTAAGGTGAAAACATCAACAATCAAAAAAACATTAGAAATGAGATGTGATTAGTTGGGATGGCAAACTTTCTCAACTTCTGAGAATTTGGGGAAAGATTTAACATACTTTCAGGAGTCAAATTCTTGTCTTCACTTTTCCAAGATCGTAGAAGGAAACTCATTGGTTGCTGCAAATATCTGAAATGATAAAGAGTAATAGGGCCTTGCATAATATTTTCCCCACTAAAGTAACATAGAGGACATGTGTTTTGTTCAAAGCCCAGGCCTTTTTCCTGTCGCCGCCTTTTTCCTGTTGTCCTTTTCTTTGGAAACGGCTTTATTTCCACTTTAGTCAGTACTGGTGGATGACTCTTGGTTCTCTTTCCTAAGAGAGATGGGGACGTGACTGAGTCAGAGCCAATCATCGTTTACTGTCCCTCTGGTCACATAACTGGCCCAGGAATGAGAACATGACTCACATTAGGCCAATGAGCATTCTTTCATTTTCTAACTGCAGCTGATGAAGAGCTGCAGACTTTTTCCTCCAGGCTGTCCATATGGCTATAGGGACGTAAGCCTGGGTGGCTTGTAGTTATATTTCCAGTGTGTGGGGTCAATTGTCCAGAGAAATTGAAGTAACTAGGAAGATACAGAGGAGGGAGAGGGAGAGGAGGAGAGCGAGAGAAAAAGAGAAGTAAGGGAAGCAAGAGAAGGCCTCTGAGCCCCTGGATCCAGCTGACCCTTAATCTAGTCCTTTTCATGGTGTGAATTCAGAAGCCAACAAATCCCTACTCCATTTTTTAATAAAACTACTTAGAGCTGGAGTTTTGTCACTTGCAGCCAAAGAGTCCAAACTAATAATATTAGCCAGCATATTTTATATCATTAGGCAAAAAAAAAGTTTTTCAAATTAAAAAAGGGAGCATGTAGACATATCCATTGTTATCTGTTTGTCTGTTTGTTTATTTATTTATTTATTTATTTTAACATTTGGGATTATACCATTGAAAGGAAAAGACTCTCAGATGAGACTGAAAAGGAATCTGATGGTTTGACAGTTGATGTGCAGAGCTGGCCTGTGTAAACTCCAGCGACAAGAATGTTGAGTTTTTGCTATTTGTGCTGAGATAAAGTTGATTAAATTCAAATTGCCAAATTATGCATTTTATATTAAATCAGGAGTTTACTTAAAGAATTAAAAATTGCATTTAAGAGTTTATTAATAATCTGGACACTGTTAGGTTGGCACTTTGGAGAAATTTGAAATAAGTGTAATGTATGCTCTGTGCTCTCATGTCACTTAAAATCAATGAAAGATGATATAGTGTGAAATACTTAAGTATCACAGCATAAGATCTATAGGCAGTCACCAAAAAGCAAGAAGCCATTCTCTTGATGCAACTTCTGGCCTATTTAGTCTAGAACTTGCTTGTAAGTCTCACCCTTATATAGAACGATCATTTCCCCACCTTTTTTGAACCCCAGAGTAGGGCAAAGGGCCTTGGTTATGAATCAAGATAGAACAACAAGTCTGCTTTTTGGAGGTTAGGTCGTAAATAAACACTCTTGATATAAAGGTGGAGGCTGAGGCACTCCAGTGCTTTGTTAGGAAGAGTGAAAAGCTCAGCTGTTCTGTGGGCCAAGAAGTGCTGAGCCTGCAGGATCCTCAGCAGAAGGAAAGAAACTGCTTTGCAATGGCCTGACGCCTCTAGGGTTGCCTTGCTCTCATCAGATGCTTTCCCTGTTCCTACAGGCAGGCATTGCCCAGAGGAGGAGGGGATGGCAAGGTGCCAGCCTTAAATAATGAATAGTACCCTCATTTACATTCTTTTTTAGTGGCGCCTGTTTGCACACAGCATTGCAGGAACCTGGAGCCCGAGGAAATATGACTTGGAGCCTGCTTGGGCTCCTTCCCTCCAGTGTGCCTAGCTCAGGAAAAGGCAGAGAGCTTCCCCTCAGACCATCTGGCTCACTTGAATGTGCTTATTAGTAACAGTGGAGGTGGGTCTGTTAGCTTGGGACAGCAGCTCGGAGGCAGATGCTGAGTTTATGTGTAAAATATGGCTTCCAGCCAAAGCACTAATCATGGTCGCCTCTGAAGTGGTTCCAATTGTCTGGATGAAGCGCTCCGGCTCTTATGTTGTTTGTACAAGCTGGTAGTTAGAGGTGTTGTGTACAAGATATTTGTAGTCATAATTTCTCCAAACAGGTTAAGGCAAACATTATGAGAATCAGCATATTAATGTGCTGTGTTTCAAATTAGAATTATAAACACACTTTCCTCATTGGAGGCCTAATCTGCTAGGAAGAAGCCAGATGTTTAATGATGAAATCATTATTTAGGAGGACCTATCAAAGTAAAACAAATTGTTGTTTAAGTGAAGGGAAGAACCTGCTTCATGCAAGGGAACTCGGAAGAACTGCTTCACGAGGATTCCTGCTTGCATTAAATTTTCACGCACTTCTTGCTGCTGCTCAAGAGCAAGGGTTTCTTCCAGAAACATCACTCAGCAAATATGAGTTCCATCCTCCTAGAACAAAACTACAGGCCAGGACAGTGCATTTCCTGGTGAAAAGTGAAGTGGTAGCTGATGTGCTGGAGTAGTAGTTTGGGAAAAAATTTGGTCTCAGAGGCTTTTTGGTGTTAACTTGATATTAACTCCACTTCCTCTTTCTGTCATTTCTAAGGTCAGAGTCAGGAAGCAGTATTTGGTGACAGCTGATATTTTTGTCCTCCACCTGTCTTCTGAGCTTCTTCAGGTATATGGAACTGGCCGCCACATTCCTATTGTTCAGGTGTTATCATTCCATTAGTCTCTTATTTTCTTTAATGGGGCGCGACCCCATAATCTTTGCATCTGCCATGAATACGCCTGTCTTTCCTCTCTTCTTCTTCCTTCCCTTCGATCCTCCACTCTACTTTCTCACGTTCCCTTCTTTCCCAATTTCTTATTGGAAACACATCTTAGAGAATACATCCAATTGTTCCTTTAGGCTGAAGAGCATACAAAAAGTAGGAAGAAGTACAAAGATGGGTACTGGAGGTGGTTTTCTAAAATTTAATTTCATCACGTGTCTTGTCCTAAATATCCACAAGACTTCCATTACTATTCCAATTTATTCATTTTTTTTCCAGTTTTCTTTGCTGCTGATAGGTTTTTAGACTGCCCAAGTCCTTTCAGAGTACATAACACTGTCTCCCAGCAAATTAACTGAGGCCATTTTGACATGCACACATTTTTAGTCATTACAGCAATGAGAGGAATAACAGCTTGAAGTGATTAGAAACCATTGGGGTTTGGAGGCTTCCCTTCTGCTGGATTCTAGAATCTCAGAGCTGTCAAGTACTGAAAGGATCCAGAGAAGCCAGCACCTCATCTGAAGTTTTTCCACAAGACCTGGAGGAGGCACGTGGCCCTGAGGGCTCATTTGCCCCATCCCCTGTGGGACCAAAAAGAAGTCATCCCATAGAGATGAGCATTTTTTCTCTTATGAAGGATGTCTTGATTTCTATTAATGCCATCTCATTTCCTTGAAATGAGTTTTGATTTCTCCTTCTAATCTGTTTCATGTACCTCTGTTTCATTCATTCAAAAGCATTATCTTTTCCTTGTTTATATTTTCTTTTTCATTCTAGCAAGTCCTAGAAGGGATTTGAAGTAAGATCTAACTCACCTACCCATTTGATACTTGGATCTTCTCAACAATACTTTCTCGCCTAGGGTTTTCCCAGCACATACTTGGTCATATCCAGCGATAGGACATTCGACACCTTCTAATGCAGCATATTTTGCCTCTGGGTGATTCTAATTGTTAGAATATACTTTTCTGCATTGGCTTTAAATCTGTTTCTTGGTAACTCATTTATTATCAGGATTGTTGTGACAATTAAATGGGGTAATGAATATACTACTTAGCATAGTATCTGGCATAGAGAAAGAACACAATAAAAGGTGATTGCTTTTTATTATTGTTGTTATTGGTTCTTGGTCTGCTCCTTGGAGTTCTATAATACAAACCAATTCTTCCACATGGAAGCTCTTTGCATAACTGAAAACAACTCTTGTCTCTTTTTGACCTCCTTTTCCCCCTCCCAGTAGTTTAAGCTAAATATTCCCATTAACTTAAATCATCCTTCACATGGCAGTACTTGAGTTTCTTCACTATTGTGGTCACTTGCTTTGAACATTACAGCTTGTTTTTCCGGGCATAGCTCCTAAAATTGAAAGTAATATTTATGTAGAGGGTATGTTCTGATTCGTGCAGCATATAGTAGCTGTTAATGAGGCCTTAAGTTATCTTTTCTGGCGGCTACATTACATTGATGACTCATATTGGATTTATTGTGACTAAATTGCTAAGTTTTTTTTGTTTTTGTTTTTTGACAGGATAAACCTATACATCTACATTTTCTAAAGCAAACACACTTATGTTTATCATAACTAAATACCATCTTATAAAATACCTGCAGCTTATTATTCTAGCTCTCGAAGACCTCTTTGGCTCTATCCACATTGCACTTTGATCCACAGAAATAGTTTTCTTTGCTTTATGGTTTTGGTTTTTTGTTTGTTTGTTTGAGGCGGGGGAGAATCCCAGATTTCTGCAGGATGTCTTAGCTTGGATTGCTATAGCAAAAATACCATAGATTAGGTAGCTTTTAAACAACAGAAGTTTTTTTTTTTCACAGTTCTGGAGGCTGGAAGTCCAAGATCAAGGTGCTAGCTTGGTTGGGTTCTGGCGAGGCCCTCTTCTGAGTTGCAGACAGCTGACTTCTCATTGTATCCTCACATGGCAGAGAGTAGAAAGGGGAAGCACACTTTTTCTTGGTGATTCTTTTTAGTTTTTAATTTATTTTTTTAATCTGTTTATTTTTTTTTATGGTGACATTGGTTAATAAAATCCGATGTTTCAGCTGTACATTTTAACAGTAAGGTATATATATATATATTTACATTATGTGTTCACTTCCCATAGTTAGTTTTCTTTCTGTCACCGTATATTTGACCCCTTTCCCCCTCCCCTCTGGAGTTGCAGGATTTCTTTCCTTTATTTCTCTTAAGTTTATTGGGGTAACATTGATTAATTACACAATTATATAATTTTCAGATGTACATTATAATTTGACATCTATATATTCTATTGTGTGATTACCACCCAGAGTCCAGTTTCCTTCAGCTACCATGTTTTTTTGTGATTCTTAAAAGGGCACTAATGCATCATGAGGGCTTCACCCTCATGATTTTATCTAATCCTAATTACCTACCAAAGGCTCCACCTCTTAATACATCACATGGGAGGGTACGGTTTCAACATAAGAATTTTGGGACACAAACATTAGGTCCATAACAGATGAGGAGACTCATGGAGGGTTCAGTAGAAAGAGGAAGAAAGAGTCTGGGTAAGCACAATTGTTCAAAGTGGCAGAATTATTCCAAATTCTATTAGAGTGAGATGGGAATAGAGAGGTGAACGCAAAAGATTGAGTGACCATGAGCACAAATTTGGAGACATTACGAAAACTTGAAAATAACCTAGCAACGTAGTCCCGAGCACTGAATTTAAATGACCAAGCATTAGAGCAGTTACAGAAAAACTCAAGTCTCCCTGGAGTGGCTTTTGATTAGGATCAGTGACACCGTATGGAAAGAGCTTAGCACGAATCTTGAAACCTAGTAAGGGATCAATAGAAAGGTGTCTAGTAGACAGGTATCCTCTTTGGGTCCTTCTAAATCTTGACTTTGGCCTTCATCTTTTTCTCTTTCGTGATTTTCCCTTAAGTGATTGTATTCAATCCATTAGCTCTTTTCACTTCTCCTCACAGTTTCCATCTCTCGTCTATCATTTTGTGAACAAACCTGGGTTTGTGCTCTCCTTACTGTTCATGATTTTATAGCCTCTGAGCATTACCCACTTTTTTCTCCACCTTTTCAGGCTAAAGAGCCCTAAAATGTTTAGCGTACCAAATGCGCAAATCACCTCTCTCACTCCAGTCGTTCCTCTCAAGACTTTCCCTAGCTCTCTGCCTTACTCGATGAAAGACTTCTTACTGGGCTTGGCAGAAGTCTCCCTGGTCCTCTCTGGTCTCCTAGTAGTCTGAGACTTAGTTTTTCCATCTGTAAAATGGGACATGGAGCCAATAATACCATAAGAAGAGGTGAAGAGATTTAAGTGAGTTGATGAATATAAATTGCTGAAAGCAGAATGTGGCATGGAGGAGTCATTCGGAGATGTTGTGGTTAAAACCATCGTGTTCTTAATTAAATCTCCTTTTGTAATTTAATTTAGAAGCAATTAGTGTGAAATGTACAGACCTCCCTTACTAACTCACTCTGTAGATTTACAATGAGGAACACAAGAGTAATTTTTCTGTTAACAGGCTAACTCATTTTAGCTTCATGGTAACTTCTGTCACTTTTTTGGAGAATTGTGTGAGAGAAAGCCCTGATGGAGTCATTCATTTTATCCTTTTGCCCTCTAACCCATCACGTTGGCAGTAATAGCTGCCAGGAGCAAGACTTATAGATTCCATGAGCATTACAAGAGCTCACGTCTGAAAAATGTTGACCTCTATGTCACCTGTGAACCTCAAACATTAACAAGAGTGATATGATGATGATGATGATCATGATGGCGATAACAATAACTTCCATTTTTCAGCCACCTACTGTGTGCCAAGTACTACTGTAATAGATCCTTGAGTCAAAAGGATGAACACGACAGTCACAGATGAGAGACAATCTACCTAGAACTCCTACCCCAATGCTTGGCACATGGTAAGTGTTCAATAAATATTTGAAGGACAAAAATAAGTGATTGAGACTCAAGGTTTAAGTGACCTCCAAGGAGCCCTTTTGGATTCTTGGAGGGGGGGAAAACCATTTATGAGGCTCAAAATATACTCACTCCATACTGAATTCGGCTCCGCGGAGAACGATGTGACAGATTCTATTGCCTTTGGGATCTTTTCCATTCAAACAAGCTTACATGAGCCTGACTTTGGGTTCCTTCCTTATTTATCTCCTCACACTTCTCCTTGGTGCCCCACACTGTTCCCATGGAGCAAATCTCTAGACCAAAGCTGTGTTGCAGAAAAGTGGTAGCTAAGGCCATAGGACTCTCAGTTCATCTGGATAATTTTTCTTTGTGTAAGTGTCAGCCAGAACTTAGGAAGGCAATGCTTTTCTCTCAGTCATTTTTTCTCCCTTAATTACTGACTTTTAACAAATGGATCTTAATTTTCAAGCAAATAAGCTATTTTTAAGTTGCTTTGAAAATAGGAATGTCATGGACAAACCAGTCTTGAGCTTTCTGTTCTTTGAGGCTTTAATTTCCGTTTTGAATGACATTTGGTGGTGAATAATACGTTAGGTGCATTGACTCTTTCTGCCTCTTAGGATCCATTTGTTAAATTGCCCATTTCACTACACTCGATGGCCTCTGGGTACTAAGGAAGTTAATGCCCCCATTGAAAGTGAGCAACTTTATTCCTGAGCATCCCACATTAGAAGGATCATCCCCAACGTTTCTGAATTACTTAAGGATGTGAAAAATATCTTTATTTTCTATTTGATGACACTTCTAGGTAATGTGAGGTATTATAGAATAATACCTTAGCTTGGAGAGGATTTTACTCCAAAATAAAATCAAGTCAGATTCTCAGCTGTTGCCTGTTAAGTGCCAGTTTGACATTCGAAATGATCTGAACTTAGTGATTTGGAGAACCCCATAACTAGGAGCTATAACTTTTATCCACTTAAAACCCATTTGGCCATGACTGATGAAGGAGCTCATTTTGTTTGGGAGGATTGAATTGGAGCAATTGGAGATGAAAACTTAAGACCTAATGATGGAGTATCTGCTGTGCAACTTCAAGTTCCGAATTTGTGTTCACTTTAAAATAAACACTCTTACTTTTGTGCCTCTTTTTCTTAGGAAACTTAGTATGGAATAAAAATAAACTAATGTTGTGAAATGGTAGAATACGTATAAATATTTTGGTCTTAGGAGGCCACATTGGCCAACCACAGGGTGTTGGGTTGGGTCCTGGCTCTGTCCTCCATGGCAATGTGACCTTGGGCAGGTGCTCAACCTTTCTTGGCCTTGGTCTCCTCAGTTAAACATTGAAGCTGGAAATAGTGCCTTTCTCAGACGGCTGGAATGATGATTAAGTGGGCTTCTCTATGTAATGGGTTGAACATGCAGAAAGCATCCTTAGGGGCTTGCTTTTAGGAAAACCTTCTAGGTGGGAGGTGAATTATTGTGAAGCTTATGGAACTTAAATTTCAAGATCCCTCATTTGCACATACCCTTTTAAAATAAACATTTTCTTTGGTACCTGATTTTATATTCATTATAGGTTGTTTTCTTAAACAGGGCCTTTCAAATTGCATAGTTCCATAAAGCCTAGATTCTCCCTTGTCCAGCTCTCTTCATAAATTGTTCTATTAGTCCTCCTACTTGGGTATAGACTCCAGAATTCATCAATTTAAAAAACGCTTTTAATGACTGCTAAAACTAAGACTATTTTAAAAGCATCTGGATGGTATATGTTCTGCTAGAGCTCTCAAGCAGGAATTATCGAGAAGGAGAAGAATTAATCTGTCTCCCACATATATTAAAAAATGGGTTTGTTTCTGCCTAGGAAAGCAAGAGTGTAGAAGCTTTCTTGATGAGATTTAATGTTTTAGAGACTGATACCCTGATGAGTATTACCTGATGTTAGAACAATAAACCCATCGAAGTAAGGTACACAGTCCTTTTCGAATGCCTCTGATCTGAACTCTAGTTATGTGACTATTGCCTTCTATTTGGTAAAGTTGTTGTGTTTGTTTTTTGCAGTCTTGGTTGTCTATTTATCAGATCTAGAAATGCTATGTCTTTTTTAAGGAAAAGAGAGGTATGGGCTATTCTGAGATTAAGAGGGAAAGACTAGATCATTCCCGCCGCCACTGCTGTTGCTGCCACTGCCACGGCCGGCATTGCCGCAACTCCCAGCCTCACATGTCGCCGCTACCTTCTCGGATAGAAATTTTATGAATAAGCATCAGACGCCAGTGCTAACAAGCCAGCGGTTCAAATCTCAGAAAAGGGATGAAAAAGAGAAATTCAAACCTACAGTCTTCAGGGATATACTTGTCCCGGGGCTTAATGAAGCTGGTGGTGACCTTAAAGCTGTAGTCAAGTTTCTGGACTCTACAAGATCAAGATTAGGTTATCATCGCAATGCAGACACACTCTTCAATATCCTAGTGGCTGGCAGTATGCTTGTCCCTGGAGGGACACACGTAGATGATGATGACAAGAACAAGATGACCAACCACTGTGTATTTTCAGCAAATGAAGATCATGAAACCATCCGAAACTATGCTCAGGTCTTCAATAAACTCATCAGGAGATATAAATATTTGGAAAAGGCATTCGAGGATGAAATGAAAAAGCTTCTCCTCTTCCTTAAAGCCTTTTCCAAAATAGCAGACAAAGCTGGCGGTGCTGTCAGGCATCCTGCTGGGCAACGACACCTTTCCTGCCGCCATCTTCACCAGTCTCTTCACTGACAGCTCAGTCAAAGAAGGCACTGCAGCCTCATTTGCTGTCAAGCTTTTTAAAGCAAGGATAGAAGAAAAAGATGCCAACTCTGTTACCTCTTCTTTGAGAAAAGCCAACTTAGATAAGAGGCTGCTTGAACTCTTTCCAGTTAACAGACAGACTGTGGATCATTTTGCTAAATACTTCACGGACACAAGACTAAAGGAGCTTTCTGATTTCCTGTGAGTCCAGCAGCCCCTGGGCACCAGGAAGGAACTGCAGAAGGAGCTCCAGGAGCATCTTAGGAAGGCCCGATCAAGGAGGTGGTGCCCTATGTTAAAAGAAGAAATGAAGAGGAATGACCTTCCGGAAACAGCAATGATTGGACTTCTGTGGACATGTATCATGAATGCTGTTGAATGGAATAAGAAGGAGGAACTTGTTGCAGAGCAGGCCCTTAAGCACCTGAAGCAATATGCTCCCCTGCTGGCTGTGTTCAGCTCCGAAGGCCAGTCAGAGATGATCTTCCTCCAGAAGGTTCAGGAATATTGTTACGACAACATCCATTTCATGAAAGCCTTTCAGAAGATTGTGGTTCTCTTTTATAAAGCCAATGTGCTAAGTGAAGAAGCAATTTTGAAATGGTACAAAGAAGCACACGTGGCCAAAGGCAAAAGTGTTTTTCTTGACCAGATGAAGAAATTTGTTGAATGGTTACAAAATGCAGAGGAAGAATCTGAATCAGAAGGTGAGGAAAATTAGATGACTCAAGAAGCACAATACCTAGGGTACTACACACTTTGATTGGGAATGCTGAACCATTCGAGAAGAGAAATTTGGCTTCTGTTTTCACAAAGGATAAAAAAATAGATAGATTTCCCTTGTGCAGAGGGGGAAAGTGGTTTTGTTTTCATTTTGTTTTTAAATGGAGCCCGGAGGCATCAGCGATTACACTTGGGACTCTACCTCTCACTCACTATATGCTAACTTAAAGCCATTCAATGAGGAGTCAAATAGGAATCTGAAAGTAAATACTCAACAGACTCCTCTTTTTTAGCTGTATTTTTCAGATACTGTGTGGTGAACGCCCCACTGGTGTCTATTACAGGGCCACTTTGGTAGTTTTGTATCTGCTTATCGATGTGATTTGACAAATAAGTTTTTTTAAAATAAATGGCTTTATTTAAAAAAAAAAAAAGAAGGAAAGACTATTTGACAGAGGTTTCCACAGGTCATAGGTAGAGCTATAAAAGACGTATGACATGCAGGCAGAGCACCATTATTTCTTTCCAAAATATGTAGACATTTTCTTAGAGGAAGGAAAGAGTTCAGTTAATGAGGCATTAACAGAGAGAAACTTTTTATTGTAAGCACAGCTCATGCCAAAGGAGGTGCGCACACACATACACACAAATCACACACGTATACATACGTACATATGCTCACTCACTCACATACATACTCACACTCTCTCAGACTGAGAGATATTGAATGAGTGGAGGCTGAGTGAGCTATTCCATGGAAGACTAAGCAATTTGAAATGGAAATGAGAAAAAGTATAATGCATCCTCTCAGATGAAAAATACCAAAGCTGAGACTGATTTCGAAAGAAAAGGAAAATAAAACAAAGATTTCAGTCAGTTCAGAGACTAATTTTACTAAGATGAAAAGCAGTTAGAGATGTAGTTCTGCTTCAAAATACTATCAGAAAGGGAAAGGAAGAGCTCAGTGAGTGAGAGGCAGGGGGACAGAATCACTAGGGCGACCTGCTTCCAAGTGGCTGAGGCAGCTTGCCTGACTTAAAGCAAGACTTACTAGGATTGAGAGGGTGTTGATGTTGGACCAATTGAGGCCAACAAGGCCATGAGCTTGTATAAAAGGAAGACATCTTCAAGATAAGTAATTACATTAATTGAGAATTCAATAAGTGTTCTCATGTTTTATGGTTTCTTATGAGTGATTCACAGTCATTCCATTTATTAGTTACTTATTGTTACTGGTTTATTAACTCATAGTATACATTTCATTGCTAACAGTAAATGCCGTGACTCTTATTTTACCAACCCCAAGAACTGATTATGTGCATCTCTTCCCAGCACTGCTTTTAGTGACATTATCTTGGTTGCTTGAAATTTGCCGTGATGGGTGTATTTACACCATGGAAACTGGCAATCACTACGAATCAAGAGTTTTCCTCATCCCTGGAGAGATGGTCGTTAAATGTTTGCTAGAATATACACATCCCAAGTGCAAGGCTAGGCACTGTAGGAGAATTAAAATGTGAATGAGACACATCCCAGTCTTTAAGGATCTTTTAATTTGGTATAAGGTTTAATGATGATGATAATAATAAATACTTATTAATCACTCACTATACTCTGTTGGAGCTTTACAGGTATTAGCCGATTTAATCATTATAAAAAGGGAGAAGGCTTAAGAAAATTAGTTGCATCAATTTACTATGTAAAGCAGTATTTTATCCTAAATGTATCTTTGCAATGCCAAAATTACCCCTCTTTTCAGGTTCTCATACCATCCCTCAGTTCTATCCTGGCATTTTGTGAACAAGCTCATGTTTATGCTGTCTGTGTTTTATGACTTTAAAGCCTTTGGTCATTCCACTTTCATTCTCCATCTTCCCAGACTAAAGAGTCTTAAGATCTTCAGCTCACCAAGCTCCCTATCCTCTCCCTCACTGCAATTGTCCTTCTAGGAATTTCCCTAGCTCTCGGCCTTTCTTGAAAAACTTCTTGGGATCAGGAGGTGACACCATAGTCCCCATGCTCATTTTGAGGTACAGACATGACATTCATATCTTTATTTATTTTTAAAGTATCTTTAATGTGTTCTTAAAGAAGGAAGGACAAGAGATATTAATGGTCATCACATCTTTGGAGCTAAGGTTTTCAGAAAAAGTCTTTGCAAACACTTCATGTTATTGTAGCATCTAACTTATACATCAGCACAAAGGACTCTGGGCAAATGATTTTCACCAAAGCTGTATAGTTGAGGAAGGTCAATACAGTTATTACTTGTCTAGGCTTGTACTTCAAACTGTGATTGAGTAAGCCTCCAAGGGTAGTTCTTTGCATGTATGAATCTGTACTTGACTATTTGCTGTAGGTTCAGGACTGGAGTTAGGATTGCTGCTTCAAGCCTTCTTACTGTTTGATAGACCAAGACGTTTACAAGTAGGGTATTTTATTCATTCTAGGTGGAAGTATACTATAGCTTCTGGGAATGGATCAGGATTCTAGCTAAGAAAATTTATTTTAAAACCTCAACTGATCCACCAACTTTCTTGGTCAAAAAGGAAATATAGCCATAAGCAAGTCTTGGTTTGAACTGGGAAGGGAAGAGCTAGCTTTTGCTTTGGAGTATGTAGTGATAGCTAATTCTTTTCTTTCTTTCAAGTTTCCTCCTCTAATTAATGTAAATACATTAATGGGATATAATTTCCCTAATGGACAACTGTGATAGTAACGGGGGTGGGACTGAACCTAATGGTTTCTATAACATGTTTAATTTCTGATGTTGCTGTTAAATGTTGAGGAAAATTAGTCACATTTAGAACCATCTGTTTCCAAAAGTGGTTAAAGTGCGTCTCGCCTTCTGACAAACCATTTTATCGCTTATGGTAATATTTGTGGCATGAAATTATATTCTTTTTATTCCCTTTCTTTGTTTTCTGCTACGAATACTCATACATTTTGCTTCCAGGGGATAAGACTAAAAATATCAAAGGACATCCTTTAGGTGTCTTGGCCATCATGAATGTAAAAAGGAATCTAAATTCTTACATTCCTCTTTAATCCCAATATACCTTATCTTCAATTCGGATATATTCACAGATTAGAAACCATAATTATGAAGAGTATAAACCTTTAATGGGAGTAAGCACTGTATAATCAATAAATGGTTGAAAAAGTAAATTAGGAGGACCCTAATATGTGATGCCTTAGACATTTTATTTCCTGGGTTGTTGCTATTGAGAGAATGGGAAAAGGTGGGGGGGGGGTGGCGAGAAGAGAACTTTAAGTGTATGTATCCCTTTATCAAGAAGGAAAAACCAATTTTTAAAGCACGACCGAATAATTTAGCCGGTGTTTCCCTCAATTGTTTTGCCTTCCAAATGGTCATTTCCCCAGAGTAGGCATGAAACAACTATGACCGTCATACCTTTTAAAAAGAGCAGGTCAAAGATCTGGTAGGCCCACCTGGAATATTTGTTGGGATATTTAAAATATCCACATAATGTGTTTCTTTATGAAAAAGTCTACCGTTTTGGGTTGTGAGTGGTGCTTTATTTTTGAGGGTACACTGGGACCTTTGTTCAGTTTCCTAGTTTTGGATTACTCCCTGACATGTTGTTGTAGGAAAATCAGACTCAAATTCTTTTTTCCGTCTTGGGTGGCTGTGGATATTCAAATCTGCCCTATCAGTGAAGCACTTGAGAGCTCTGCTCTATAGCACTCACACAGGGCAGGAAGAGTTTCCTGCTTGCTTGCTGCCTGCCGGCTTATTTCTACTTATTCACGTCAGATAAGTTTTTTTTTAATCTGTTTTTTTTTTTTTCAAAGAAAATTAAGAGAAAAATGGAGGGAGAGGGAGAGATTTTGAAATGAAAAATTAATTGTTTATAACAACTATTAAAATGTTTGCTTTTCTACAAATTAAAGATGAAAATAATCCAAATGTAAAATGAATTTTTAAAGAACCGAACTGTGTTACAGAGTGTTCTTAACTTCCAGATGTGTAAAGAAACAAAACTTTAAAGGTATGTTAACCTAACTGTACACTGAAAGTAAACTAGCCCCCCTACTTATGTCATCCAGAGTGGCAGCAGCTGGGATTACTCACTTAAGGTTGGATGTTACTGGAAGCTTTAGATGTTCAATTAGTGGGTTAATCCTCCAGAGGGTAGAACAGTTCCTCTCTCACTGCCTGTGTCTGCTGGCAAGGAAGGAATTGGTTATCTTCTGGGACCATTTGTTTGATCTGTTGAATAGGGGTGGAGGATAGCCAAAACTTTGGCCTTTTGAAAATTAAGAAATTTAGCTAATTGGGGGAGAAGTTCTCCTTTCCAGTATCTAGGTGGGCAAGCACCTTGATTGGTCTCCACAAAATGAATTTTCAAATGAGTTGTTGACAACATCTTCAATAATCCTACATGACAGTAATTTCTAAATGACATTTTGCTCCTATGAGGGCAGTGGAATTGATTGCTTGCAAAATTTTTAAATGGTAGCTTTTTATGGTACAGTTTACAGAACAAATGTGAACTGAAGCACCTTAATTAGGCCACTGTGAAAATGAAATGGCCCGCACTGACAGGATGTGGAATTCTTAAGGAAAGTTCAGCAGCGAGAATACTTGATTGCTGTGGTTGAGTTTAACGGCAGAGCTGAATCACCATCTATCTGCCTGTGGACCCTGTAATGAAATGGACAGGAGCTGCTTCGAAGAGAAACAAGGTGATTAGCTTCACCTATATTCTGCTGGCATTCTCTGAATAACCTCCTGACCCTCTCTTTTTCCACCTTTCTCCTGTTCATTGCCGAATCAGCCCTTGTATAACAAATAGTCATTTATTCAGGCCTGATACACAAGAACTTTGCTTGGAATTTTAACAATATATTTTTTCTAGCTACAAATGAATATGGATGTGGAAAAAGGAGAGAGTGGGGACTGAATGTCCTTCTCTCCCGGAATATCTATTTTATACAAGGATAGTTTACAGTGTAGGAGAGAATGTGACAATATTATATCATTTTTGCTACTTTTCTCTACCAGGTGAGCCCTTTGCTGCAGGTGACTAGAAGTATATCGGTTATTTGACTAGAAACAACTGATGATACAGACCAATTCTGACGACCAATTAGTGAAAAAATGGTTAAAAGAATTTATTTTCTAACCATGAAATAGTTGGATAAGAAAGATCTTTGAGATTATTTTTGTGCGACTAAAACAGATTGTCATTCTTGCTGGGTGTCTATCCTTTATTTTTTTTATTCATTTATTCACTCCTTCTATAAATATTTATTCTGCCCCTACTTAGGGCCAGATCTGTATGAGGCACTGGAGAGAGTAATGAATCAGTCAGTCAGACATAGAGCTTACAAACTGAAAAATTATTGAAATAATAAATGACAATGGTGATGAAAGTTTGAAGGAGAAGTAGTGTGTTCTGTGAGCATTACTCCAGCAGTGACCTATTACAGATAAGGATGATTGGATTATAGGTCAGAAGCTGCATTTAGTCTTGGTTAGTAGTTATGAAAATATATAAATTAACATACTATGAAATAGCATTTCTAGAAAGATATTTGTAGAGAAATGTAGCTGCATATTGAGAATACAGGGTGAGTGAATGTGGAAGCCCCTGCAAAATGGAATAGTAACTGAGAGAGAAGATTGTTGGCCACCCATTCGGCCACTCAAAAGGATTCTGGCTTGTTCTGCTGATTGAGCACTAGGAAATGGTGACCCTCATGCTCTGGATGAAGTTTCCAAGGTGTTATAAGAATTAAGAATTCAGGGGGGAGGAGCAGGGGGGCAAACACCTTTAGCAGGATGTCTCCATTAGTTTCCTTTTACAGTTGGTTTATTTGAACAAATTTAGTTGACAGGCTTTCCCCTGTTTCCCCATTATATGTTATGTTGCTGATTTTAGCATATTTTGTTCTCTCTGAATTCTCATCCTGACTTCCACAAACTTCTCTTTTTTCCTTAGAATCATCTGGTAATTGGTTAAAGGTGCCTTGTCTGCCTTCATGTTGTTCGATAAAACTGCTAAACATGACAGGGACAAATGCAGAACTGGGAGACTATTCCAGAAGTCTCCCTTCAAGCGTACATGGCTCCATTAGTAAGGTGTTCTAGATTTGAATTCCCTGCACTGTGCTGTCATCAATGTTGTATGATGTTGGGGCTAATTAAATAGGAGAGGAGAGCACAGGCCAGGGACACTAGGATTCTCCACTGTCATGGAGTAGCAGACCAGTCACCATGAACTGAGAAGCAGAAGTGAGTGCTTAAAAGTGTTTTATTTATTCAAGAAACTGCAAACTGAAGAAGTGGCATACCGATGAAGCCAGAACTTTCTTCCTGAGCTTCAGGCCTGTGTGTCTCCAATGCCATATTTACCAACCATCTCCACTGGGTGTCCCATAGGGACCTCAACCCAAACAAGTCACAAATTGAACTCACCCCAGAAACTGTCTCCTCTGCCTTTACTTCTTATCACTAGTTTCCCCTTCATCCTGATCCATTCTCCACATTGCTTTCAGAGTGAACTTTCTAACAAATCTAACATTGTGCCTTCCTTGTTCAAAATTTGTTCTTGGCTTCCTCTGTGTAGCACGATAAAGTCCGAAGTCCTCTATATGAAAGACTCTGGGTCATCTGATTTTGCCTAACTTGCCAGTTTCATCTACTCACTGCTTTGTTAATTTACATCCACACTGAACTCGTTTTCCTTGAACATGTTATGTTTCTCATTCTCTTACCTTTGCATTTTTTATTCCCTTTGGTCAGAACCAAAAGGATTATTGCATTTTTTATTCCCTTTGGTCAGAACCAAAAGGAACCAAAAATTATCTCCTCGACAGCCCCCTGTTCAACCTCCAAGCCTTAATTCCAGGGCCATGTTCTCTGTGAAGTCTGAAGAGACTTTACTGAGAAGTCTTCACAGACTGTCCTGGCTGGCTCACGAGTCCTCCCCAATGCTCAGATTAAACCATGCATACTGCCATTATAGTGCTGGCCACGGGGATCATAACTGTGTTTTTCTCTTAAAGTAGGGTCCATGTCATTCCATCTTTGAACCTCCAGTACCTCATGGAGTGTCTAGCTCATGGAAGGCGCTTGTGGAAGGAAGGACAGCTGAGTAAGACTAGAGCTAGGAAACTATGGAAAGAAAGATCAGTAGAGACATCTGTGGGGCTGGACCCTGAGATAAAGACAGAAGGACAAATTTCCTGTTTGTAAATACTCCTGTTGCACCTCTGTCATAGCTCCACCTAATCCATTCCGTGGCAGAGGCAGCTAGTGGTCCAGCTATATTCATTCTTCTATTCTTCCTTTACTAAAAGACCTGCAGAGTTTAGCTGGGCACATGATTTCCAGTGACTATATTTCTCACATTCCTTCAAGATATGATCATGCAACAAAGTTCTGGCCAATTAGATGTGAGAAGAAAAAGTATGTGGCAGTTTCATGTTGTACCATTAAAAGGCACACTCTCCTTGACATTTTCTTGATCTTCTGTTGACTGTTCTGTAGATGTGATGGAGGGTGGGTGTTAGAGCATCCATCTTGACCTAGAGATGGTAATCCTGCATTGAGGATGGCAGAGCTGTGCCACTAGCCCTGGACCACCAGGTCCTAGACTGGGATCACAAGAGAAATTTCTGTCTTGTCTAACCCATTGTAGTTTTGAACATCTGTAGAGATTGGACTTAAATAATAAATATCTTTTAAAAAACGTGTTTATGAATTGTTCTTTGTTATTTAGCAGAAATATGCCTTGGCATGTACCTCTATATGCCAATTTTATCACATTTGTTAAAAATTATGAAAAATGTCAAACATATATAATTATAATACTTTCTGTGATATACTTATATTTTTCCATTTTTTAAAGTAATTACATGTTATATTTAAATATTCATCGTTGATCCCAATTCTTCTTTTTCCCTCAGAAACAACCTCTATTCTGATAGTCTCATGCATATTTTTATACTTTTAACTACATGTGCCTTTAAACATATATAGCATTTTTGTGCATTTTAAACATTTACAAGTCAATATTAGGCTTTTGTGATTTGTCTATGTTTTTTCAATATTTTACTATGTAACATTTCACTGAATGAATATAATTCAAATTAGTGATCCTCTTAATGATGAATCTTGAGGCTGTTTCTAATTTATAACTATTACGAACAATTGTTACAAGAACACCCTTATTACTGTCTTTTGTGGTCATATTCAAGAGAGATAATGGGGCAGAACCAATATTTGAAGAGCAGCTAACCTGGGGTTTCCAAAAATGAGAAAAGATATTAAATCAGCTAAAATTAAAAAGGCTTATGAACCCTAGAGCCCAGGTTGATGGACTAGTTATAATTTGGAATGTTTGCAGGTATCATGGCAATGGAAAGAGTTCTGGAAGGTTTTGCACTGACAAATAAATGCTCTGGCCTAAAAGTGACACATGGCACTTCCTCTCACAACTATTGGCCAGAACTAGTCACATAACCCCACCCAACCACAAGGGTCCAGACAGTACAATCCTAGCCTAGCATGTGCCCCAAAAGAGAGAAGAGTTAGAATATTCGACAATCAACATTATTCATTACCATAAACTCAAACTATACCTCTGTTGAAACCACCAAAAGCAAACAGTTTAGTATCTATTTGACAAATGTTTTCAGGATTGATAATAACAGCAAATAAGTGACATTTTTAAGTGCTCACTGTAATACTGGCTCGGGG
>NW_011888866.1:4437922-4441088 GCF_000151845.1 Pteropus vampyrus
AAAAACGTGTTTATGAATTGTTCTTTGTTATTTAGCAGAAATATGCCTTGGCATGTACCTCTATATGCCAATTTTATCACATTTGTTAAAAATTATGAAAAATGTCAAACATATATAATTATAATACTTTCTGTGATATACTTATATTTTTCCATTTTTTAAAGTAATTACATGTTATATTTAAATATTCATCGTTGATCCCAATTCTTCTTTTTCCCTCAGAAACAACCTCTATTCTGATAGTCTCATGCATATTTTTATACTTTTAACTACATGTGCCTTTAAACATATATAGCATTTTTGTGCATTTTAAACATTTACAAGTCAATATTAGGCTTTTGTGATTTGTCTATGTTGTTTCAATATTTTACTATGTAACATTTCACTGAATGAATATAATTCAAATTAGTGATCCTCTTAATGATGAATCTTGAGGCTGTTTCTAATTTATAACTATTACGAACAATTGTTACAAGAACACCCTTATTACTGTCTTTTGTGGTCATATTCAAGAGAGATAATGGGGCAGAACCAATATTTGAAGAGCAGCTAACCTGGGGTTTCCAAAAATGAGAAAAGATATTAAATCAGCTAAAATTAAAAAGGCTTATGAACCCTAGAGCCCAGGTTGATGGACTAGTTATAATTTGGAATGTTTGCAGGTATCATGGCAATGGAAAGAGTTCTGGAAGGTTTTGCACTGACAAATAAATGCTCTGGCCTAAAAGTGACACATGGCACTTCCTCTCACAACTATTGGCCAGAACTAGTCACATAACCCCACCCAACCACAAGGGTCCAGACAGTACAATCCTAGCCTAGCATGTGCCCCAAAAGAGAGAAGAGTTAGAATATTCGACAATCAACATTATTCATTACCATAAACTCAAACTATACCTCTGTTGAAACCACCAAAAGCAAACAGTTTAGTATCTATTTGACAAATGTTTTCAGGATTGATAATAACAGCAAATAAGTGACATTTTTAAGTGCTCACTGTAATACTGGCTCGGGGCTCTATTTTCCCTATTTAATTAGATGTTTTCAGTGACCCTAGGAGGAAGGTAGTAGTAGTATTCTCATTTTACAAATGCGGAGACTGAGGAAGACACTCAAATGGTAAGTAGGTCATAGTGCAAGGGGGCTGGAAAGCCCAGGTACAGACTTTAGTTCTGGTCCGGGTGTCTTCTCCCTACATGGATGATCAAGGTGAGCCCTCAAAGCCTCTTCTTTGAGGCCTCTTCGTCTAACAGAACCAGCGATGCAGGCCTCTCTCTGCCTCTCCTCACAGTTTAAAGCCACTAGACTACTCTCCAGAACAGAGTTTAGCAATATTATACTCCCACAGTAAGCGTTCAAAGCACCTCAGTGTTTTATTCTGGAGATAAAACAGCTGTTTCCTCCAAATGGCTTATACTGAAATGTAAATGAACAAGGACGTTAAAAAAAAAAAAAAAAGGAAAACAGATTTAAGTTCTTGCCTTTTAAAATTTTTATCATATTCCATCCAAGCTTACTGTTTTTGTTTAATCTTACCATTCCTTTTCTTCTTCCTTATACGCTCTTTTTCTTAGGGATATGCAAACTTTATTAGTCAGCTCCTCTTTCAAGCTCTGTATGCTTTTGTGTTTGAGAATTGGGAATCAGGTACTTTTACTGTTAGCCCTAGGGTAGATCTGAGCAGGAGGAAGCTTTATGAATAATCAAGGTTGACATCTCCAACGTTGTTCCTTCATTATAAATATTGTTAAAGGAGCTGTGACCACCATGGGCTCCCACTGAACAGAGTGTGCAGGGGAAGGCAAAGACAGCCTTTGATTTCAGCTCTTTCCTGGTTATCACTTCACTGATGACCCTGGAGTTGACAAGTCTCTTAGATTTGACTGCCTTTTTTTTCATAAAGTTTCTCTTCAATTAGCATAAGTGTTTGGTCTGCAGGAAGCTGGGTTCATCTCACCAACTCCGAAGGCTAAGAACCATAGTTAATATTAGTGCTGTGTGTTGCCTTAGCCTGAATCCCTAATGAATGCTGTGCTGCTTTGTAACTTTAACCATTTTAGTTCCATTTGGATTAGTTATAACATCATGATCTTTGTTAGGGGAAAACAAAGGCCCAAGGTCATTGGGCCTTCTCTCCAACTCTCGAGAAAGCTTAGGTTCTACACATGTCTGAAAAAATACCAGTCCTCTATCCATATCTCTACTGAGGTGCCCCTCCCACCTGTACCCCACTAATCCCTGCTAATATTATTAGCGAACCATTCTTTAAGATTATTCATGTAATCTTGTCACCGTTTTTATTTTCGAAATGGAGGAGACATGCGAACTTGAATTTATATGAAATGAGTAAAACTTTATAAATTTTCTCAGGCCTCCCCGCTCCTGAGCTTCCTTGCCTTCTAACTCCCCCCAATAAATTTGCCAGAGTGTTACAGAATTTGTTACATACTAAGAAATTTTGTGGACTTTACCACATTTAATTGTCTCTATAGCCCTGTGAGGAAGGAGATATTGCTGTTCTGATTTTCTTGAAATATACAAAAACCTAGGCTTAGGGAGTAAAGGGATTTGCTCGAGGTCACACGATGAGTATCGTTAGAATCAGAAATACAGTGCCGGGCCTCTAATTCAAACCCTCTACTCTCTTGCCTGGTACATTAGCAATATTTGCCATTCATTAATTCTGCCAACGTTATTGAGCATTTGTTTATGTCAGGCATTGGGAGTACAAAGATGATTAAAGCAGAGTTCTCAGGAGCTCAGATTCTAGTGAGGAAGAAGCCCTGTTAACTGGTGGTGATGACACTAAGTTACTAAGACATTTAACAATGCAGTGGTTGAAAGGGGGAACTATGGGGGTGTGGAGGAGAGCCATTTAATGTGCTCTCAGGGGCTTCAGGAAGCCTTCTTGGAGGAAGTGGTATGTGGAGATGGGTGGGCCCTTGAGATAAAAAGATAGGTCTCATTAAAAAGTAGCTGAGAGCCTGACTTTTAGGTAGAGGGAAGAGGAAAGAGATTCCATCCTTTTGTAGGTTCTTTAAAAATACTTCAAATACTTTTGAGTAAGCCTACCAAAGATTTTGATGTCTGTATGTACATGTGTGTGCTTGGGGTTTAAAAACCATATTCCCAAATAAAAAATGCATTTTTGTTTTGCCAGATGTGG
>NW_011888866.1:4441138-4443220 GCF_000151845.1 Pteropus vampyrus
GTTATTGAGCATTTGTTTATGTCAGGCATTGGGAGTACAAAGATGATTAAAGCAGAGTTCTCAGGAGCTCAGATTCTAGTGAGGAAGAAGCCCTGTTAACTGGTGGTGATGACACTAAGTTACTAAGACATTTAACAATGCAGTGGTTGAAAGGGGGAACTATGGGGGTGTGGAGGAGAGCCATTTAATGTGCTCTCAGGGGCTTCAGGAAGCCTTCTTGGAGGAAGTGGTATGTGGAGATGGGTGGGCCCTTGAGATAAAAAGATAGGTCTCATTAAAAAGTAGCTGAGAGCCTGACTTTTAGGTAGAGGGAAGAGGAAAGAGATTCCATCCTTTTGTAGGTTCTTTAAAAATACTTCAAATACTTTTGAGTAAGCCTACCAAAGATTTTGATGTCTGTATGTACATGTGTGTGCTTGGGGTTTAAAAACCATATTCCCAAATAAAAAATGCATTTTTGTTTTGCCAGATGTGGGCATAGAGAAGACAGGAGGAGTAGCCGGTTTGGGGAGGAAACTTATGCATTTATTTTTGTTGACTTTGAGATGTTTGTAGAAAGTTCAAGTGAAGATATGCCAGCATTTGCCTGAGGAGTGGTGGTGTGGAGTTCAAGAGAGAAACCAGGGCTTAGGGAGTAAAGGGACTTGCCTGAGGTCACACGATGAATCATCATCATGCAGGAAGGCAGTGAAATCAGTATGCAAGCAGACAGATGAGAAGGCCAAAGCTTGAGCCCTGAAAAATATCAATGTTTAGGGAACAAGCAGAGAGGTGCCCTCAAAGGAGACTAAGAAGGACTCACCAAAGAGGTAGGAGAAAATAAGGGGAGTGTGGTCTCATGAAATCCTAGGGAACATTTCAAAAAGAAAGAGAGCTCAATAGTGTAATGTTGCTGTCAAGCATACGATATTCAGTGACACAGATCCATTGCATTTGGCATCAGGAAACCATTACCAGCCTTTCTGAGAGCGGTTTCAGTGGGGTGTGGGACAGACTCTCGACTGCAGGAGTAGAGGAATGAACAGAGGGGTGGGAGTTGGAGATCACCTTTTAGGAGTTGGCCTTTGAACAATGAAAAACCACTTTTTCTATCAGTTTCTTTGAAGAAGAGAGAAGATGTAGGGAAGTAGCTGGAGAGGGATGCAGTGTTCTGGAAGGTGGTTTCAAGGTGGAAGAGGGCTGTAGGATTCTGTTTGGGTGTGTCTAGCAGACCGGGACGGGGCAGTCAGTTGAACAGACCTCCAATATGGGGGCAGGGTAGTAGAGTCCAGGGCAGGAATGGAAGGATTGCCTAAGCAAGAGGAAGAATCCTTTCTCTTTGACAGGAAAGACTGCAGAATGGCTCATGGCTAGGATAGGTGGTACGAATCAAGACTCTAGGATAATTTTCTGAGTGCTAACTATGTGTCAGGTACTGTGCCATTCACACACAGAAATAAACTTATAATCCCCATTCTGTGGGTGGGGAAAGGGAGCCTCTGAGAAGTACATTAAGCTTCCCAAGGCCACAGTGGGCATGCAGAGCTAGGATTGGAACACAGGCAGTCTAGCAGCAGGGTCTGCTCTCTGGCCACATGTTCTGCTGTAGGAGGGAGGCAAGGCTGGTGACTCAGGCCAGAGTCAGGCAGCTTTAGGAAGTGCAACAAGAAGTCCTGGTTTGCTCCCTCCCCAAGCTGGCCATCTCTGTTCATGAAAATGAATTCACTTTGCTCCTTGGATGTCAAATAAAGTGTGTATTTTGAAGGCGTGACTATTTGACACCTCGACGACAGACATCTTTAGAAAGAAAAATATATGGCTCAGGCTTGAGGATAAATGATATATTCTATTTCATTCAAACCCCCCTACTTATCACCAAATTGAATATTGAAACCTGTGTGTTTATAGTCACAGAGATGTAAAGTACAGCCAGCATAGGGAATGTAGTCAATAAAATTGTAATAACTATGTATGGTGTCAGGTGGGTACTAGACTTATTGGAGGTGATCGCCTCATAAGTTATGTAAATGTCTAACCACTATGCTATCACCTGAAATTAATACAATATTGAGTGTCAACTGTGATTGAAAAATAAAAAAAAAA
>NW_011888866.1:4443955-4452486 GCF_000151845.1 Pteropus vampyrus
TTGTCATTGTATTTCTTTTTATTGAGATACATCTGATATATTACATTATATTAATTTCAGGTATACAACAATGATTCAATATTTCTATATATTGCAAAATGATTACCACATAAATCTCATTAACATCTATCTCCACACATGGTTACAAATATTTTTTCTTGTGAAGAAGACTGTTAAGATCTACTCCTTTAGATTATACCAGTTGTGGTTCATTTGTAGATCATCTGACAATAGGTACGATTTGGATTGAGGCACTGCAGAGAACATTTTGGGGAGACACATTAGTCGTATTTTTTAAGTCATCTCTAATTGTGGGCAACATTCTGGATGATTTCCACAAATGGCCAATGCAAAATTTTACATTGACTTTTATTAATTTCAATTTCTTAGAGCATTATTTTCTTTCCTGGTCTCATAATTCTAGGTGTACTCTGTAATTGAAGCTTAGCAGTTCAATATTCTGAGAACAGTTTAGAGCACAATCGAAGAAAGGCAATGAATTAACATGACTAAATACTGTGCTAGAAATTCTGAGATGCCTGGTGAGGTATAAGAACCCCCATTTTGTATTTTATGAAGTTGATCTGAAGAAGTGTCAGAAACTGTGCAAGAACACATGACTGGAAGTGGAGGACCTTGGAGTCCAGCATAGGCTTGCATCCAAAGGAAGCACTTGAGAAATTCAAATTTTATCTTCCCCAGTTGAAGGGTTTCATATAAGGTGAGACTATCTGAGTCCTGAAGGGTACGTAAGTGTAGTAATAGGAGAATTTTTGATTTAATGAACAAATCTGCATTGCCCTGGCTAACCCACCTCTTGGTTTTTACATTCAATTTTGGCTACTATACTCTTCAAGGAATGTAGACAAACAGACATATTTAAAGCCTTTAATCCACCATGGATTATGTGGTTGATTCCATTCACAAGAACAAAATATTTGCCTGGGTATTTTTAGTTCCTTCCCAAGCTATGACACAAAATAATGTAGAAAGTAAGTTATCCTTCATGCTGGGTGCAGTTGCTGTAGTAATTTACTCTTTCTTTTCGTACTGGTCACGAGAATGATTGTGCTGCAAAATCATGGTTGAAATCCACTGATTTAGACATCAGAAACCAGGATAGTGATGGAACCAAAATTATATTTTATGAGGAATGATTCAAGGAACTGGACATCCTTAGAAGAGTGTGTTCAGGACATGGAAAGAGATTTCAAATATTTGTGTTTGGAAGGCTGTCATCTAAAGAGGGGTTAGATGTGTCCTATGAGACCCCAAGGGGTATAAACTAGCATCATGGATTAAAGCTACAAGCCAAAAAAAAAAAAAAAAAACTGAATTAGAATAAAGAAAACATTTCTAAGGTGATGTAAGAAGAAGGAATGATCTTCTTCATTAGGTAGTGAGCTCCCCATTGCTGGGCTGTTGGATTGAGGGCCGGACAACCATTTTACAGATGTTGCTAAAAACACTCAAGTTTGAGATAGAGACTAGATTAGATGTGCTTTAAAATTCATTTCAAATCTATAAACTTAAAGCTAATAATTTAAAAAACTACTTATTCACCTCTCATTATGTATGAAACACAAGACAGTTTTAATAACCTGAATAATAACCAACAAATCAAAATTTCAAACTCTTTGGCCTGTAAGAACCCAGCCATGTGTTTTTATCTTCAAAACTCCAAAGCTGAAGAGGCACTGGCTTCTAAAGACATTACAAAGTTGACTGTGGATTATTGATTGTGTTTGAAAAAAGTATCCTTGAAAAGGAAAGTTTTTCAGGAGCCATTGCATTAGAATAAAGGAGTCCTTGAGAATAAAGGGAACTTAAGAATGGAGGAGTCCTTGGTATTTGTCAAGAGTTTATCCGCCCCCACCATACCAAGCTTATGATAAATGATTATTGAAGTAAGTTAGTCATCTATTTGCTGTCTAAGGATTTAGTATACAAATGCCATGGGAATGCATAAAATTACTTCCAGAAAGAGTACCTGGAAAGAAAGGGCCAAGTTGTCTAAAGTTTTCTTTCTCTGTGTGGCATTTGCTGTTTGTGCGTGAATTGGAACAATTATATCAGACTTGCGGTTTGTTTTAAGTTACCTTTGGCTTTCAGGTGTTTGTAGAACACAAAGAGTAGTCTTAACCTCAGATCTTATAATGGACCTCATAGTAATACATTTTTATCATATGAATTTTATGCCATTCCAGTAGGAAGCAGTTATCTCTTTCCAACTACTTTTTTGAAATCAATGAGATGTATATGTATTAAGATTTTGCCATAACAAAGCAAATTTTGGTTAAATATTTGGGTTTTCTTCCCTACAAGAAATATTTGAAAAAGGAGCAATGGAGAAGGTCATTGGATTCTGATGGCTGAATGGTTAATGGCCACTGAAAAAAATTGCTTAGCCGAGTAAATAATATAATGTTAGAAGAGAAAGAGTTTGAAGAATAATTTTCATTCCTAACGCTTTTTGTCTTCCATTTCTATTTTCCTAACAGTAAGCAGAGGATCTAGAGCCCAGTAGGCATTCAATAAATGTTTTGGGATGAATGAGTTTTAGGAAAAGGAAAGCTGTTCTACATTTCAGTTATTTCTTTTAGTAAGACAAGATCTGTGTGACAGAAAAGCAAAAATTCGGTCATCATCCAGTTGTTAAATATTTAAGCTGCCAAATCATTTATTTGATTGGTGTTTATAACTTTAGAATTGACTGACTTCTTTGGCTTGGGGTAGACACAGCATGCAATTCCTGTCAGTCAGTGGTTGCATTTCTATGTATAACTAGTTGACTTATGTTGATCACATCAGGCACAAACGTAAATCATGACAGTCCAATAATTGGTACTTGGGCTTTTTCTGGATGGAATGATACCTTGGCCATTCTGTTGCTAATGACACTGAGTACTCAGTGATTAAACAGCATTTGCCAGCTGACTAAAGTTTCCTACCCTGAAAAGATCTTAAAATATAATGTAAAATAGAATTGGTAAGTGAATGTGGGTTCATCTAAATATGAATGCATGGCAGAGAGTGACTCTCCACTGAGAGAAGCTGGGCAAAGTTGGAATAGAGTAGGATACAAATAATATATTTTTTAGATGTCTGGTTGTGGGGGACAGATTTTAAAGGGGTCCCCATGATCTCTATCTCCTTATGCTTTTGTATAATTCCCTCCACTTGTGTATGGGCAGGATATGTGACATATTTCTAAGCAATAGAATATGGCTAAGGTGATGGGATAGCATTACATTATATAAAGCTATCTTGCTAGTAAAATTGCTCTGGAGTCTACCTCTCCTTGCTGGCCTGGAAGAAACAAGATGCCTTGAATCATACAAGGGCAAGCACATGAATTCTCCCAAAAACCTGAGTGAGCCTGGAAGCAGAACCTGTCCCAGCTGAGCATCCAGATGAGAAGCCAGCCCTGATTACAACCTTGTAGGGGACTCAGCTAAGCTGTGCTTGGACTCCTGACCCACAGAAACTGTGAGATGATAAATGAGTATGGTTTTAAGTTGTGGTAAAAATGTATATACTAATCATTGTCCTTACATAATATGTTGGTGTTCAGAATATGAACGCAGGAGTCAACTGGAATATACCATAATGTGCTAACTCCTCTGAAAAAGCTACATAAGTACTGAATACTGATTTGTACAAAGCAGGAATAAAAAGAGTAAAGAATAGTTATGGAGTCTATATTCCTACTGTCACGTCTAATCATTTGTATGTTTGCATTATTTCCTAGGACATTTGTTTTTAAAGAAAATAGAAACATGATTGAATTCTCACATGTGAGGTTAAATATTGGATTGGAATTTATGGTCAGTGTGGTAGATATTGTTTGGTCATCATTGTTTCTCCTTTGTACTTTCCTGGTTTCTCTGTGGGTGAAATGTACTTCCTGCCTCACTGACAAGGGCTTAGTCATATGTCTTGCTTTGGCCAAGGGAACATCGTAAAGGTGATAGTGATACCAGTTCTGAACTGAGGCTTAAAATGTTTTGACAAATGTCTGCCAGAAATTTTGTAATCCTGCTCTATACCTTGAGAAAAACACACCCAAGGTAGCAACTGCTTTCTAGCTTGGATTCCTGAATGAGAAATACCCAGAACACACATGAATTTCACCTACTGCCTGAAGCCAAACTGTCCTAGAGAATTATCAATGAGAAGTAAATGTTTGTTGTTATAAGTGTCTCAGATTTGGGGATTGCTTGCTATACAGGGTTATTGCAACAATTGCTAAATAATCCAGAGTCCAAAAACTCAATTATATCAGATTTTAAATGAAGCTAGTGCTGTTTTAATTCCTTACCACAGAAGTAGGAGTGGATAAACTTGTTAATTTTTCTTCTCTCTGGTAGCAGTTTACTTGGTCTTTATTTGGACAAGACCTTTTAGAGTAGTGTTTCCTACTCGGGTTCTGTTGAATACTAGTGCTAGTTTAAATGTTTACTGGTCTGTGAAACAAAGATTCTATATTCATGCAAGTTAAAAAAAAGACTGATAATGTTTATTAGCTCTAAGAAATTCTACATTGAAAAAAAAAACCTCCTACTAAACATAATCTAACCCAATATTTTCCAATCTTATTTGACCACAGAACCCTCTCTACCCCAAACAATTCTGACTTATTTTGCTTAGCATGATAATCTCAAGATCCATCCATGTTGTTGCAAATGGCAGTATTTCACATTTTATTTGGCTGAGTAATATTCCATTGTATATATATCCAACATCTTCTTTATCCAATCATGTATTGAAAGACACTTTGGTTGTTTCCATGTCTTGGCTGCTGTGGATAATGCTCCTGTGAACGTCAGGGTGCATATATCTTTCTGGATAAATGTTTTCAAACTTTTTCGGTAAATACTCAGAGGAAGGGTTGCTGGGTCATATGGTAATTCTATTCTTAATTTTCCATACTTTTTTCCAGAGTGGCTGCACCAATTTACATTCCCACCAGCAGTGCACAAGGGTTCCTTCTTCCCCACAACCTCTCCAATACTTATTACTTGTCCTGTTGATGATAGCTATTTTAATAGGTGTGAGGTGGTAGCTCATTGTGGTTTTGATTTGCATTTCCCTAATAGCTAGTGAAGTTGAACATCTTTTCATATGTCTGTCGACCATTTGTACATCTTCTTGGGAAAAGTGTCTGTTCAGGTACTCTGTCAGTTTTTAAATTGGATTTTTTTTTTATTGTTGAATTGTATGAGTTTTTTGTATACTTTGGATATTAGACACTTATCAGAGATGTTGTTTGCAAATATCTTCTCCCACTCAAATGGTTGCCTCTTTGTCTTGTTGATGATTTCTTTTGCTATCTAGAAACTTTTTAGTTTGATATAGTCCCATTTATTTATTTTTGCTTTTATCCTTGTCTTTGAGGTCAAATTCATAAAATCCTTTCTAAATCCCAGGTCTATGAGAAAACTTATGCTTTCTTCTATGCAATTTATTGTTTCAGGTCTTAAATTCAGGTTTTTGATCCTTTTTGAGTTAATTTTCATGTATGGTGACAGATAGCAGTCTAGTTTCATCCTTTTGCGTGTGGCTTTCCAGGAACTTCTTACCACCTTCTGTTTGGAAGTCTCTGTTCATGAACAGTTTGTTTCTCACTCAATAAAATATTCATGTCAAGTAAAACTTCCTGAATTTTCTTTTGACAGTTTCCTTTAATGGAAGTGCTGGTTCTTTCATTTCAAGCATTTGGGAGCTAGGTCTGTGCTTTCAGATGGGAATGGCAAGGCAAGTAATAGAGACTGGAGGAGCCATGGAGATAACCTCCTTAAAAAATGGTTTTGATAGAAGAATGAGATTAGCATATTAATTAAGGCCTTGATATCCAGTAATGATTTCATTTGCTTATATAAACAGATACAACATTGGGAACAAAGCCTTTACCTTCATCCCTTTTTTTGGTATATGAGTGAATTTTGGTGAAATATAAGAATGGTTGGCTATTCCATAGCTCTGGAAGCTCAAGCCAAACATTTTGTTTCCAGTCGCTGTGCCTGGTTTCATGTGCTGGTCCCCCTTATTTGCTTGCTTTCTCTCATCTCTGAAACGGGGAACTGTGACGGGGGGCTGGTTATAATGTTTCTTGATAAACCTTCGTAAAGCAATGTGCTGTTGCGAGTAATGGGCTCCATTCATTATTAGCCCAGTTGATTTTCATTTACACTTGGCTCTAACAATTAGCTTGAGCAGGTGTGAAGGTGATGGAGGGGCTGGGACACCCAGAGGTCAGCCTCGGCTGGATGTGATAAATTAACCATTATTATCAGCAGTGAAAGTGGTTCTTTACGCTTGTCAGCAGCAAACAAAGGGACAACACATCTCACATAAACTCACTATTCAGAGCTGGGTTTGCTGAAGGATCAGAGTTTCCTTCCAGTCCCTACAGGCAGATAGGAGGAAAGCGAAGAACCCACATGTATAGAGGTGAGGGCGCCTTGAGGGAGTAGCATGTGGATGTCCCTACCTGGGGTTTTTTGCAATGGTTACCCATTCCAATACGAAGCCATCAACAGCCTCTGTTGATGATGAGAGATCCACCTGTGCTTAAGCATTATTAGGGAGTCAAGGATGTGTATGTCAATAAAACAGACATGATTTTTATACAGGGTGTGGATAGCTGTATATTTCCATATATCAATCAATTGGTATTTGAACAGTGCCTTATAATTGAGCACATTTATAATCCATGAAAAGTTAATCAGCATTCCTCAGTTCTCCATCTGTACCAGTTTTAAGTCTACTTCAGTAGACTTAAAAACTCAGAAAGAAGGTGCGGTAGTGTCCACAGAAGGCAACACCAGATCCTGTCTACTATAGACCTAATGGATCTAAGTGTCCTGCTTCTGAAACAGGAAGTGTTTCTCCACTTAGTTACACTCTGGCGTGTAAACCTACTGAGTACGCCTAGAGGTGAAACAGTCAAATAAGGGAAGAGGTGGTAGTTACTCAGTGTACAGGTACATAGTTTGTTTAATCTGTCAATGTTTGGAGGACTGTATGGATTGAATGTTTGTGTTTCCTGCTCCTAATTCATACATTAAAGACCTAACCCTTGATGACCATATTTAGATATGGGGCATCTAAAAAAGTACTTCGAGTTACATAAGGTCATAAGAGTGGGACCCTGACCCAGCAGGATTATTGTCCTTAAGGAGAAGAGACACCAGAGAGCTTACCCTTTCTCCAAGTGCATGCATAGAAAAGCCTTGTGAGCACACAATGAGAGGGCAGTTGCCTAAAAGCCAGGTGAAGAGAACTTTTACTAGGAACTGAATTTTCTGGGACCATGATCACGGAATTCTAGCCTCCAGATGTGTGAGAAGAATCTTACAAACATCTGTTGTTTAAGCCAGTCTGTGGTATTGTGTTATGACAGGCCGAGCAGACGAAGAGACTAAAATTTGACTGGAATATTGGGGCATATAAGTGGACTTGGTAGACCATGAGCTTTGTTTTAGAATGACTAGACTCAGACCTTCAGTGAGGAACCATGATATCAATATGTACAAGCATTTGCTCTTGGGCTTGTAAGACCACATAGAATTTTCCAGGCTCTGCCTGGGGGTGACCGCCTGGGTGCCAAGGTCCTCTAAACTAAATGAGGTATGGCTGGAGGAGGGTCTCAGTTTGCTGTGTTCTTTGTATTTTATGACTTGTACATCTACTATCAACTGTACCTAATCATTTTTAGTCCAAATACCCTTTGATTTACCTTTGTCAGGGGAAAAAAAACCTTTCAGTCTTCTATTGGGGTGTAGGCTTGTTTTATGGCCTGGATCCTATAGTCTAGCTATTTCTTAAATAGCCTTCAAACAAATATTCATGATTTAATTTCCCCTTTTATTCCCACCTTCAGATGCTTCCACTGCATGAGCCTTTTGAGATTTCTGTGATTGCTGAGAGTGAGATACTCTTGAGGTTTTAGAGCTTATATTCTAAACCTAGTATAGCAGTGATGGAGATGGAGGAAAGCTGGAACTACAACACTTAGCATAATACCCTCTAGGTCCATCCATGTTCTCTCAAATGGGAAGATTTCCTTCTTTTTATGGCCAAGTACTATTCCATTGTGTATACATATCACTTCTTTCTCCAATCATTTATTGCTGGGTTCTTAGGTTGCTTTTATATCTTGGCTATTGTAAATAGTGCTGCAGTGAATCTAGGGGTGTTTATGTTTTTTCAAATTAGTGTTTTGTATTTCTTCAGATAAAAACCCAGAAGTGGAATTGCTGAGTCATAAGGCAGTTCTATTTTTAATTTTTTGAGGAACCTCCATACTCTTTTTCATAGTTGGCTGTACCAATTTGTAATCTCACCAACAGTGGATGAGAGTTCCCTTTTATCCACATTTTCTCTAAAACTTGTTATTTGTTGATTTATTGATGATAGCTGTTCTGACAGGTGTGAGGTGATATATCACCGTGGTTTTATTTTACATTCCTCTGATAATTAGTGACATTGAGTAACTTTTTATATGTCTATTGGCCATCTGTAGAGAT
>NW_011888866.1:4452536-4470603 GCF_000151845.1 Pteropus vampyrus
TGAGGTGATATATCACCGTGGTTTTATTTTACATTCCTCTGATAATTAGTGACATTGAGTAACTTTTTATATGTCTATTGGCCATCTGTAGAGATGTCTATTGGTCATCTATGGAAAAATGTCTGTGCAGGTCTTCTGCTCATTTTTTAATTGGATTGTTTGTTTTTTTTTTGGTTTGAGCTGTACGAGTATAAATTTTATCTGATGTATCATTAGTGAATATCTTCTCCCATTCAGTAGATTGTCTTTTCCTTTTGTTGATAGTTTTCTGTGCTGTGCAAAAACTTTTTAGTTTGATGTAGTCCCATTTGTTTATTTTTTTCTTTTGTTTCTCTTGCCCAAGGAGATATATCAGAAAAATATTATTAAGAGCAATGTCAGAGAGTTTACTGCCTATGTTTTCTTCTAGAAGTTTTATGGTTTCAGGTCTTACATTTAAGTCTTTAATCCATTTTGAATTTATTCTTGTATATGGTGTAAGAAAGTGGTCCAGTCCTTTTTTTTTTTGCATGTATCTGTCTGGTTTTCTCAATACCATTTATTGAATAGACTGTCTACCCTGTTGTATATTCTTGCCTCCTTTGTCATAGATTAAATGACCATATAAGTGTAGGTTCATTTTTCGGCTCTTTATTCTGTTTCATTGATCTCTATGTCTGTTTTTATGTCAGTACCATGCTGTCCTGTTTACTGTAGCCTTATAGTATAGTTTGATATCAGATAGTATGATACCTCCAATTTTGTTCTTCTTTCTCAAGATTGCTGTGGTTTTTCAGGATCTCTAATGGTTCCATATAAATTATAGGATTATTTCTTCTAGTTCTGTGAAAAATGCTGTTGGTATTTTGATAGAGATTGCATTGAATCTATAGATTACTTTGAGTAGTATGGACATTTTAAGGATGTTAATTCCTCCTATCCATGAGCAGGATATATGCCTTCTGTTTATTCGTATCTTCTTTTTCTAAAATTTATTTATTTAAATTAGTTTCAAGTATATAGTACATTGATTAGACATCTATATAGTTCATAAAATCGATTCCCCCAATTGCTCCCTCCCTCCTATTTGTATCTTCTTCAGTTTCTTTCTCCAATGTCAGATAATTTTCTGAGTGCAACTCTTTTACTTGCTTGGTTAAATTTATTCCTAGATTTTCTGTTTTGGGTTTTTGGTTTTTTTTGATGCAATTGTAAATGAGATTGTTTTCTTAATTTCTCTTTCTGATAGTTAATTATTGGCATATAAAAATGCAACTGATTTCTGAATATTAATTTGTCTCCTGCTACTTTAGTGAAGTCATTTATCAGTTCTAATAGTTTTTTGGTGGAAAAGAGCAGTTCATTTTAATGATATTTCAATTTTTCTAGAACATTGATGGAAGAGGAAAACCTTCAAATTCTCTTTAGGAAACCAGTGCAAAACTGATATTAAAACCTAACAAAAATTACACAAAAAAGAAAATTACAGCCAATTACTTATGAATATGGACATAAAAATTCTAAATAAAATATTCACAGACAATCCAGAAACAAATTAAAAGAGCAAATCATGTGAGGTTTTATTTTTAAAAACACACATTTGAATATTAGAAAATCTATTACCATAATTTATAATATTTTTAAGTCTAAGAAAGAAATCATAAAGTTATATCCACAAATGCTGAAATGGCTTTTGAAAAAACCAGCACTTATCCTTGTTAGAAAACACTCAATACAATTGGATATTTCTTAAACATAAAATATATTTATCTCAGCTCCCCAAACAAATATTTTTAATGAGGACAGCCTAGATCTATTCCCACTAGAGTCAGGAATAAGACAAAGATTGGAGTAGTTAACATTGTGCTGGAAGCTGGATTTGTTCCTCAACATCTTAAAATAGGAGAAATAAATTAAAATGATAAAGGAGCAAACATTATCTCTATTGACAGATGATATTGTTGTATATCTAAAAACTGTGAGAAAAAATTAAAATCTAAAAGCAGGTAGAGAATTTAGTAAAGTAGGATACGAAATTAACACAGAAATTAATAGTTTTTATGTATATAAGGAACGATCAGAAAATAAAATGAAGAGAAAAAACTCAACTGCAAATACTAACCTCAAAGATAAAATACCTAGGAATAAATTTAGCAATAAATGTAAAAGTTGTATACAAAGAAAACTTTAAAACATTTCTGAAGGACTTAAAATAATTGGAAAAAGTAGGGAAAGCATATCCTGTTCTTGGCTAGGAAGATTCAATGTCAGAGATGTCAGTCTTCTCAAAGTTAATTTATAAATTTAACACAGTGCCTCAAAAATACCAGAGATTTTCTTCAGAACCAGTCAAAGTTATTACCACATATAGGAATTCTTTTCTAAAAAGAGCTAAGAAAACTGAAAAAGAGCAAAAATTAGGGGAGACTAGATATTCTAGATATTAAGATATGCTGTAAAGGCTTAGGTATTAAATTAGTGTGCTATTTGTGTATGTAGCCAGAACAGTGAAGCAGAATAGAAAGTCCAGAAATGTATCTCAAAATACATACAGTTTTAACATATGAAAAGGTGGCAGTGTGAATCAGTGGGAGAAAATGAAATATTCAAAAATGGTGATGAGACAGTGGGTAGCCTCTAGGAAAAATCAAGTTGCATCCATATTTCAGTGTATACAAAGAAAAATTTAAATAGATAGAAATTTTAATACAAATAAATGAACCCATTAAAAAATCTAAAAGCATGAAAGAATTACTTTATGTCTCAGAATAAGAAAGGATTTGTAAACTATAACAAAATCTGGAAGCCTTAAAGAAAACATCAGTTCATTCATGTGTCTGTGTGTGTTTGTGTATTAATGTGCATGTCTGTATGGTTTTTATACATGGCAAAAATTATCATAAAAGAAAGATGACAAATAGGGTAAAGTATTTTAAGCTCATATTGCAGAGATCTAATTTTGTAAACATATAGAGTTCCTACAATTTAACAAGAAAACACTTATTAGTTGTATGCAAAGATACTTAATCTCACACAGAAGAGAGAAATGTCTACTAAAACTACACTGAGACATCATATTTTACCAGTTTGGCAAAAGCTGAAAGTTTGATAACATATTGTGTTGGTAAGGATGTGGGGAAACAAGCACCTTCATCATTGCTAGTGGGAGTGTAAATAAGCACAATTCTTCTGGAGGGCACTTTGGCAACGGTATGAGAGTTATAAATGCATATACCCTTCAACCCAGTAATTCAACATCTGGATATACTTATGCATTTGTGTAACAATTTATGTACAAGATAACTTATTGTAGTGTTGTTTGTTTGTTGAAAGACTGAAAACAACCTAGAGGTCTATCAATACAAAACTGAAATTATGGTACATTTATACAGAAGAATACAATGAAACTGTAACAAAGAGTGAAGATTCTCTTTAACGGATTTGGAAGGATTTCTACGGTACATCTTTAAGTAAAAAAAGGAAGATGAATGACCTTTTCACTTGGATAAAATGAGAGGTAAAAAAATATATGTATATATATATTTTCTTGTATATGCATTTAAAACATCTCTGGAAGTGTAAACCATAAAATAATAGCAGTGGTTTTCTGTTGGAGGAAGGTGGGAACTGTGTAGATAGGTACATGGATGGGAGGGAGACTTCTCAAAGTATGCTATTTTGTACTTTTTGATGTTTGAACCACCTAAATATTTTATCTATTTAAAACAATAAATGAATCACTTTTTAAAAATCTAGAAGTGGGTTTAAGAACTTAAATAGAACTTGCATTTTTGAAAAAGCAAAAAAAAAAAAAAAAAGTCATTACCTTATAGCAGAATTACAACAGGAATCCCAGAGACCTAAACTGTTTGAAATTTGTGTTGCATTTAGCTTTTGAGACAAACACCATATAAACAAGAAACGTAAACCAGGAACTTCGTCAAACTATGATGCCTGAACCAGTGGATATTAAACCTACCGACATTCATGGTTCTATGGTGATGATTAGTGATGTTTACTTTCATAAGCTATAGTTTCTATGAGATTCTTAAATAAGGAAAGATGTAATTGTGTTTAAATTGTCTCAAATTTATGTCAAGTTCCTGATCAGCTTAGCATTGTAATAACTGAATGAAAGTAAAAACTTAAGTCTTAACTGCTTCGGGTATCACATATGTCAAAAATATACTAATGGTGTTTTGCTAGCTTGATTGATTTGGGTGACTGCTTTCACTGAATATAATTAGACCATTGGATTTGTGTTAGCCAGTAGGCAGGATAAGGACTAAAATGCTTAAACCATCCCAAAGTGTTTTGCTTACTTTTTAGTTAACTAGAAAATATGATTAAAAAGATTAATCTGTTTCCTATCCTTATAATATTTTTCACATCAAAATTATGTTTATTGTACAACATTTAGAAAATTCAGATAAAGGAAAAGGAGAAAATAAAAGGATACCATGTGACATAAAATAATCTTTGCTAGACTTTCGATGTCTTTTTTTAGCCCGTATATATGAAAAACCACAAAAATCGATCCTACTTTTTTATGACTTACTTTTCACATAAGATTTTATATAACAGCATTTCCAATGTCAATTAACATTCTGGAACACCATTTTTAATGACTCCTGTATACTGCATTGTGTGGATGCACCATAACTTATTTAACTAATTTTGTAGTCTTAGACATCTAAGGACAACATATTTCCAAAGCTCTTTAATTAAAATTTTCCTATATCTTGCTTATGATGAATTTACTTTGCTTATTTTTTAAAGATTTTTTAAGTGGAGGCAGCCCAAAATGCCAGACTTTAAATGTGCCTGCCTTATTTTCCTCTGTAATGAAAGGCTGGTCACCATTGAATGGATTGTATCTCCCAAAACCACTTGAAACAACGGTTTTGCTGGCTGATGCTTATTTAGATTAGACTGTTGCTAAAATGCTATAACATGTTTTGGCAACGCATACTAAAAACTAACTGTGGTGAGAGTGTTCTAGGCAAAATATCTTTTTTTTTTTTTCATTGTAAGTAAGATAAGGCCATCACTTTGGAAAGCTAGGCAGGAATTTAGTAAGGTACGATGTAGTAACCTGGCCCAAGCATTCTGTGTCAGGAGCTCAAGTTTTACAAAATTACATGATTTCAGAAAATCATCCCTTTCATTATATTTTCGGCACTCTACCAAACAATATATTGTAGAAATTTCCACTTTTACTTTCCACTTTAGAAAATGAACATTCGATTTGTAATGTGGAGGATCTCATTAATTTTGCTTTAGTCATTTGTAATGTGAATGAAACTAGACAAGTTATTGTCTATCTCTAGTTTCCTTATAAGTGAACAAAATTCTCTGATAATGAATATAAAGATTGCAAGCAAATGTTGGCTCAGTATATACTATATGAGTGAATGAAACAGTTTTTAAGTACATTACATAACTTTTCACTTATAAAAGAATAATTTACTACTTATAAATAATTCTTTTCTGTATCTTTGTTTCCTGAGGCTTATTGGATGATGTAATTAGTTTCTTGTGAGTTACTGTTTATATTATGAGAAAAGGTTCCTTTTAAATATTCTATAGTGAAGCCTTTGCTAATGACAAATCAGCAGGATTCTATTTTACATCCATCTGTTCTTGTGTGTATTTCCAAGTCCTCTTACCTAAGATTTTTCTAATGGGAGGGAGAGGAAGTGTTCAAGGTATATCTTGGAGTGTGTGTTAGGGCAAGCCAAAAACAAGCTATAATATCAAATGGAGAAATAATAGAAGTCAAAGTATAGAGCCAGAAGAGTGGTTGCTGAATTGCCCAGAATATCATGAGCTAGAGCATTTGCCCCCACATGCCATGTAAGTGAGTGTAACATTGAAGCCAAAGGGACCCTTTCAGCTTCCCCTTTCCTAACTCTGGTTGGGAATTCTGGGATGCAGTTACCTCACAGGCTTCCCCACACCAACCTGGGATTCAGCCCCGTCAAATACACCTGGACACATAACATGACAAGAAGAGTCTAGGGACTCGCCTGAGAAGCTCATTCTAGAAGGGCAAAGTATCCTTCTCTCCAAGGCTGCAGAGCAAATAGCCAAACAGAATTCTATCAGGTACTTATTTCATTAAGTTGAAAATTAAGTTAAGAAACTTTAAAAATAAAATAACTTTTAGAAGGGAATTAGGGAAAATATTGGCTTTAAAGCATACCATTTTTAAATGCATGCAATATATTTGCTCTAGAGTAAAAAATTAAAAAAATATCTATTGACAGTGAATAGCTTTAGTTCTTTAAGCACCTCAAGGCACTTGGGAAGTGTTTTTTTGCAGAGGGCACCAAAAGTCAATCTGTTTGCTAAAAAGTGAGATTTGGGCATGGGGAATAATGAGGTCAGACAGTGTATGCTAATTAGAAGTTGAACAATGAAGGCAATGGAGATGAATTTTTATTAATTTCCATGGCAAATAGTTTTTAGGTAGATGATTATTCAGGAACCAAGAGAAGCATTTTACCTGAACTTTTTTATTACATTTCTAAAGGTTTCTATCTCAAAAGCTCTATCAGCAGATAAAAATTGTCTTCAAATTTAGACAACAAATCTGCCCTGGTGAAGATTGTGGCAGATGAACTCTCAGAAGCTCAATTATTACTTGTTGGGGAGATCTCAGGTCCTCTCAGCTCTCAGTTGTGTGAATGTGGTATTTGAAGGAGCAAAGCGTGTGGATTCAGTCCCAAAAGAGCTAATCAGGTTTGCAAGGGAACAAATTATCTCCTTGAGTCCATGTACCTACCATCTCTTCAAACCTCTTGAAATCAAATTCATAAATGGTTAGAGGGAGGAGGAGAGATGGAACAAGGTAGGAAGGAGAGAATGGGTGACTCAGAACTCTTAGAAAAGCAACTCAGATTACATTTACTGATTACTGGAGTCAGCTTCAAATGACAAAATATTCATAGTAGATCGTTTGTAAACCCTACCAGTGTATATGTTAAAGAGCTTTAATCCTGCTAACAGTACTTTAAATTTTTTTCTTAACTTGGAGCTTTTTTATACGACATTGAAATAATGCAGGCCCTGTGATTATGCCATTCTGAAAACTCCCAGACTAACAGAAGACGAGACTACAGATGGGAAAATGTGAAGGAAAAAATCCAATCGTGATACTGTCACTATAGCAGTACTTAAATTGCATTGATCTATCAAAACTTTCACCTTCACATCTCACGTAGACACTAGAGATGAGTGAAATTCAAGAAATAATCCACTATGGAATTTTCACAGCCAGGAATGATCTCGGGGAGCCTGTTTTGAATGAGTTCTTTCTAAAGAACTAATTTCTCTTGTTCCTATGAAATCACTTGATAGATATTATATACCAGCCTGTTGGTGTCAGAAGCTTTCAGAGGGCTACTTAACATCTGGTTCAAAATAACCATGTGTTGAGTGTGGACAGTTCTGTCAATTGCGTGGTTTCACCATCAGGTAGCATATTTTAATCTTGGTGGATCTGAATTTAATTGTATCTATACTCATAAAATTCATACTCTACAATTTACAGCTTAATTGTACAGTGTCTGGTATCTGCTAATTGCTTCAGGTGTGTTCAATTGCCTCTACGTAGATGGTCTTTCCAGCTCCTTGAAGGCAGAGGCCAAATCTTAATACTTTTGTGTGCATTGCATCTCTTAGTAAAAGTAGTCTCTTTGATTTTCAAGGTTCCCCAGGGAACAAAAGGTTTTGAGAGAGAGAGAGAGAGAGAGAGAGAGAGAGAGAGAGAGAGAGAGAGAGAGAGAGTGTGTGTGTGTGTACATACCTAACTAGCTAGCTTTTTTTTTTTCTTTTACCCTAGCCTTTCCTCCTAACATTTTGGTGAATTTCATGTGGTTGTGGGAACAAGCTAGCTAGCTATAGCTCCACAGTGATGATTGCTTTTTTTTTAATTAAAAAAACTCCTATAATGTAGGTGTTCTCCAAAAATTATGATTAAAAGTTGTTTTGTTTTGTTTTTAACAACTAAGTATACTATCCTCTCTCTCCAATAGGAATATTTCACACCTTCCCTGGCAGAAAGTTATTCATCTCTTTCTAACTACTTCTACTGAAAGATAAGTTTATCCACTTGGATTCATGCAGTTGAAATAACAGAGTATCCAGCTAGTCACATTGCAAACTCTAGATTCAATTGATAAAGAAGAAGGGGTCAGGAATGTGTCTTGGGTTGGCCAACTAACAGTACCAGCATGCTTGCTTTAGGAATCAAAATTATTCCTGTTGAATAACTTTATCAGTGTATGTATTTCTTCCTTTTGGCTAAAAATTTTAACTCACCAGAATTACTGTCTATGAAATTTCATTCTGATTGTTTGAACAATATGGAATGATATTATTTTTGACTAGAAAACTCTTCAAATATTTCTTAAGAGCTTTATTGAGGGGGTGGCTCCATTGATGTGGTAAGTATTGGGAGAAGAGGAATTCTATAATCTTATGATTAAATTTCAGGGTTTTTTTTAATGGGCCTAATTCCCTTATTATTGTTTCTTAGCCTTTTTTTCCTCCCTCCTTTGATGGGAGACAGAAAGGCTAGAAAGGTGCTCGAGTTGTCTAATTGCCATTCTCCTAGGTCAGATAAGGGTCTGGCAAAGTAATTTCTCTTGAGAGCAAGAATTTGTTATGGAGAACAGAATTCTTTGGGCATGTTTTATAATGGTTGTTGTTTCCTTTCCTTGTCGAAGACTTCTTTTGCTATTAGAATCAGAGAGAGCAGAGAGGGGAATTGTGTCCACAAAGAGCAATGAGTCAGCTTGGGAATACACATACTTCTTCTAAAAGTTGTGTATCCTGTGAATTATAACATGACTAGTTTATCAAGATCTCCTTAGTATTATTCTTTTGCATTTTAGAGCACTTTACAGTTTACAAAGAACTTTTACTCACCTCATAACATTTTATGCTTGCAACAACCTTATGACTGATTAAATGGAATTGCCCCTTCTTTATAGATGAATGAGGCTCAGGAAATCTGTATTGTACAAAATACAAGCCATTTATACAATGCTACAAAGTAGGTAGTAGGTGCATCTAGGGCTGGGAACTTTTAGATGGGAGCCATAGCTCCTAGCACAGTGTTCCTTCTACTATTATTACATCATGTTGCCAAATTTGGGAAGAATTACAGAATACTCCAGATGTTTCCCCTCTAGCTATAGCAGAAATTCTGAAATCATGCCACAGAGCCTCCTCTACTTGCAAACTATGGTGCCCCACTGGTTTCACCCATCTTTTTTGCACCAGCCTGAGCTCTGACCAAGTCTGAGGGTGAAAGGTGTTCTTAATCCCAAGGTGAAAACCACTCAAAAGAGTAACACTTTCAGGGAAGGAAGTCAGGACTCCACAGAGGCCATGGCTGGTTTGAGAGAAGAAGAAATACATGCTTAATCTTTTAATCTATCAAATGAAAGGCATGTTCTCAAGTGAATAGATGTGATACACAGGGGCTTCATTACTGAGCGTAGGGAGGGAAAATAAAACACACAAATAATATATTTATTTTGTGTGGGGATCTATAATATATGTAGGCCACAATCACAGAAATTTTAAGTGGATAATGTGTAAGATAATCTTGGCCATTCCCTGGAGCCAGAGTGGGTTTGGTATCACTTCTTATCTGGACTCCTCTGTCTTGTCTAATTGGCATAGGTAAAGCTTCTTTTGCCATTTTTTTCTTTTTTTGGTCTGTTTCCTTGGTAGCTTTATTGATTGCCAGGGAAAAGAAAAAACAGAAAATGAATTAATTTCTAAAATTAAACTCTACACTGAATGTTCTTATGTCTCTAATTAGAACCTCTGCTAGCAGCTGTATACCCACACACCCGCACACTTACCCTCACACCTACACATTTGCACTCTGGAACTGTCAGAGGGCATCAGGCACAGACTGACTCTAGGTTGCCTGGACAGGCACATATGTGCAGTTGCTCCCCAGCCCCCTTTGGTGTTCTGCTCAGCACTTGCTTGTTGGAAGGAGTCGCCAGGGAGCAGGCACCCCCAGACTGTGGTTGCAGCCCATGTCCAACCCTTTAGAAACATGACTGGACATTCTGGGCCCCTCAGCCTGAGGAGGACGGGAGGTGGGGCTTGGCCTGGATCCGTCAGTCAGGTCTTCTTGTGGCCCCATGGGTTGATGTGATTCCTATGGGTGTGGCTCCAGGGTGGACTTTTGCCTTTTTTTTTTTTTTTTGAGTCAGAGAGGCTTCGTGGAAGTGTAGGGTGTCATGTAAAGCCTTTTGAGGGTGTGTGCATTGTTTTCTGTCTCTTCTGTAAATAAGGGGTCCCTCTACCCCTTGAGGCCCCTGGAGTTCACAGATGAAGTGGAAATAAAAATAAAACTCCCTCTTTTTTCCTTGAGAAACCTATTTGTCTAAATTCTTAGATCAGCTGAGCTGATGGCAGGGGTGGTGAGAAGGCTGATTACTCCAGCTCCAGGCATTAGGCTGATTGCTGAATGGCTGCTGCTTTGATAACAGTTTCTTACAGTGGTACAGGGCTTCTGAAAGTTATTAGTGCTTTATCATCCACTCTTGCCTATGCAATTCATAACAACTCTAGGAGAATGTCAAATAGGGTATGAGCCTCTTCAAAGTCAAGGAAACAGAGTCAGAGAGGGCAAGCGACAGGTCCAAGGTCATATAACAGGTGGGTGGGGAGGGCACAATTTAATCCCAACCATTTGGTTCTACATCCATCGATCCCTTCCACATAATTGAGAACAGGTTTTTGTCGTACTATTCTTCCCTTGGAATGGTGAGTAGCAGAATCCAAACCAATCAGAGGAAATGCTAGAGTGGTATATGTGTCTTCTATGGTATTATAAGAGATAGCCCAGGTGGATACTTCAGGATGGGCTTTCCAGGACAGTGAGTTATAGCTGGGGAGGGTCACTAACTAACCTGGTTCGATTCTTGTTTCCATTTAGAACCTTCTTGACTTTTAGAGATATTGGGGAAAAGCCCTACATGTGGAACGAGGTGAGCTGGATTCAAGTCTGCTCTGTATACCTGGGCAATTTTAAGGAAGTTTTTTAATGTTTAGTCCTTAATCCCTTGTTCCCAAAAGGACTCAATAATTTTTAAAAATGAATATTATGACACAAGATAAAAAAAAAACTGAAAATAAGTAAAAAATTGGTAAAAGGAAACATTAGTAAGGACATTTTGAAGCTCCCTTAGAAATGAATCATGAGAAGGGATAAGGCTCAAGGTTGGACTGGAATAAGGGACAAGATAAGGATGTTTGTTTCAAGTATTACTTGGTGATAAAGGAACTGAAGAGTAATGATTTGTTTTAGAGTCATCAATGGTGGTCATGATTTCTTGAACATCAAAAGAGTCACATCGAATATCTTTTTTGAGAGCAAAATGGAGCTCAGTTTGAGATTCCCATCATGCATTGCACGAAGTTTCATTTGCTTGCTGGAGAAGGGCTACAAATTGAGCTCTAAGCATCTAGGCTGCCAGAGCAGGAGAGAACCACAGTCTGATTCAGGGACTAGCAAACCTGTTCTTTAATAGGTCAGGTTGTACATATCTTCAGCTTTGTGGGCCACATATATCTCTGTCACATTTTCTTTTTAGTTTGTTTTGTTTTTCAAAATTCTTAGCTTGCAGACCATACAAAATCAAACTGTGATCCAGATTTGACCACAGTTTACTGATTTCTATTAGATAAATGCTGTCTGTCAATAAGGTAAAAACAAGTTGCTACGGGGAGACACAATAGTTATAGATGACAAAATCTCACAGAGATGTGTTTAGGGACTTTTCATCGAATGGGCACTGTGCAGAAGCAGTCATATGCTTTAAAGGTCATCCAGGGGAAGGATTAATCTCCTCTGTTGAAAACCGATGAGCCATGCAAGGATGCTCCTGATTCCAAAAATGTGTCAGCCCCACTTAAAGGTGAGAGGCAAGTCATTCTACTTGTCTGAGCTTCTGTTTTCTCCTCCTCTCTAAGATGAGGATAATAATAAGTGTCCTACTTGCCTTCCAGGGTAATTGCAAAGATCAAATGAATTTCTATATGTGAAATTGCCTTGTAAACGATTCTAACAACTGCTAAAGTGTTAGTTACTATTTATCAGCTCAGGCATAGTCAGCTGCCAGGGAGCTGGCCAGCCATAGTCATAAGAAACCATACAGAGTCCCTGTTCTGGAGAAGATTCCAATCTAGCGAGGGAATAGGGGCAAATGAGGGGAGGATTTCAATTTAACCCACATGCAAAGACATGTGCATGGCCCAGCCCTGGTCTCCAGGAGCTCGTGGTGGTTGTGACCAAGATGACACCAAAGTAAAAAATCGAAATATGGTATTATATGTACTTACTCACAGAGAAGCACTCAGCAACTTGGCTATACTTATTTACTGTTGTAATAATGTACTGACACCAGCCTCGAGCACTTATTTTTATTTTATTATTTTATTACTCGCTAGATGTTGTGCTATACCCTTTACTCCAGTATTTACAACTACCCTAGGGAGTAGGTCTTAGTATCTCCATTTTTCAGACAAGGATACTGAGGCTTGAGTCATCAGGCAAATATCACATGGCTAATCAATGGAAGAGTTGGGAAGGATGGTTAGAAGTAAGTGAGGCTAGCCTGGCAGGCTTCCTGGATGAGGCAAGTTTGAAGCATAGTTTTAGAGAAAGAAAAGGGCAAGGGCAACTGTGATGCTTTTGACTGTAGGATCTAGCAAGTGCAGTGAGTTCAGCTTCCTCTTGTTATTACACTCCCAAATCCCCCAGGTCCTTCCTGTCATGTGATTTGGCTTCTCCAGTTCCTTCAGAAGGTTGAGCTAGGCAGGCAGTCAGTTTGCAGGGGCCAAATGTGTAGCTCTCCTTTGTTCATTGTACTTAATTTCATAGAAACCACTGGAGGCTTGAATCCAGGGGCCCATAGTTCCTTCCATCTCTGCCTCCCAGTTATTGTGGGACCTTGGGAGGTGCCCATCCTTCTCTGGGCTCAGTTGTTTCCTCTGCAGATTAAGAACCTTGTAGATCTCTCAGGATCCTTCCACTTGTGAAATATGCTAGATGGCAAGATCCTTAAAGGCAGCGAATGGTGAGGGAAGAATGCTTTCTCAGGAACATCAGAACACCAAGCACCGGATCCTGGGCCCACGGGAAAATGAGGTGTCCTCTAAATGTGTTTTCTAAGTAGCTGAGTCTGTTCTTTGTAAACTCTCAAACTGTGTTTTACATATGTAACTGAGGATGGAAGTCTTTTCTAAAATGTGTTGTGTTTTATTTCTTATTAAATCGAACACTCCGGACATTAGTGATCTTTTCATTTATCATCCAGGTCATTTTATACTGCAAAATTCTCAGATATATTTATCGAGTTATATAAAGATGTTTTCCCTTGCACTCAATGGCCCCTGAATAGTACTTTCAAGAAATCTTAGATCTGATTTCTGTGGTTTTTTAGTCTCTACCATATGATTTATTACCTCTTGCCATTGTCTGTGTACTGTCCCTATTAATTTCTCTTATGTATGAATTTCTGGCTTCAAATATGCTCTCAGCTAGGAAATCATATTCCCTTCTTTGTTAGGATGTGAGAAGAAATAGGATTAAAATGTGAGCCCCGCGTATCCTATGAATTAAGTGATCTTTGGAGATGAACTTTTGGACAACCAGTTCAGGTCTTCTTGGCTTGTTTGGGGCTTCTTAGCGGTGTTACAGATAATCAAGACTGACTAAAAAGCAAACACTAGATTAGAGATAGTTCTTCAGTTTGGCATACAAATGCCAATCAGCCTTGTAGTTTATTCCTTTTCCCACAGGTTAATGTCCCAGTAAGCTAAGGAAGTGTAATTCTTTTCATCTTATTTTGTGTTCTCTGTTCTTATTGTCAGACCTCTCATGATTTTAAAGTTGTTCCCTGAATTTTTACCTGCACCATCTCTCAGCTGCTGGTTATGCAGAAATAAACACATTACTCTGTAGACAAATGTCCACAGAGAAAAGGAGAGTGTCTTCCTCCGTAACAGTACCTGTGTCTGGAAGTGCTGAATTCTGCAGGTTGGGCTTTTTCTTGCCTTGCTAAATGATTTAATTGTCTTCAGAGTCTGTAACCTCTGAGTCATCGTCAAGCTCAAGAACATAGCATATATTTCATATCCAAACTCAATTCTTCCCTAAATGACATGGGTGGGGGGACTCTGTAAACAGGTTGAGTTGTGAGTACCATTTATATGCATTAGCGCTAATTATTATGTACATGCAGCCAGAGGCTGAAACACATCTTTTATAAATGGAAAGAGTGCATAAATACATGGTTTCTTCTGCATATTATATTGATTATGGTTTCTCTTTTTCTTCTCTTTATTTCCAATGTAGTATGATTTTATGTACCAGCCTCACCCCATTAGGAAACTCGTTCAGTATTTTTCCTGTCTGATTTCTTTTTGATAGGAGGGGAAGTAAGGGTGGGATGTGATCATTAATTTATCTGGTGTCTGGTCTATTAGCCTTTTTCTCACTTCTTTTGATCTCATTGTGTTATGCTACCATACTTTTCATGCCATCAGAATTATGTTGGAAGATGACCTGATGAATTATACTCTCTTGATGACAGGTCTCAGTGTTGGTAAGGGTGAGCTCGGCTAGTAGTCACTGCCCAAGGTGGCACTTAGCCAGAGTTCTTCAACACACACACGGCTGGCTGAGCCACCAGTAGCAACAGGGTCGTCAGCCCTTCCCACTCTACCCTTGGCACATGGCAGTTTAGCTTTTTCTACTTTGTAAAGATGTTGTCAGCTAGGGAACACCATGCCAGAAGGAAAGGGGTCAGCTTTCAGCACACCCCTTTTAAAAGGTTACTGACCTCTAATCTAATCCACTGGTTTATTTACTGCTCCTGTCACCTTTCTAAAGTGCTGTGAACTCAGTGGGTTTGTGTCCACATCTCAGGGGGCCAGTCTTCATCTTGGAGTTGGTCTCTTATTTCTATTTGTATTTCTACTCAACTTGGATCTTTGAGTACAAAAGTCTGATGTATTACTTTCAATATGTAGATATCATGGTGGTTAAATATGAAATTTTGTAAAAAATTGTTAAAGCATTTGAAGCCTCTCTGCATTACTTGGATATAAAAAGCATTGACTAGTAATAGCATCAAATTCTTATTTATGGGTTTGCTTTCAGTTTCTTGGTCTAATCGTAGTATCAAAATGAAAAGTTCCATTGTTCTCCACAGTTGAACCAGTTACTATAGCTTTGTATCTTAAACTATGGAAGCACTAAATTTTGATGATATCTACAGTTAGAGGTTGTTCCAGCATGCAAATTGAGGTACAAACAGAAAATGGGAGAATCTCAGCTAATTCCTCAGAGTAAATTAAAAGATGCATCTGCACTTAAAATGGTAAAATCAATAGAACAAAAATACATCTAAGGGTCATTTAAAGCAATGGTGAGTTAAAAAAAAAAGCTATTAAAAAGTACTTAATCGTGTCTTTTTAGGTTTATCTATATTTATAAAGAGTGATTTTTCAATTAACATATATTGGTGTAATTCATTGAACCTGTCTGCAGAGGTTAGGGATGATTTATCCTCCCACTTTCTTTCAATGCATATCTTTGCACATGCAAGCATTAGTTTAAGAAGTTTATGATTTGGAGAAGATAGATAAGTTAACCTGGGCAGAGTGCCAAGCACAGACTATATGGGAGCCAAGACTAAAGCAGAGTCTGGATAAGGGATCGTGCCAAAGCAAAGGTGACCCAGACTCTGGACTTACATTTCGGAGATGTGGGCAGGAAGCTGGGGTTTTGGAGCAGCAAGTCATGACACGACCATGCAGACTCGGTTCTGGTTTTGTCATCGATCTTGAGCTTGGACACCAACTTCTCCAGGCCTAAGTTTTTCATTTATACCATGAAATAGCAAAGTCCATCCTAAGATGATTATGACAAGGCAGTGAGACCCAGAAATAGAACTCCTACTAGATTTAATAGTGCCTCCTGATCAGATGGTACGCCATATTGGCTCAGACTTCTTGCCAAGCCAGCTTCCTTTGTTATTTTTTGCTATTAAAATGTTAAATAAGAAACTAAAAGACTATGAGTCACACTATGTCATGTTAATATTCAAATTTAAGTCTTATGGTAATAAGGGTAAATCATATGGCAAAAGCACAGATGGGGCTTTTTTGAGTCTCAGGGATAAAATTCATTGTCAATTGTCCACCTCATCATGGAAACAAAAACAGTCTAACAAATTTCCAAAAACTTATTTTCACTGCTTGCCAATTTTCTCTATTTTCCTCACTCTCAAAAACAGAGTCATGGAAATCAATAACTCCAGCTAAATCCAGGTCAAGTTTATATTAGTTCAAACACCATAGGCTGTGCCTTTATTTTCAAACTATTTACCACAGAATGAGTTTGGCAAAGTACACTGAGGAGGCAAGAAAGTTCCATTTACCTTTCGTTTTTATGGTTTCCACCTTCTCAATGGTGCTGCTAGAGACTCTGAATTTTGAGACCTTCATGGTTCCTTTTCCCAGCAACCATTTTTATTTTCTTCCCTTTGGCCAAATTTTATTGAAAGTCTAGCAAATGTTCCAAATAAATGCTTCACTGGGAGTAGAAGCAGTTTATGCAGCTGTATTAAAGTGACCGTTTCAAGTTGGCTAGCATGAGCACCGAATAAACACATATTGATATTATAGAACAAAATAATATATTAGCACATTGCTCATTTGTGCTCCAATAGTCACCCTGATACTATTCGTCATGTGGGGAGTGACAAACACAATTACACCCGAGTGCTAATAGAGTGGAAGGGCAAAACTGCCTGACCTCGGCATCCTGGGTCGATTTAAATGTTTGATGTCTCATTGAATTAGTATCACAGTGTGAAAGACAAAGCTCAAACTAATGGAAATGAGCCTGGACATGCAATACTGCTGATTGGGCTGACATAATTAGAATAATATTCCGCACAGAGCTAATAACAAGCCGAAGAAATAAATAACCGAGAGATAACCTAATTGCTGTACGCTAAAACGTTCTTTTGAATATGCTAAGGTTAGCATTTTCTATTTATTTATAAAGCACACTGGTGGGCTTAAAAGAAAAATGGGGTGAGAGTGGCAGAGGGGATGGCCACCAAAATACACAGCCCTCTGGAAGGCCCAGCCCCTTTATCGCTCCTGGTGGTTATTTACCAGTAAACCTTTTTTGTAGGTCTACACATGTTTGAGAGAGGGAGATGGTGACAGTGTAAAACAGACATACACTTTGCCCTCCAGGAGCTTATGGCCTTGTGGGAGTAATGATGTGTACATAAAAACAGCAGAGAGTGAGAGGTCCGTGTGAGAAGGCAGATCTGAAGAGAGTTAAGAAAATTCCGCTGAAGTAGACTTCATTTTCAACATATTTGCAAATTCTGTGGCCTGGGGACACGAATAGAAAGTGCAATAATTCACTGGGGTAGTACTTTGGTTTCTTACTCAGATACTTGAGAAAGTTTCCAAGTCATCATAGATTCCAGTGTCTCAAGGAAGGAAAGGCAATACTGGGGTTGGTTTGCAAATCTCTGCTTGTGCGTGAGGAGTACTAAAAAAATCCTTTCCATTTGTGTATGTGTGTGTGTGTTTTTACAGTTTTCACAGTAGTTTCACCCATGTTATTGTTCTCAGCTCCCGCAAGTTCTAGGCAAAGAGGCACACTCTATTTACCTTATTGTAAGCATCTAAACGGGATTGAGGAGGTGTAGGAAAATTCTTAGAAGTGGAATACTCAGGCCTTGTGGAAATGAGAGCTCACATTTATTTTGGTTCACTGCTGTATCCTCAGTGTCAAGAATGCCACCTGGTACCTAACAGGCGCTAAATAAATATTTGCTGAATGGCCGCTTATGTGTCTCACCTCGGTTATCTCATTTAAACCTCACAACGATCGGAGATGGAAACAATTAATAGCTCTGTTTTACACATGAGGAAATCAGGGCTGGGAGAGGTTAAGTGACTTGCCCCAGGACACACAGCTAAAATCGATGCAGCCACTTCTGGCGCAGAGCTTGCG
>NW_011888866.1:4471598-4476379 GCF_000151845.1 Pteropus vampyrus
AGCCCAAGGTGAGACATCCTAGAGATGGTTTTTTAAATTCCTGTGATAAAAGTTGCTTTATGTAAAAGGGGATGATGATGATGATGATGATGATGGTGGTGGTGGGAAAGATTTTTTTAATTAGACAGACATGAGCTGTTAATATTTTGGTTAATTAAACTTTAATTAACCTTTTATTATGTATTGAAGACAGCTAAGCAATTAAGTTCTAGCATGAAGAAACTTGAAATGGTGTGCTCATTGATCTTGGATTTCAAAATATGACACTATACCTGTGAGGTTCGTGTACAATGGGTTGACTACAGTCAAGTCCTCTAAGGGAAAAGAACTTTGAGGATCCCTTGTCTAGATAGGTTTTTTTTTTTTAATTTATTTTTTATTTTTTATTTTTTTTATTAAAGCAATGTTCAAGACTGGGTATTTTCTTCTATGCTTATAATCATTGACATTGTGTTAGTTCAGACTATCATCATTTCTCACCTGGATTATGCGCATAGCTTCCTAATTAGTTTCTCTTTCTTGTCTAGTATGATTGCCATAGGGCTACCAAGGGATATTTCTTAAAAAGAAACCCATGTGTGACAGACAGTCCTTTGGCTTCATATCCTTTAGAGGCTGCCATTGTTCTCAGGGTCAGTCTAACCTTTCATGAGCAGCAGGGCCATTGCGGACTGGGTTCAGTACTCTTTACTGTTCTCTCTTAATCTTTCTCCTCTGCATCCTTGGCTCTAACTTTGTAGAACTCCCTGGAGTCCCTGAGTAAACCGTTCTCTACTCCAGCCCCCAGGTATGTGTCTGTACTATTCCCCAGTCAGGAGAGCTTTTCCTTTTATTTTCTCCCTGACTTACCCTTCCTGGTCCTTGAAGACTTAACCCGATGGTCACTTTCTCCAAGAAGGTGGATCACGTCTCAGAAACCCCTCTGAGTCTCTCTCTAAAGGAACCTGGAATTATGATTGGTTATTAGAAGTTTGTTTTTCCCATGGGATCAGAGGGCATATGTAGACAATAGGCTCTAGAGCCAGGCAGCCTGTGTAGAAGTTCAGCTCCTCCACTTATGAGATGTGTCCTCAGGTAAGTTACTTAATTCCTCTGCTTCAGTTTCCTCATCTATGAGATAGGGATAATAATGGTACCTATCTACTGTGGCTATTGTGAGGATTACATATATAAAATTCTTAAAAAAGTGCCTGACAAATAATATGTGCTATATACGTATTAGCTATTACTATTAGTGGTAGTGGTTGTAGTAATAGATGTAAAATAGTTTAGATCAGTGTCTGTCACATAGTAACTGTTAGATAACTGTTAGTGATGATGCTGAAGATGATTAAAAGAAGGAGGAGGGTGATTGGTTCCATAACACAAGATCGGCTTGGGAGCCTTGCAGTGAAGAGTAAGAACTCAGAATGCAGAGGTTCAAGGTACCATTGCGACATGCCACTAGGAGGTCGAGTGGTGACTCATAACCTGAAGGGAGGCAGTTACTTCCTGCCCTCCGGGCTCGGATGCCCAGAATCTCAGCTTGGAATAGTTACTGTGTCTTTGCTATTGCCCTAGAGATGTTTTTTGGCAAGTAGCGTAGTTCGAGATCAGTATAAGATGGCAGCAACAAATGTGATTCACAGCCGACTGGTTGGCCTTGGCAGTTAGTGAGAAAGTCAGTATTTAAAAAGCAGATTTTTTTCCCCTCTGGCAAGAAGTGATGTCAATGATAGGCATGATAGGCTGGATGAAACCTGCTCATTGTGATATGAAAGATGTTCTCAATGTAAAATTGCTCAGTGAATTAATCCCAGAACTTTCTATTTACCATGTTGCTCTGGAACTCACTAAACTTGGGATGTCTGAGCACATGGCCTTCAGAATGAGAAAGACTCAGCTTTACTATGGAGTTCCTGTGCCTCTTTATGAGTGAGGTTGCTTTGTTTTGGTTTTCTTGTGATAACTTTTATTATTTCTCTTTAAAAAGATGTTGATAAATGTCAATTCTGTGTGAGTATGTGTACCTTCCTTGGAAGGAGAGGTACAGGCCCGCCAGAAGAGCTAATTATTTCATTTAATTGAGGGTTAAAAGCTTTAGTTAAGTTTATTAACAGTTGATCCTGAGAGAGTAATGCTGAGCCAGCAATGACCTCATGTGTTTTGTAGCAAGGATATTTTCTTGCATTTGGTTTGCTGATCAGTTACTTAAAGATATGTATTCAAAAGAGGAAGCAGAAAGCCAAGAGTGGAAAATGCAAAAACCAGATGCCAATTATAGTAGGTTCCAGCCAGTGATGGAGAAAAGAAGAGCAGTATTACTGTACTTAGTCCTTCAATCAGATTGTACTTTACATCATCATGTACTTAACGTTGTTGTGTACTTAACATCCCTGTGGGGTAGGCCATTGCTCTGGTCACCAAGGGTACAGGAGGACACCCCCTCATTTGCAAGTAAGACTCTGAGTAGCCAGAAAGATTCCTCCAAAGTGTTATCACATAGGGATTTTCAAAACTCAAAGCATGCCCACACATTTTGAAATAAACCAAATACTAATATAGCCCCCAAATTGTTTCTGGCTAAGATCATCAGAGTAAACAAAACAGTGAATTTATTAGACTCCTCGTGTGACATATGAGTTTAAAAATCTTATTTTGAAGGCTGGAAGTATATCTGGAAAGGGATCATTTGACCTTTGAGTCATTGAGGTATTGAAAAGATGCTAAATCAGTAGCAGGGAGTGGGTGGCAAAAAAATATAAGTATATATATATGAGGAAGTAATTAATTCTAGTATTCTGACCTAACAGTCATTCATACAGGACTGCCAACAGCCACAAAGAAAGCCCTGTCTCTATTTTAGTCAATATGGGAGTTATCATTTTAGTACTTGCTACTTTCGCGATGCAATTCACTATTTTCATCATTCAACTGCTTTTATGAAGAGCTTCTTGTATCCAGAGCACTAGCTACCACGTGTAAGAGAAGACAATATGCATAGCATGTTATGTAAGGTGACCACTCTACTATGCAGCCCAACATTTCTCTTTTTTCATATTGTTTCATAATTGGGACAGACTTGGGAAGGGCATTAGACCCTTGCTTGCTACATTTTAATCTAATTGTGAAATGTTAGAAACACATCTAAGGTTTACTAGAAGCAAGAACAAGTTTAAATCTCTTTGTAAAACCCATTTCTATTGACTGCTCTTATGAAGGAATGATTAGGCTACCAACTTCTAATCTGAGGCTCAGGGATATATTTTTGGGAATGGGCCACCTGAAACAGCCTCATCACTCCAAATAAAACAAAGCATTATATTCCATATACCCAAGGTTGGTTGCCCATCTTCTTCAGAACTTTCCAGCTGAGTCATATTAAAATAGTATCAATGATGCTGAAAATTTGAGCCATCTATGATTGTGTCTTTTCCATATGACAGTGAACTCTATTATCTTGAATGGTCAGGGAATGGAGTACTTATTATTTTGATACCAAAATGTATTGCCGATTCACAAAGAATATGGAATTGCAACAAGATACACTAGGAAATTCTGGATCAAGCACATCAGAAGTTTCGAGGGCATAAAGATATTATGGACATTGATCTTGGTAAATATGGAAATATTATAGGTTAGAGATTCTTACTGTTAGAATTTGAGATAAACCAGCTTTTATTCTCATGGAATACAAAGTCTTCTACAAGCTACATGTATAGATGGCATGAATAAAACAGTATGAGTATCAACCTCAATGTTGTTGCCATTTATGTTCTCACAGAACTAAAGCACATCCCCCTTGCGTACTGGCTCCTCTGCCTTGCTTGTCACTCAGCTCTTAATTACAGAACTTTATAGTTTTGGACACTTAATGTGTGTCAGGAACTGTTATGAATTTTACAAACATCTCAGTGAATCTTCTTAATAGCCTGGAGAGGCAGATACTACATCCATCTCCATTTTACTGAGGAGAACCCTGAGACCCACTATGTCGAGTCAGACAGTAAGTGGCTGAGCTTTTAAACCCAGGTCCATCTGAGTCCAGAATGATTTTTTGATTTGAACACAGAACACACATGCCAGGAGTCCTGTGTCCCAAGATGTACTACCATTTCTGTGGAATTCCATGGTCATTCTGAGTATACATGTTGTTAACCGATGGCTCATTTCACAGGTCAGTGGTTTACCCTCAAAGTCTTGGAATTATACATGTGTCAGGATCTGCTTGGTGCCCTCACTCCCGATTTCTTCTTTCTCCATACTTGGAGTCCCTTTTCATCTGCTACAGCCTCTGGGGACAGTTGTGAACAGAGGAGGTGAGCATGGACTCCTCGTTCAACTCATTATCAACCAACGAACGCTAGATTAGCCTGCTCCAAACTGATATCTGGACTAGTCTCATTGCCGAGGCCTGACCTGTCCCACAGTTTCCCACAGTTTGGGTAAGTGAGTGCCTGTTCTATGATGGGTCCTTGGTACCTGCTCAGGGAACTTCTGTAAGCCATCACTGACTTGGTCTCTCTGATGGCACCCGTTCCTGTGGCATGTCTTTTACTCCCTAGCACCTGCCCATGGACACAGTCAGCTTTTGGCCTCTTTTAGTGTACACTTCCTCTCCATAGCTTACCCTTCTGTACCCAGCCACACTATCAAACAATAAAAGTTATAGGTAGCACACAGTAAGAGTTACAGATAGTAATGATTTATCACCATGCTATTTCCTTCAACAAGCACAGTGTCTGGCACTTAGTGGGTATTTACTAAATAGTTACTGAATGGCTAAAATATAGCATCCATTG
>NW_011888866.1:4476429-4499076 GCF_000151845.1 Pteropus vampyrus
TGCTCTTATGAAGGAATGATTAGGCTACCAACTTCTAATCTGAGGCTCAGGGATATATTTTTGGGAATGGGCCACCTGAAACAGCCTCATCACTCCAAATAAAACAAAGCATTATATTCCATATACCCAAGGTTGGTTGCCCATCTTCTTCAGAACTTTCCAGCTGAGTCATATTAAAATAGTATCAATGATGCTGAAAATTTGAGCCATCTATGATTGTGTCTTTTCCATATGACAGTGAACTCTATTATCTTGAATGGTCAGGGAATGGAGTACTTATTATTTTGATACCAAAATGTATTGCCGATTCACAAAGAATATGGAATTGCAACAAGATACACTAGGAAATTCTGGATCAAGCACATCAGAAGTTTCGAGGGCATAAAGATATTATGGACATTGATCTTGGTAAATATGGAAATATTATAGGTTAGAGATTCTTACTGTTAGAATTTGAGATAAACCAGCTTTTATTCTCATGGAATACAAAGTCTTCTACAAGCTACATGTATAGATGGCATGAATAAAACAGTATGAGTATCAACCTCAATGTTGTTGCCATTTATGTTCTCACAGAACTAAAGCACATCCCCCTTGCGTACTGGCTCCTCTGCCTTGCTTGTCACTCAGCTCTTAATTACAGAACTTTATAGTTTTGGACACTTAATGTGTGTCAGGAACTGTTATGAATTTTACAAACATCTCAGTGAATCTTCTTAATAGCCTGGAGAGGCAGATACTACATCCATCTCCATTTTACTGAGGAGAACCCTGAGACCCACTATGTCGAGTCAGACAGTAAGTGGCTGAGCTTTTAAACCCAGGTCCATCTGAGTCCAGAATGATTTTTTGATTTGAACACAGAACACACATGCCAGGAGTCCTGTGTCCCAAGATGTACTACCATTTCTGTGGAATTCCATGGTCATTCTGAGTATACATGTTGTTAACCGATGGCTCATTTCACAGGTCAGTGGTTTACCCTCAAAGTCTTGGAATTATACATGTGTCAGGATCTGCTTGGTGCCCTCACTCCCGATTTCTTCTTTCTCCATACTTGGAGTCCCTTTTCATCTGCTACAGCCTCTGGGGACAGTTGTGAACAGAGGAGGTGAGCATGGACTCCTCGTTCAACTCATTATCAACCAACGAACGCTAGATTAGCCTGCTCCAAACTGATATCTGGACTAGTCTCATTGCCGAGGCCTGACCTGTCCCACAGTTTCCCACAGTTTGGGTGAGTGCCTGCTCTATGATGGGTCCTTGGTACCTGCTCAGGGAACTTCTGTAAGCCATCACTGACTTGGTCTCTCTGATGGCACCCGTTCCTGTGGCATGTCTTTTACTCCCTAGCACCTGCCCATGGACACAGTCAGCTTTTGGCCTCTTTTAGTGTACACTTCCTCTCCATAGCTTACCCTTCTGTACCCAGCCACACTATCAAACAATAAAAGTTATAGGTAGCACACAGTAAGAGTTACAGATAGTAATGATTTATCACCATGCTATTTCCTTCAACAAGCACAGTGTCTGGCACTTAGTGGGTATTTACTAAATAGTTACTGAATGGCTAAAATATAGCATCCATTGTTTGCTTGGCACTTGCTAGAGTTTTATATAAATTATCTCATTTTATTTTATCTCTTTCTTAATCCAAGTGTAGTTTATATATTTTGAAATACACAAGTCCTAACTGTATAATTTGATGAATTTGACATCTGTGTAACCAACACTCTAAGATAAAAACACTTCTATCACCCCAAAAAGTTTTCTTGTATCCTTTCTAGTAAATCCCTAACCTCTTCCCAGAAGCGAGCACAGTTCTGATTTATTTAGAGGTTGCTTGGTTTTGCCTGTTATTAAACTTCATGTGAATGGAGCCACACAGAATACTCTTTTTTGTGATTGGCTTCATTCATGTAACGTAATGTTTTTTAAAAACTTTTATTTAAAGTTAATCCTTAAAACAAGCTTGCAAAGTGTATATTATAGTACCTGTTTCATGGATGAGAAACTTTATCTCAGGATATTATGTAACTTGTGCAAGGCTACAATGTTAGGCAGGTGACCTAACCAAGATTTGAATCCAGCTCTGGCCCCAAAGCTGAGGAAGTGCAGCTTGAAACACAGAGAATACAACAGTAAACCATTCTGAGAAAAGCCCTTGCTTAGGTCCTAGATTAAGCATCTGATCAAAATTTTGTGTTAAAAAAGGTCTGAATGCTGGTTTTCCCCTTTTTGCTCAAGCATGCCAAAATATAGGAGTTTTCCAGATGGTTGATCTCCTGTAAAGTTGTACAACCCAGTGAGGTAGCTGCCGTTAGCCATGTGAAGATGATCTAGAGTTCGTGTAGAAATGGTGGCACTTAGCAGCCAGGTGTTCTGTCTGTCTTTAAAATGAGGAAGAGCCCCTGGCATATATGAATCATCCCCCTTGTGATGGCACCACTCCTGTGTCTACATTTGCTCCATCGAGCACCTTTACTAAATGCTTTCTGATTGGGCATGATCTCCAGGGAGAGACAAGGGAAGGTCCTTGAGGAATTTGCATTTTAATGGTATGGGGGATAACAAGAGGGGGAGAAGTACAGAAATGCAAGTCATAGAAACATGGACACATGTATATGTGCCAGTAATAGATGTGTACTTGAAGGGATTCCTGGTATGACTGAGTTTAGAGTGTGTGTGTGTGTGTGTGTGTGTGTGTGTGTGTGTGTGTGTGTGTGTGTGTGTGTTCAGGGTCAGTGGGGAGTGTAGTGGGACTATTAATCAATGAAGTCTTCACAGAGAGAGGAAAAGGGAACTATAATGCTCTAAGAAGATCTAGAGTGAAGATTCTGAAGAAAGACTGCTTACTAGCTGTGTAATTCGGGGAAGGTACATGATCATTGTAAGCCTCAATTTTCTCATTTAAAATATAGAGATTCTGAGAGTGACCTTTTAGGGTTGTTCTGGGGAATTAGATCAGAGAATGTATGTGAAGCAGTTAGTATGTGCCTGGCATACAGTAAATGTTATGACAGCTCCACCTCTACTCTCTGGTTAAATGAGATGATTTATATGTCAGATATAAGACTAGGAGCTCTCTCTGTATTATCACATTTAGAACTTTCACCAACATTGAGCATTCAGTTGGTGTTATCATCCCCATTTTATTATTGATAAAGCTGAGGGCTAGAGAGGTGAGTGATTTACCCAATATCACAAGGTAATAAATGGCAAACTCAGGCATCTAAGTTAGGTCTGAAATTCTAAGCCCAATCTTTCCTGACTTTGACACTTGAAGGCTGTGCTTCCAAGGAGTTGTAAGATATGATATGATAGAAAGGAATAAGAATTAAAATAGCAATTGTTATTAATTGAGCTTGCCACATGGCGGGTATTGTGCCAGGCCCTACCCATGCATCCTCTCTGATTGTGACCAGGAGCCTATAAATCCTCTTTTGTAGAGCAGGAAACAGACTCAGGGAGGGCAAGCCTCCTAGTGCTAATCAGATGATATGGAGCAGAGGCAGGAATTTGGTGAAGAAATGAGGATCGCTCTTATAATATGATAGATTTGGATGTTCACTAGAGATGAAAAACTCAGCTAAGGGCCTATTCCAGTATTCAGAAGTGGTTGGGGTACATACTTGTGAAGATGCACACAATGAAATAAGACAAGTTGGCCACTAATTCCAAGCGCCCCCTACCCCGCCCTGCTGCCTTACTGGCTGTGTAGCCTTGCATAAATTACTTAACTTCTCAAAGTCCTTCACAAGTTAAAACATGTAGACAAACAATGCTATTCCACAGATTTGTTATGCTAATTAACTACTATATGCAACATATATGTCATTGTGCATAACACCTGGCAGGCCCTCCATAGATGATGGCTATGGCTTTTATATACATCATCTTCATGTTGGAAAGCACAGTGGAGAGAGAGGAATTGGAATGAATTATAGGTTATCAACAGGGAAGTTGTCTCTACTGTTTGTAAGGGGGGAACATCGGAGAGGAGGAATGTTTTAAGGGTATTTGGATTTGGCAATGGTGGGAAGAACATCATGGATTTCATTTTGAAGAAGAGAGAATAATAATTGGAGATAAAGATTGGGAATGCTTATTTGCATAGGTATAGCCATCAGAACCATGTTATTGGATGGGTTATTTGCCATAACAAGATAGAGAGAGAGAGAATGCACAGGGCTGAGTAACACTTGGCCAGTAGTAGTGGAGAATGTGTGTGTGTGTGCGCGCGTGTGTGTGTGTGTGTGCGTGTCCACACATGAGGACAAAGTAGGAGTTACATTTCTTATAATAAATGCTGTGGAACAAGCACTGGCACATCAGATCAAGGACATTTCCCCCTTTCTAATAGCTTTAAATAATTGCCACAGAACTGGTAATAAAGTAAGATAAATTTTGCATTTAGCATATGTGGAAATATTATGAGTAGTTGCAGACTCAGTTCGCTTTGATGCCCTTTGACAATCTGATAATTTTTGCAAAGATGTACTTAAGATGCTGTTTCATGCAAAGTTCAGATTTTTTCTCCTTGTTTAAAAAATATACGACATCATTAATTTGCAGGCCTGTATATTAATTTTGCTGAGAGCACCATTTATTTCTCTTTCCCTCCACTTTGTTTAAAGTCAGTTGTTGACAACTCTCAAGCGTGTCAAACTCTCATCGCCAATAATTGCTTAAGGACCCCTAACTTCTACAAATGTTGGTTCCAGCTCCAAACCCCATGCTAGCCCTGGAAGAAAAAAAAAAAAGAAAAGGGGGAAAAAAAGAACTTCTTCTGATGAATTTTTGATTTTCCTTCTTAACAAAGAAATGTCTCAGATTCAAAGCAATAGCTTAAAGTGATATTATAAAATAGAATATGGAGTGCACTGTTCTGAATGACTCTTTGCTTTTAATGTGGGGCTGAAAAAATTGTCAGTGCCTTTTTTGATTAGATGGGATTTTTTTTTTTTTTTGTTCTTGATCTAAGAATCGAGGAGAAAAACATGCTACTTGCATTTGAATATGGCATGAGCAGAGCTATAATGTATTGGAGATAAAGTGGTAGCAGCAACGCCTTAAGGCAGCACCTGTATCTCCGGGTCAGTGCCATCTCTCTTTAGATCGCTGCTGCGCCACTCTTTCTGCGTCTGCTTTATTAGGCCTAATTAGGCGGGCTGTCACTTTTATTGGTGATGGGAAAGGAAGATAAGTAGATCACTTGTGTCATCTATCTCTTTCCGGACGTGTCTAAAAAGTCTAAAGTGATTGCTGTAGGCCACACATATATACCACAAGAGGGAGAGGGAGCGGAGAAAAAAAAATAACACTCAGAATTGTAATAAAAAAAAAAAAAGAAAGAAAGAAAGAAAAAAAAACCTCTAGAAATGCCTTACCTTTGGCACTGCTGTGTATAATTTCAAATCCACAGAGAAGGGCCTGGGAAACATCCTGGAAGCCCTTTTGTTCTGAGGGAGAAGGTTGTCTAATGGATATTTGATAGCCGAATGGAGTGTGGGGTAGGGAGAAATGCTTTCTACTTAGAGTGTAGCAATGGGTTCTCAAGAAAAAGTTCATCCGAGTTGTAACAACAGCCCTATCTATGGTATTACTAACCAGTAAAAAGTTACATTAATTGGGAGACCCCCAGACTGCAGTTTTTGCATATGTAGTGATTGCAATAGTGTCAGAGAGGGGATTTCTGAAAGTTTTAATAATTACATTCTATATGGGAAAATACTTCCTTACTTGCTTGTAAAAATGGTGCCAATAAAGATAAGTAGCCCAGAGGACGTTGGTAATGTTCTCTTCAGCTATAGTCAACTGCCTGAGGCTGTCAGAAAATGGCCTTTTTTTCTTCTGGAAAGGACTTCCTACCTACCAAGGCATTTCTGATAATGACTGGCAAATTCAGTTCTTTCCAAATACCAGACAGATGCTTTAACCATCTGAATGTAGGATGAACTCTGGCTGCTGGCCCTTAATTACACTCTGTTGATTATGGCTTTCGAGTAGAATCCCTTTGCCCAATCATGTCTCCTCAGTGAGATTATATATTATGTGTAGAAACCATATTTAATATTTTCTATCCATGTCATGCCTAGAACCATGCTAAGTATGTACTAAGGGCTTGAAAAATATTGGTTTCATTCGTTTCTTAACTCCTGTGACTGAGCGGGGTTTTCAGTGTCAAATGAGAACTTTAATTTGCTGTGTTATATGGAGTGGTTACTTATGAAGTACCTCTTGATGATGTTTCCATGATACCAAGATGTTTATACCGAGTCTAACTTTCTGCTTGTTTTAATGTTTATTATATGCATTATCAAATATATAGATTGATTAGATGGAATTTATTCCCAAGAAGACTTTTTTTTCTTTTTTTACACTTTCTATTCTGGGAAGACAGGGAATGTTATAATCAGGAAACTATATTGGGGATGCAGAGTCATGTCAACTTATGCTAGTCAATGTGTTATCATTTTTTAATAGCGCTTTAATCCATCTGCATTATAATAACTGCAATTCGTAGCCCTTACTATGTGCCAGGCACTTCGTTAAGTGCTTTCTATACATTACTTCATTTTAGTTTGATCAAACTTTCTTAAAAAATTATCCATTTTTCAGATGAGAAAATTGAGAATGAGCAATTGATTAACTTTTCTAAGTGTGCATAGTGAGTAAATGAAAGAGCTTAAATTAAAATTCACATCTGTTCAACTGCAAAGCTTGCACTCTTAACCACTGTTCAACTATTTCTGTATGTTGCGCAAGAGAATGTTTTGCTTCCTTGAGAAAAAAAGAATTTCATTAACTCATAGATGAATGGAATTTTAGGTTAGAAGAAACTTTTATCACTGATTTTGTTTAGTTGGTTGAGTTGTCGTGGGGTATGACCGTTAGACTTGAGAAAATTATTATTTTGATCTTTGAATTTGAACACTATGTACCAGTAAAAATAATTGGGATTCATTTTGTCTAAAATAAATGCAGACATCAGATTATGGAAACATTTGTCACTTGAGGTAGGAAGACTATCCTTAAGTAGAGATATGACTTAAGGGCTCTGAAATCCTGTCTGACCAAAATTTTGCCTTCGTCTTATCAGTTTATTGTGTAGGTAAGAATTTTTAAAAATTTGTGGAATGATTGCTACATGCCATGCATGTGTATATATTATTTAATCCTTTTAAGAACTTTGAGATTGGAGTATTATCTCTTTTTTACAGATAAAGAACAGTTCTCAAATCCAGTCTCTATTCTTTCTACTATTCTTTCTGCTTTCTAGCAACAGGGTTTCTGATGGGTATAAATGAAATGTTTCATTGCCTGAAAATTCAGAGGAGGTATATGGGGAGGGATGGGTTACATTTTAGTAATTTAAAGATTGGACCAGGACTCTTATTGTCTGGAAAAATGAAACCTCTCATTTAGAAGTGGTGAAATGAGGAGTAAGAGTGAAAGGGACTTAGGAATGTTTTGGTCACGTGACAATCTTGACGGTATCAGTTTTATCAGTTGGTACAAAGTTTGATCTGTACCCAATGATGTTTTTAGAGGAGTCATTTGCAGGATCGAATCAAATCTGTTATCTTGTTGTATTCATTTCTAATGAGTCAGCATCGTCTGGTGCAGGAATGGCAAAATTCTGACATACTGCCACCCACCTTTCCTGGTATCATCACAGACATCACCAGTCTGTCACAGTAGCTTTCCAAGGCCAAACTCAATGTCAGAATCTCAATCGAGTGCTTCAGGTAGTTAGTACCAATTCATCAGCGTTGGTAGAGAACTTGAGACCTATTTGTCAACCCTGGGTTAATGGGGCTAATCTTAACTCTTCTCTGTTGTAGCTGTCTGCATGGACTGAGGCAAACGTTCATCTCTCTGAGATGAGGCATTACTTAACCCGTGAGCTAGACCAAACTCATAGGAGACTCAAATGAGATTTATGATAAATAAAAATAAGATTCATTTTCAATGTAAAGAGGTATTATTTTTACTGAAATTGACTATTGTTTTGAGAAAACTATTATCCATTAATCTAGTCACCCAAAGTATAATCATCATTGGTTTCACTCTTTGCTTTACTCCCCTATATCCAACGAATATAGGGGAGTAAAGCAAAGAGTGAAACCAAATCTTGTTAATTTTTCTTTTTTTTTGTTTTAAGAATTTTTTTAACTGTATTTTTTTTTTTACTTTACCATTACAGTTGACATTTGATTTTCCTTTTAAATACCTCCCCCTTTCTTTCCAAGTACACTGAAACAGAGTCCATGTCCCCATTATGGGCATTTTAGGTAACTGGCTTCTCTGCCACTAGTCCTCGCAGCTTCTAGTCTATTCTCTGTGACTCTGTGGCTGGAGTGACGTCTTCAGACAGATCACGTTTCTTCTCTGCTTTACATAAGAGTCTCCAACACTTTCTATAATAAACTCTAAATTCCCTAGACTGGTACATGTGGCCTTTTACTTCCCACTCCTTCCATTTCCTCTGTATACCCTTTCTCTCATCATTCTCTCAATTCCCCAGTCTCTTTTTATGACACTTTGATTTTCCTCACGTTGTGCCCCTGCAAATGCCATTCATTGTCCTCGTGCAATTGGCAAACTCAGACTCCCCTCTTGTAGCCCAAGTCTATGTTGCTTGGCTGGGCCTCCAGAGGGATTGTAATGAAGAGAAACATTTCTGCAGATGGCTTGGGATGGGTTGCTCACCTGTATCCCCAGGTCTGGTAGTGGCATTCTCTGCATCTGGGGAGTGAGCCCCAAGGGACAAAAGGTGGAAGCCCCTAGTTGCAGAAACTTATAGGCAGACAGCGTGGTTTCCTCGAGTAAAGATGTCTGAATCTCGGAAGAGTCCAAAGGGCCTAAGAATAAGAAGGAAGCTGATCACATGGATGGGAACTAGTTGTGTAGATTTAAATTTTTGGCAAAATCTCTCTCTGCGCTATTCAACTAGAAACATCATCCTCGTGCGTGCCTGAGACTACAGGAGCGGGACGAGACTTCTGCTCGCTGCAGCTGCCCAAGCCCCTCGGCACGTGCTTGGGCGCTTCTCTTTCTCCTTCTGTCCGCATTTCCTCTTCCTCCCTCCCTTGAAATTGATAATAACTATAATGACATTTTTAAATTTCCCAAACACTTTCACATACATCACTTGTCTACATAACAACCATGTGAGGTGCGTTACTATTTTATTCAGTTTTAGAAATGAGTAAATCGAAGTCCCAAGAAGTGAAATTATTTGTTTAAAGTCATGTAATTGGTAGGTTAGGGTCTTCATCTCTACATCTCAGGGTTTCGTTGTTTGTTTTTATAAAGTAGTGTGACATAGATATTTAACTTGGAGCTATGCTTCAATTTGTAACATCTTTCTTGATATTAAAAGATTACTCTCTGAGCAACTTGCTTTGGCTGCTCTAGATAAAAAGCTATTTTATGTGCTTGTATGATATTCTGTATTGCAATTTGCCGGTATCATTATACTTGCCCTTTGCCCTATAAATCTCTGTTTGTGTTGATCTCCCAAGGACTGTGAGTAACCTCAGGGCAGGGTTTATCACATATCATGCCTGATTTGTCACATATCATTAGGCCCAAGCACACAGGCCTGGCACAGAATAACTGTCTGATTAAAGTTTATTAAATGAGGGAATGATTACTAATAAAAACAAACATTTGATGAGTGCTTACTGTTACTAGCCACTTTGCTCTAACTCGTCCATTTTCAATTAATCACTGCAAAAACCCTATGAGGCATGTGCTATTATGATTTCCATTTTACAGTTTGGAAAACAGAGGCTTGGAGATGTTAAGTAACTTGCAAAGGGTCATCCAGCAAACAATAAATGGTGGAGCCAAGATGAGAGCCCAGGTCACGGCCTGCACATCTACCCTGAGGTTCTACTGTGTCTAGTGAATGAATAACATCTGCACCAATGGCTGTGATAAGAGGGAGGAGCTTTGACATCAGAAGACCTGAGTCTCAATTCTGCCCTTAACTATCTGAGAAGCTTCGAGTCAGGTACTGAGCTCTGCATCTCAATTTCCTCATCTGTAAAACAGGTGATAATCTGTGTTTCACAGGCTGGGTATGAGGAACAAGCTCTAGTATGGTTAGAGGCTTTGATAGTTTGTCAGTGATGTTATTGCTGATGTTGTTGCAAGGCTGACAACAGTCTGTCCCTGCTGGTGAGCCACAGGTTTCTTATGTTTCCTGCTCAGGGCTGGCCCTCCAAGAGGCTGTATTGAGTCTGGCAGGGAGCTTATGCCCCATGGATTCATCAATTAGCTATGGAGGGGTGTTTTTAAATATTCCTTAGCCTTGGGGCCAGCCAGTACACTTTATCTTCTCCAAAAAAAATTGTCTTTCGACCTTTAGGTGAATTAATCTGAATTCTTGAGTTTTTTTGCCTTTTGTAGAAAAAGTAGGTTAGCCATACCCATTGCTCCAATTCCTCAACTTGTTCTTTATTTTTTTTCTTTTATTGCTCACTGACAACATAGAGCAGACGTAAGAAACTCATGTAACAATTTGAAAATCAGGTCTTTTGTGAACAACCTCTTCAGTTTCCCACTGGACAGTAGGATTTCTCTGACTTTTTAGTGTAGTATAAAGGTTAAGCTTGTGAGCTCTAGGGTCAGATTTGCCTGGGTTCAAATCTCAGCTCTATAATTTAGCTATTATGTAGAGCTCAGTAGATACTTAGCTCCTCTAAGCCTCAGTTTCCACATCTATAACAAGGGGTTGGTTACATAGTAGCCTTATCATGGGATTCTCCTGAAAACTAAATAAGTTAATGCATGCAAAAACACTCAGAACCATGCTTCCTCATCCTAAATACTCAAAAAAGTTATTTATCTAGAAGATACATCATTGTTTTAAATTCTCATATACATAGATAGATCTAAGATGCTGATTACGATATTGAGTACTTTGAAAGAATTTCAAAGGCACAGGAATAGTAACATTTCATTAGGCCGATTTTTATATGATGCTTAAACCGCTGGCTGAACAAAAGAAAATTGACTACTCTCGGCTTTTATACATAAACTTCTAAGCATTTGGATATTTCAAAACAATTGTATATTTTAATAAAAATGTTAACCATATTTCCATCTTGGCTAGAATGTGGAATCAGCTCTGGCACTTTGGTTTAAGTGTGGCTATCACTTCATCTAGTCATCCAGGTTCTTAATTAAGTCCACAGTTTATCATACCCTGTAGTGCCCTGGTCATTTGTGAGATGCGACCCAAATAATCAATCATTATTGATAAAATGCTCAAAGCTGTGAATATTTTTTTAGAATTTATTACTTTTACAAATTAGAGTAGATCAAAGCGACTTCAGTAATAATATATTTCTAATTCTCTTGTATTCTGGGGGATTTCTTGAATGAATGAGGTGGGCCAAGTCATAATTAGCTCCTTGAGACCTGCAAGTGCTCTTAACACTTGTGGAGCATGGGAATTTTTTGTGGTGCTTGATTTCTCCATGAAATTTTTTGGAATATTTGAATCTGGGCGTGTAAATGAGTTCGTTTTATATGTTAATTGTCACTTGCCATGTGTTTCCCATTACAGAAAAGCTTGAGAATTATTGGATTACAGTGATCTCCCACATATTTTAGGAATACTTTTCATAGCAATGTTTTTTTTTCAATTAATTAATTTTTTATAGTGATTTTGGTTAATAAAATCCAATAAATTTCAGCTGTACATTTTAACAGTAAGGCATATATATATTTACACTGTGTGTTCACCTCAAATAGTTAGATTTCTTTCTGTCACCACATATTTGACCCCCTTTACCCCATATAACCCCTTGCCCCCTCCCCCTACCCTGTGGTAACCACTAATCTATTGTCCATGTCCATGAGTCTCTGTTTGTTCTGTTCATTTGTTGCTTTTAGGTTTATATCTCACATATAAGTGATATCATGTGATTTTCAACTTTTTCTGTCTGACTTATTTTGCTTAGCATGATTATTTCGAGGTCCATCCATGTTGTCGCATATGGCTGTATTTCATCTCTTCTTATGGCTGAGTAATATTCTATTGTATATATGTGCCACAGCTTCTTTAACCAGTCATCTATCATAGGACACTTCGGTAGCAATGCTTTTTAAACTGTGTTTCTTGGAGCCCTGTGGGGTTGACTGAGAACCTTAGGAGTTAAAACAAGGTGAGTAAATGGAGTTCTAGGTTCGCCATCTTCTACCTCAACCACAGCAGTACTTTTTTTATTTGTGTCATATTTTGAGATTTCATATGAGATTTTGAGGAAAAAAAAAAGATTAATTTTTTTTAAAAAAACACTGTTAATAACATCCATGATAGACAGTCTTTCAGGCTCTGTTTAGGTGCCTCTACCTTGTAAGTTTCCCTATTCATTTTATTACTGGACAATCTGCTAGGAAGTTCTAATGGAAACCTTGAGTCTGCTTCATTGTATTTTTTACCCCTCGTCCTAGTTTTGTCTTCTGACGCAATATAGAGCAGGTTAGCTCCTTTTACTGCTTAGCAGCACATGACTGTAAATACTTTTAGAATTAATGCTCTTGGAAAGTAGCCCAAAGAGTGATGAAGTTGTAATTTTTAGTTTTCTTGGGGCATAGATCGGGGTCACTGGGGGATAGTGATGAGAGCCAATCATCTCCCAGGAAGTCAGTCACCCATCATCCACATTTTTATCATTCCTTCCTCATTATAGACGTAACAACTCTGAAATGGTTAAGAAAAAAAATCCTCTTGTTTCTTCAGGAAAAGTAGTCCTGAAAAACACAATAATTCCTATTGCTGTTGATGAAAGAGAAGAAAAAAGAAATCACATCTTATGAAGTTATAGTAATAAGAGTTGTGGTAGGCCCACTCAAGAATTTTAAAACTCTATATGCTTAATGCGATCATGGGAATATTTGTGTTAACCTGGAATTATAGTTACAGCCAAATGTCTTCTCTTAATGGTCAATAAGAGCAAGGGGAACTCATTATGTTAGCTTTTCTGTTATTCAGAAAATGATCTAATTGTATTAACGATTTTCTGAATTTCCCTATAATCACATTAACATTAGATTTTTTTTTTTTTTTTTTTTTTTTTTTTTTTCCTTGGATAAAAAAAAAAAAAAACCACTGGTAAAATGCTCAAATATTATTGCTCTGAATTAATGGCTTCTCAGTCCAATTAGTGAGCATTATTGTGGCAATATATTTAAACTCACACAGCACACCAGAGATAGCACAAAACACTCCTTTGTACAAGTAAGCATGAAAAGAATGAAAAAACAGAGTTCCAGAATAGTTTTCATTCTTTTACATTAAAAAAAAATCTCATGGCCAATTTTCTAATTTCCACGCGTTTGGCTAACAACTGCAAAGAGAAGAGCTGTTGATGGGCTTCCCCCACACCTCCCTTTTAAAAACTCTGTCACAAACAGGGTTGTGTTTTAGCCCCTGTTTGAATATTGAGCAGGATAAGTTTGCTTGCTCCTGCCAGATCTCTTCAGGAGGGAGGAAGGGCCACCTCCTGGCAGAGGACAGCACTCACCACCCACAGCAGGTGATATAACCTATTTGTGAAGCACATTTTAAAGAGATTCTGTATTTTAATGGTCAGTTAGTAGCCAGCTACCAACCGTCTGTGCTCTTCGCCTGGGGACAGGAATGCCAGGCTTATTAAATATTGAGAAGTTGTTCATTACTATGTGGATCTGTGACAACGGCCTATCTGCATATTGAGAAAACAGCAAGTTTACATTCTTCAGAATAGCTGCTCCAATTCTGGGGAAGGACTAATGTTTGTCTGGCTAAATGTGCATAAAAATGCAGCCTCTATCTTGGAGATCTGCTTTGTTGCTTTTTTTTTTTCTTTGAAAGTGAAAATTTCAAAAACCAAACTTGTTTATGGAGAGAGAATTAAAAACCAACAAACAAATCTTTTGAAAATTTAGTTATCTAATACTGATTGTTTTGGAGGAAATGCCGGATTGTGAAATGCTAACTTACATGTTGGTACATTATGGGAAAATACTTTCAATTAAATTACTTTGGATTCCAAGCAATAAAGAAATTTGGTAGGGTGTAGGTAAATTGTAGGGGATAAAATGATGAGATGTTAGCCCTTCCCCTGAAGTCTTCTCAATAATTGGAAAACTATACTTACCAAGGGCTCAGTCAATGCCAGCTGCAAATTAAGAACCTAGGCACATGTAGCCCATCTTGTCTTTAAAGAGAGACTTTGTATGAGTGAATGTAGTTGTTAATTACCAATTAAGTGCCAAGATCTTGTGAGGAATATTACATAGGGTTAGACCAGTGGTCCAAACAGCCCAGGATTCAGTTTCAGACCATAATCTGAATCATGATTTCTCAAAAGAAGTCCCTGAAAATGTCTGAGATATAACCCAGGTGTGCACAACTTTCCTTCATGATCAAGTATGGCTGTATTACTAATGAGTTTCTATAAACCTTGCTGACTCAGCTTACATTTTAAAACAGTGATTCAATGATTCAGTAAAAGAGAGGACCAGTGCCATCTTTCTGTTGACTCCCATCAATCTGCGTTGTAACTAGACATCATTTAGCATGGGTTTTCAGGTATATACAGATATTTATAAATGAAAACAGTGAGGAACATGATCAGAGGAATAATTCCTGTTGCATTACGAACCATGTTCTTGCGTTCCTTCCTTCATCTCCACTCCTGATTCCTCTCTTCATTTGGCTATTGCATATTTGAGAGTCTTTCTCTTTTAGACACATTGAATCAGACCAAAGGTCTTCCTGAGAGTCGAATGGTAGAAACATAGCCTCCACACATTATCTTTAGAGATTAGAGATGTTCTCTAATCATCCCTAACCTCTAATTGTTAGAACAACATTTTTTTTTTGGAATTTACATTTCATGTTTCTCAATGGATGCATGTGTGTTTCATGTGCTTTTCCATCTATGATATTTGCCTTCTTCTCTAGCTGCTAACTCAGTTTGTTACCCCATTTTGCTGCTTTTGAAGAACATTGTGAATAAGAGCTTGGACTCTAAGGTTTGACCATCACTGTGGATCTTCTGTCCATAACTTAGTCGTTCTGGGACCCTCGGCAAATAAGTCACTTTTTGTCTCAGTTTTTCAGTTGCGCAGTGAGGGCAATAATAATATCAGTCTTATGGGGTTGTTACGAAGATTAAATAAATAATTAACATCAAGTGCTTAGTGTTGATGCTTAAGGCATAGTAAATGTTTAATCTGTGCTAGTCATTGTTGCTGTCATTATGGATTCAACAACATCATCCAACACTAGCTGAACACTTTTTCTAGATAGTCACTGAAGATAAAGAGAAAGTAAAACATAGAAATTATCTTGGAATAAGTACAGTCTACTGGCAGGAATAGACAAAGAAGCAAATATAATGCAGTGTGATAAAGTACTTTCATAATGGCATGTTCATTGATTCTTATTTGGTTTTAAAAACAAATCTGTGAGATATTAACTCCATTTTCAGATGAGGATTCTGGGGCCCAGAGAAATGAAATGAAGAGCCTGCAGTCACGGAGCAGAGACAAATCTCTCTCTTAAGCCTCTGGTCTCCCACCTTACCTCCCATTTTGTGTACCAGGCCAACCTGCCTCATGGCCATACATCCCTATACTGTTGCTGATAATTTTGCATGAACACTCTGCCTCTATTTGGCTCTATAACTTCCCATACATTATAGTCTCTATTGATCCCATTAGGGACATGGTGCTGTAGAAAGAGTACTGGGTAAGTGCTCAAGGTTACTGTAAGCATTTCCCAAGACTCTTACATTGCACGAATACCTATGTTCTATGCTCACCTCTCTGGACCTCAGTTCCTCCAGCTGTTTAATGAAGGATTTGATGAGCACAGTGGTTTTCAGGAGGTGAGCTCTGGGTAGTGCCTCAGCTGCCATCTTAGGGAGTACGATCCACCCCCTCTGTTAGAAGGTCTTGTTTTTACCTGTATCAATATATCGGTGTTTCATGAAAGATTATATTTGAAAAAAGGATTCTGCTGTTTACAAACATTTTGAAACCCTACTGACAGAATGACTTTGAAGATCTTAGTCTAAAATTCCATGGTTTTAGTGGTTGAAAAACAGTGAGAAACCCTAGAAGGAGGAAAAGTTGTTTAATATATCCTCGCCCTCCCTGTCCCTTCTAAAAAATGCTCAAAAGCAAACTACAAATGCTTTTTAATAGTTATGTGAGTAGTAATTGGGTTTCTTAAGATTATATCTCCTTTATATAAACAGAAAATTAAATTAAGGGAAGTTTAAATCAACATGCTATGTATTAGAGTGATTTTGGAGTTAAAGGACATGGGTTCAAGTTCTGACTCTAGCATGTGCTGTGCGTGACCTTCCCCAAATCACTTTACTGTTCTTAGCTCTGGTTTCTCTTGTTCAACATGCCTCACAGGTTTAAGACAGAGATAACTGAAGTGAACATAGCAGCTCTGAAAACATTAATTCTCTTTTTCTTATTGCTTCTAACATATTGATAGAGTTACAGCTAATATTAGTAAGGTTTTCAAATCTTCGGCTTCTCAATGTTTAAGACATTTGTCTCCAATATGTTCCCATGGCAGGGATGTGTCTGGAGTTTGTTCCGACAGACAGGCCTTTAGTTAACAAAGAGAAGTGTGTGTGTGTGTGTGTGTGTGTGTGTGTGTGTGTGAGAGAGAGAGAGAGAGAGAGAGTGTGTGTGTGTGTGAGTTTGTTCCAACAGACAGGTCTTTAGTTAACAAAGAGAAGTGTGTGTGTGTGTGTATGTGTGTGCGCGCACGCATGTGCGCGTGTTATTGTCATTGCTGTCCAGGCTGACAAATGGGTTTAGGTCCAGACTTCCACTTACATTATTAATGAAAAATTTCAGATCACCTGAGGCTAACCTAGTTCCTCTTACAAGTCTTTGGCGACTAACAATCCCGCTGCCATCTGAAGAGAAGTCTGCCAAGCAAAGAATCTCCTTCCTGCTCTTTCCCTTAAGAAACACTTTAGCATGTCTAGCATACAACTGCTTCAAATTAGGTTTGAATAAAACACTGTGATAAATAAGTAAGTGTCTCCACGACACAGATTGCCACTTGTTTGGGGATTAGGGTATCGATTTTCGAATGTTGCTGAGATTTAGACACGGGTTAATTAAACATTTACATATATGTGCTGAACAATATATTGCATGGTACAATAATATGCACTTTAATCAGAAACTGTGGGTGTTTGTGTTTGCTTTTTCCATGTTAATTGGCACCATGCTGGCTCAAGCTTAGGTATTTGGCTAGATGGAAGAAAATAGACATGGTGTTTTAAATATTTTAATTAGGACCAGCAGTTCTCTTCTCCCTCATTTCTCATTGGATTGTTTTTCATGCATGAATAAATTAGCTAGCATGGAAGTACTCTGTAGAAAGTGGTTGCCCTCTGGCCATAAAAAAGAGTCCTGTTCATTAATACTTTAATGAAATTAGCTGTGAGCAAAATATTATTCCTTTTAACTGTGTTCTAATTTCTTAATTTTAATTAGGCACATAATTGTAGGGTGCTGAAATTATCTTCATGTTCAGCAACTAAAATTCCATCATCAGGGGCCTGTGGCTGAAAACACCACACACTCACAATACGTTCCAGCAGGAAATTTTCCGTCCAACTTTTTTTTTCCCCGTTTGCTTCACCAAAGATCCCTCTCATCCCTACTTCACTTGAGATCCATAATGCGATGTTTCAAAGCTCATGCTCATGACTCAAGCCATTGGTAATGAAGCTATTGCACTGTGGATCCATTTAGGAGTAGGGCGATATGGAGGTCTACAAAGACTCTGCTCTGGTGATGTTTTTATTTCCTCTCAGATTTTGTCTCCTCAGGGCACCACCTCAATATCTGCCTCCTGCTTTTATTTTAGCATTCTCTGTGTCTCTCTTTATGACGTTATTTTATTGGCTGGTTCAGATTGAATCTGGAAGCTCTGTGAGGGTAGGGAAGTTTTTTTCTCTTTGAATCCCCAGTTTGTGGAGCGTAATTCCTGGTTTATACGAATGCAGTTGTCAAATGCCTGATACTTAGTGGAACTGTGGATTCCATAATGCTGCAATTTTCCCATATAAGTTGTGGCTTATTTATGCTTTACATAAATAAGAGAGCACATAGATAAATACCAAAATGGAACTTCTAAATTTGATAGAACAATATTTTGAATTTGCTAAGTTTTGACTTTAGAAGAAATAGTGTGGAATCTGGATTAAAATATAATTGAGAAACTAAAAACCGGTATACATTTCTTCATATTATTTCCTAAAATTCAAACTGAGATTTATCAGGACATGTATTGAGCATATGATAACTACTGAAAAATGCAAATATATTTAATGATTATTTTCAGCATTCTTGCCTACCACCTCCACCAACTTTAACATAACATCATGCACCTGGACTGATGGTTTTTATGTGAAATGAGTAAAGCAAATGACTCACTTTTTAAGTATTTTATAGGTCTTAAATAAGTTTCAGTAAATATAGGTCCATCGAAAAGTTACATATTTGATCTGATATGTAAAATGAGAATAATAATAGTACCTCTTCATAGGCTTATTGGAAGTATTAAATGAGATAAATACATACCAGACACACAGAAGAGTACCTGACATATACTGAGTACTCAATAAATTTAAGATATTAATATTCTTATTTTATTTTAATAGTTGTATGTAGATTGCCCTTTTACAAACTGTATAAAATTTGACAGTATTTTATAATGTGCAAAGCCCTCTTAAACCTTTGATCTCACTTAATTTAACTGCATCTATTTAATATAGAGATAAGATATCCCATTTTTCTGAATGAGACAAATCTTTTCCCATCCATTTTCTTAAAAAATAATTCTATTAATAAGACCATGTATCAGATGTAATTCAATACTTACACCAGAGTTCAGGAATTATAGTTACTGAGTATATAAAATGCTGTGAACACAGGGGAAGCACCATGCTCATCACCGAGACCCCTCTTCTCATTCCTAAGGTAAGTAAGATCCCATAGTTGCTAGATTTTCTTCTCATGCATGTTTTCAGCTTTTACTGTATATAAATCATAAATAAATAATATACAGTGACTGGGGCAGGTTCCAGTTTTGTACACCAGAAACTTATACTATTTTGGTAGCTTTTTAAAGTGAATATTTATTTATAATGAGAAAATTAATTATAATAAATTATAAAACTTTTAAAAACTCGTGAACATCACGAAAATATAGAAAACTAATATAATATTTTTGTTTACTATTTGACATACCTCTGTATACTTTTCCTCTAATTTTTTTTGGCTGTATACTTTTATGTGAAAGATTTAGTAATATTGTTTATATAGTTTTCTAAATAAATAGTTTTCTATTTATAAGTAGGTATTTTTCCTGAACTTTTAGAGAAGTATCATACCTAAAAAATATCTGAGTAAAAAGACCATTTTTTCCTTTAGCGTGGTTGGTCAAACATTTTTTAGTCTTAATAGTTAAAACTCATTAATCATGTAACTTTGCAGACAGTAATGCTCAGTTTTTATACTACTGCTATAGGCTTTTGCCTTATAAACACAGAAATTATGATAAATTCTCTTTTATAAGATTTCCCCCCAAAGAAAATAAAACAGTGTATTTGTATCTGCTTCATCATGAGTCTGTTCCTGACAAGAGAGAACTTTATTTTGTTTAGGCGTCAATGAAGACTAAATCTCCTATATACAATTTTACGTGTCTGACTGGAAGAATTCCCCACAGACCAGCTTCTGCTTCCATACGTTTCAAACTTTGTTGTTGGTGGTAGTTTTTGTTTTTGTTTTTGTTTTTGTTTTTGTTTTTGTTTTTGACTCAGCATACTTCCAGGGCCTGGTGTGGTAGGGCCTTGGTCTGACCTCAGACAGTGCTCCTTTGAATCATGATGCCGTGCCTGAGGGTACACCAGTGGGCAGCAGAAGTATTCCTGGGACTGATTCCTGCATTGAATGAGTAGTGAAGTTCATGAACATATCTCACAAAACCTAACATAAATGTGCCCCCAACTTGACTTCTCCTAAATCAGATCTCCAAAATGCCCATGGTTGCTCCAGTGTTACCTCATATGAAGGGAAAGGGGAAAGATGGCAAAGTTGATGTGAGAAAAGACAACTGTCTTAATCAAGGGTGGTTAAAATATTTTGCTTATACAAATTTTACAAAACTTACAACCACATGAACACATTGCCAGAACCCCTCCCAGGGCTATGGAATGAGCCCAGACAGGTAAGGGGCCCTGAAGATTGTTTCATTACCACTGGAGTAATTCTGCCTAATAGGGTAGTTACATATGATGACAAATACTAGACCAGTGTTATGATATGGTATTTATCTTTTGGTAACTTTTGTCATCACTCAGCATTAAGGTTTTTTGATTCATTTTTATTTATACATATGTCTATTTTATTCGTTGTAACTTCTATGCCATATTCCATTTAATGAAGGTACCACAATTTATTTTCCTTTTTCTTTTAATGGCATTTAAGTTATTTCCCGTTTTTTTCTGCTAGACCCTTTTTTTTTAGTCTTTTAATAGTTTTTAAAATTGTGTTTATGAAATTCTTGCATATAGAGCTTTTTTTTTTGTATTTTCTACCTATATTTTTTAATTGGTACTTTAGTCTGGATATTTTTCTTTTGTGAATAGTCCATTTTTCCCCTTTAGTTATGTCTAATCGGCTATTAAAACAATTCATTTACTTTTATGTTACAGATAATTCTAAGTATCCTAGTATATGTCTCCTATACACACATGCAAAAAGATCTCTAGAAAGATAGCATAACACAATGATTAAGAGCATAAACTCTAGCATTAGATTGCTGGGCTTTACTCCTAGCTGTGCTGTCAACTAGGTTATGTGGTCTTGGACAAGTCACTTAACCTCTCTGTGTGATGAGTACTTTTCTAATGGAGTTGTTGTAAGGATTAAATGAGTTAATGTATAAACATTAAGAACAGGGTTTGGCACATAATAAACCTGTCTGAAGGTTTGTATTATTATTCTTATTTGCCAAGGAGTGGCATTATCGGTTTGTAAAATATGGACATATTCAACTTTATTAGATGTTGCCAAGTTGCTCTTCACAGTTGTACATATTTATTTTCCTACTCAAAATGGATGAGAGTTCCAGTTATCCTGCATCTTATCCCAGTTTGGTATTGTTATATTTTCAAAGGTTTTGACAATCTGATGGTATGAAATATCTTTTTGTTGTTTTAATTTGAATTTCTCTTATTTTTACTGAGGTTGAGCACTTTTCCTATGTTTTTGGTCATTCGAGGTTTCTTTTTTGTGAATTACTTCTTCATATTCCCCTTTGCTAATTTTTCTTTTGTTTCGTTTGTCTTTGATTGACTTGTAGAAGTTCTGTATATATTCTGGGTACTAATTTCTTATTGGTTCCATGTGAGAATAGCAAGATTTTTTTCTGAACTGTGGTTTTACGTTTTAACTTTATGATTTCTTTTTATTAGAAATTTTAATTTTAATATACCCAAATTTATCACTTTTCCCATATACTTAGGCCTTTTGTGTTTTCAAAAGTGATTCCCATACCATTAGGTCCTAAAAATATTCTTGTATAATTTTTTTCTAAATGTTTTAGAACCTTTTTTCCCCACGTGTAGTCCTTAGTGCATTTAAAATACATTTTTGTGCAAAATATCAAATTATGATATAAATAATTTTTTAAATGTGGATAGCTGGTTGTTCTAGGACTATTTGGTGACTAGTCTTTCCTTTTCTTGATGTTTGGTTATGACTCCAAGTTTCTGTCTACATGGGGGTCACTTTCTGGGCTCTTTCTTTTGTTTCACTGATCTATTTATCCCTGAGCCACAAGGATAAGTGATAAAAGATATTTTAATTGCTATGGATTTATTACATGTCTCTAAAGCTGGTGAGTTCCTCCTTGTCTTTATTCTTTAAAATTATCTCTGCTATTTCATAATTTTTTACTTCCATATAGATTTTAGAGTCAGCTTATCAAATTACACACACACACACACACACACACACACACAAGACCATTTTAGGGCTTTGATTGCAATTGCATTGTATTTAGAGATCAATTGAGTCTTCCCCTAATAATCATTGTACATCTTTTCTCTCATTTAATATTATTTTCTGTCTTTTAATAGTTTTATAATTTTACCCATAAAATGTTTATATGTAGTATTTAAAAAAAAATTTTATCTTTATTCTTTTATTGCATACTTAAGTCTATTTTTCTTTTTATGAAAATTTTCCAGTCCTCAGTACTCCCGTTTAGCTATGTCTAATCTGCTATTAAAATAATTCATTAAATTTTTCATTTCAGTTTTTTTTGTTTTATAATTTCTGTTTGAATCTTTTTAAACAATACTTTTAAGTTTTCTGCTGAAATTCTCTATCATATCATCTACTTTTTAATTTTTTAAATTATTTTATTTTTTTAAGTTTATTGGGGTAACATTGGTTAATACAATTATATAATTTTAAGGTGTACATGATAATTTGACATCTATATATTCTATTGTGTGATTACCACCCAAAGTCCAGTTTCCTTCAGCTACCATATATTTGATCAATCATCTATTGTAAGAC
>NW_011888866.1:4502296-4522162 GCF_000151845.1 Pteropus vampyrus
TTCTACCTTCAAACAAATTCTTTATTGTCTACCTTTTCTAGATGTAGTCAGTGGGAGGGTTCTTCTGATCCAAGCTTGTCCACTATAGCCAGAAGTGGAACCAACTCTGAAATCAGGTTGAGTCCTATGTTTACTTCTGGTTCATTCATGATCAGGAGGGTTGGGTTTCATAGACTTTAATGTGGAGGCTGTTCACTCACTTGCTCGCTCGCTCTCTCTCCCCTTCTTTCCTTCACCCACCCCGCCTTGCCCCCACTCGGTCTCTCACAAAAATGTGTCTGAGCTAAGCAGATACTCCTGAAAGTATCCATTGCACAGGTACAATTGACTTTTGCCACTCATCATCATCAGGAACAGATATTAAGTTAATCATAAAGGCTATAAAATTGAAAAAAAAAAACCCCTTGTATTTATATATTAAAATTCAAAAAAACATTCAAATGTTTAAAATTAATCAAAGTATATTTTTTTAAAAATTAAGCTATTTCACTCAAGGTTTATGAAGTATCTAGTTAACTAGGACATTCAAGAATATGAGTTTTGTCTCCTTATTTTGGAGTCCTCAATACCTAGAACAGTGTCAGAATAAATTAGATGCTCAATAAAAATTTTTCAAATTGAGCTGCATTAATATTACAATAAAATTACCTTTTCTAAACACATCTTGACTAATTAGGATAGGGAATTAGAAGATTTGTTGATAAAACTAGGATGTAAAAATTTTTCCGAAAACCAATATTCTACTGAATTATTTAATTAAAAAAAACTATCCATCTCAACAGTAAACCCTCAAAGTATTGAGCTATATAAATAAATAAAAGGAAAAGAGGGAAGCAGGAAGGGAAGGCAGAAGGGAAGGAGAATTCAAGTGGTGGGTCCCTGGAGGTGGACAACTTTGTTCTTTCTCGTTAACATAGTTCAGATATATTGGAAACCCTTCAGTATACTCTTCTGGTTTGGGGTTGGAGAATGGCATAGTGGCAACAAATTTCTATGGGTTTTAGCACAAAACAGCCACATAGATATGGCCCAAATGAAATCTTATGGACTACATATGCTATTAGATATTTGCATTTTTAAATAGTTTCAGTTGGTTATCAGAGGAGGCGTAGGGCAAGGTAGAATATCTGTTAAAGAGAAATTTGGTCGTGGGTTTTTACTCCATGAGTTCCAGGTGGCATCTGTTCTAGGTGTTCCTGCTACAGCCTGCCTAAGGCAGGTGGTACAGACAATTATCGTTCTTAATTATGCCATCCCTCTGGGAACTGAATTCAGGTTGATTTGTAATTCAAAACAAAACATTAAAAAACTAGTCTTGATATAACTTGAGAGCAATTGTCTGCTTTTTCACAGATTGCAACTAGAAAGGAGAATGCTAAGAGATTTGTCATTTCCACTGGCAATCTAGTTTTGCTATATAAACAATTTAAAGTATAATGTGCTGTATGGTCTGATAGCATGCGACATGTCCATGGGGAGTGTTTACTCTTTACCTGTGGTCAGTCTTCCATCAACCTGAATACTCTTAGGACTCAAGATGGAAAGACTGGAATCACATAACCTCTAAGCCATCATTTATCACTTGGTCAACAATTGCTTCTGATTGAGTAAGCAGGAATATTATTTATTGATAGAAGTTGTTGGAAAGAAACAATTTTGACATTGTCAAAGAAGCAGCTGAGGATTTAGATCATCCAGTACTTCTGTGCTTAGGACTCTTCAGGGGAAAATGTCCATCTATTCTCTATCTGTCTGTCTGTCTGTCTATCTATCTATCTATCTATCTATCTATCTATCTCTATCATCTATCCATTTCTGTCTTTCTATCCACTTCTTAGATTGTTCCAAGATGGACTTAAGAGACTTATAAAAGTACATACAGACACAAATACATATACACACACGTTCTCTCCCTGCCCCTCCCCCCACATACACATTCTTTCCTATGGAAAAGATTGGAATATGATAGGTATATAAATAGGCATAGAAATAAGATTGGAAGACTATACTCCAAAACATTAATATTATCTCTGAATGTTGGGATTATAAATTTATTTGCTTCCTGAGTTTTTCTATATTTCACAATGTTTCTGCAATGGATATGTATCATGTTGTGATACTATGACATAAGAAATATATATTGGTCTTAATTCCCAATTCCTGGTATAGAGCTTCTAAAACCCTTATAATTTCCTGAGTGATATGGATAATAGGAGCATCTTTTGTTATAATATTTGTTCATCATCCCTGGTTCCAAACACAAGAGCTTCTAAGACCCTTGGACTCTAGAGTGCTAAGAGTGTCTTTTTTGTTTGGTAATGAGATAACTGATGGCTGGGGACTTATGGATAGCTTCAGGATGGGGACTGGTCACCAGAAAGACCAAGCCATGTCTGAAAGTATAGAATTTTCAGACCCCTCCTTCCCCCCACTTCCACACCAACCTCTCATTCTGGGGAGGGAAGTTAATAATTGATCATGCTTACAAGTTGAAGCCTCCACAAAAACCTCTTAAACCACCGTGAAAGCATACATGTGTTGAGAGGGTAGCATACCCCAACTTCACTGGAATTGAAGCTTCTGTGCTTGGGACTCTTCCGGACCTCATCCTGTGTACCTCTTCATCTGGCTATTCATTTGTATCCTTTATAACATCCTTTATAATAAACTAGTAAATGTAAGTAAAGTGTTTTGCCAAGTTCTGTGAACCATTTTGGCAAATTATCAAACCCGAGGAGGGGGTTGTGAGTACCTCTAATTTGTAGGCAAGCTGGACAGAAGGGTGGATACTCTGGGCACCAGTACTTGTGACTGGAGTCTGAAATGTGGCAGTCTTGTGGGACTGAGCCCTTAACCTGTGGGGTCTTCACTAACTGGGTAGTTAGTGTCAAAATTGAATTAAATTGTAGAACACCCAGTGGGTGTCTGCAGAAAATTGGGCAATTACTTGATGTGGAAAACCCACACATTTGATGACAGAGTGTTGTGACTAGAGAAATATCTTTTCCTTTTATACAGTTTAAATAAATGTTAAATAATAAATAACTGATCTAAAAAACAATTTCCTATTAGAATCTTGCTAAATGATAAATAACGACGTGTTAAAAATTACATCTACTCAAACAAAAAAAACCTTTTACAGAGGAAAATAAGAGTAGGAAAAGTAAGCTGAAAGGAGTGCATTTAGCTGCACAGAGGCAGGCTGGGAAGTGTGGTACTGTTGGTGAAAGTAGGCCTCAAATTGGTTGAGATTTTCCTTCACCAACACAACGAATGTGCTTAGGGCTAAAATGACTCAATTGAAAGTTTCACCGGAGGGTCTTTCATTCACTCCTCCCACTCTTCCACTTTTAATCACTAATTTGGAAGCAAGATCGAGAAGGAAATAGAAGCCTGGTCATTCCTTGGCCTGGAGCATCTCTCTGAAGAGAGTGAGGATTGTGGGCTTCTGGGAAACAAAAGAAAGATCCCAGAAGAACATAGCTGGCAACATCCTCTAGTCAACATTTTGAATTTTGGATTCAACACTGTTTTTCGTTTGTAGCTTTTTTGGGGACGAGAACAATTCTCAGTTTTGAAGGGAGACGTGAGCTCTAAAATTCACTAAAGTCATATCCAGAGTTCTTGCAGGAACAGGAAACATAGAATAGTTGGGTGGAATTGTGTGAGGACGAACAAAGACGGTTGAAAATATGTATGTAAAAACATTTATCAGGTTTTGAAAAAACATTCTTCAGGGTATTGACTTATTAATTTTAAGTATGGGGTTTTAATTTAGTGATGCTCCACCTTTTACTGCTTTTTTTTTTTTTTTAACTATAACCTGAGAGACATTTGTATCCAGGAACAAAATCCAATTTTATATCTCCAAATGTGTCTCTGAATATTAGATGACAAGATGGTACATAGTATTTGTAAGAACGTCCTATGGGAACGTGACTGTTCAGTTGCAGTTAATGATCCTTGCAATTCTGTTCAAAACTACTTTTTTTTTTTTTTTAACCTGATGTTTGCTTCATCGACTAGCACTATCTTCAAGCTTAGAGTTGAGAATTCTTTGTTCATACCATTTTGCAAAATAGCTACTTGGTTTATTAGTTTGACCATTTTTGCCTATTAAAGTTATCTTGGACCCATGGAGGTATTCTTATGGTATCTTTTAAAAAGATCCTCATAAAATTTGAAATAAATCTTTCATTGCACATATGCCATGTAATAGTGACAACTTATTTTTGCAATACTTCGTACAGATAGGCTAGTATATATGTCATCAACCTAAGACATATTTTTTATTACCAATCCTTAGCTCATTTCTCTAAATGGGAGGAAAGATGCAAATGTTTGGGAGAAGGGAGTTAAGAAGGAGAGTAGATACATGTGAGTTAATTGAGCAAAAGGGTGCAATATTAGGGCAAACATGCACTCTTGGGAAAGGAAGCTTTAAATCCTGAAGTCTGGAACAAGAAATCCCCACCCATTTACTCAATAAATAATGATTGATTATATAAGAGATAGATACTATGCTGGTAAATTTCAAAGTGAAAAATAATGATTCGAAGTCCCTGTCTTCATCACGCTTGCAGTCTAATAAAAAGAAACAGTCATTAAACAAATACTCATACAAATAAATATATATTTGCAAAATATGGTTTAAAAAACCTAAGAGATTTAATAAAATTATATTAGGGAGACCTGATTTAGATGTAGGAAAGGGCTAGGGAAATTTTTTCTATTCGAGAACTTTTAAGCTGAGACCTAAAAGATGACTCAGAGCTGGTTAAACTACAAAGAAGAAAGAACATTTCAGGTGAAAGAAACATGGAAAGAGTATAATGCTGTTAAGATATTGAAAGGTCAGTGTGTTAGTGCAGAGGAGAAGAGAGAGGTGAGAGGTCCTGTTGGCTGTGTGAGGTAAAGGGCTTGGGATTTCCCCTTAATGTGATAGGAAGGTACCCAAGAGTTTAAAGTTGGGAATGGAATGATCAGATATGGTTTTTAAGATCACTCTAGGGATTGGATAAGGAGGACAAGAGATATGATGGGAACGTTCTAACAATAACAAATATGTGAGATACTTAAAGTCCCCCTTTCTAAGTCTTCCATATCTGCCTATCACTAATGCCTAAAAATTACTTCTTTGGATTGAGATATTAGAGATCCCCTAATGGGTTATGGAGTGGAGTGACAACCCATTATTATGCACCCTAATATGAAGAAACAGGTCCTCTTTCAAGCTGCTGATGGCAGAGCATATAAGTACTTTGAGTACTTACAGTACTTATGAGTACTAAAGATACTTTACTGTTGTGGCTTTAGCTCTATTAGCTCAATCAATGATGATTTCTTTTAAAATTTCTTTTAAAAAATATGAAGCAAATATGGCAAGATAATAACATTGTTAAACATTGTTGTGGTACATGGGGAATTGTGTTATCTTATGTAAGTTGGAAGTAATGGAAGAGAGTATGGAAATACTTTGAATTACAAAATAAAATCTTTTCTTTTTTAACAGAAAGGGAATAGAACCAGGGAAAGACAGGGAAAAAGAAAAGAAAGGGACCACTTGGCGAACAGGTTTTCCTACTGTTTCCCTGTAAAAGCTAATTTCTGGTTTTATCAAGCACTGGCCTTCTGTGTTGGGAATATAACTTCATTTTGGGGAAATTTAGATATTTTAAATATTCAGTTGTTTCTTATCTTCCTACTCTAATGTAGATGCTCTAGTGATGGAAAGAAAATGAGGAAAACATAAAGTATAATCCCAGTTTCAAGGATGCTGCCAGGAACAACTCCAGGGGCCAGTGTGAATTCTGCAACAGAGCTGCCCTGTCCAGAGTTGATTATTAATGGAGTCTTTATGGGGGCAGGGATGAATTAGTTTGGGATACTCAAGGGGCCTCAGCAGTATCTCTAATGTTTCATTTCCTTAAGAAATAAATCTTGTTTCCTTGTTTCCATTAAATATTCCATAATAAAAATAACCTTTGAGATTTCTTAGATGGAAACTTCATATGGGATGCTTATTTTATATGACCGCAGCTATAAGGGAGGTACAAATATGAATACCTACAAATGCCATATAAGAACCCTGATTTAAAAATATTGGTTTTAATATTAAGTGTTTAAGTCTGTTTTTATTTCTGACATGTGATATAACCTGCATGAAATATAATATATTATTATTGGCATATAGTAATGTGGGCAAGCTAGAAGATACACATTTACCTAGTTGCCTATAAGAAACCAGTAAGTTACTTCCATGTTTCACATTCTCTAGACTGGAGAAAGGGCATCTAAGTCCTTTGTCTTTCAATGTTAATCTCTTTTAGTTGCTTTAAGCTTCAGAGATTATTCTCATTTATTTCTTGAGCACAGAACAGACTGCAAATATGATGAAAATAAAGTACACTTAAAAAATAAGTGTTGTTTCAGGTTAGCACATTTTCATAATCCTACACCAAAGAAACTTCAAATCGTTGATAGGACAACTTTACATTGAATCCATTTGGTCTTAAAGATTAGCAGATGACATCAGAGGTGGGTTCAAACTGTCCAAACTTGATGTTTTTTCTTAATATTAGTGGCACTAGAAATAGACATGCCAAACACGGAAACTTCCAGAAGAGCTCCCAGAAAGCTTCTCTCTTTTGGTCACCTCAGTTCTCTCGCTTTTGGTGCTACTCTAAAAGTCCAAGGGTTTGCTTTATAAATAATGATAGCAAGCTGTCTGAAGCTAACACCTCTTCTGGTCAGGGGAGATTTGGGGACTTAAAGCAAACGTCAATTTTTTAAGAAATAGAAATGAGTTACAGATGTTAAGAACTATAAAGGCCCATGTGTGCTGGGCATCAATCTATCTGAAACTGGGGATATTTTAAAGAAAATAAATTCAAGAATAAGTTCTCTTGGGGACAGGAAGGCTTGACTTTTGGACACATGCTCCCCTTTTCTAACCTTCACCCCCTACACACCCATACTTTAGTGATAGGAGGACGAGATCAACTTCACCAATGACACAATGGGCAGTAACTTGTAGAAACATGAGAAGCCAAAGTTCTCAGAATTGCATTTATCAGTTTAAATTGAAACCCACATTTACTTCTGTTGGGATTCAGGACATGCTCTTCCAAATATGGCACCTTTTCATATTGAATATATTAAGCTGAAGGAGTTTGAGAAAACAGAAGGAAGGTCATTCTGACCTTCTCCTCACCCTTCTCCCTTGAAACAGGTCATAAACCTTCATGTGAGGGGTGCCCTCCCTATACCTGGAGGAAAGGAGCATCCTTATCTCTGAAGATAGATGTTAAGAAGAATCTAAACAGTTTCTCCCGGTTTACTACAATTATCTTAGACTCTTTGACCTATCATGTTACTACACGACTGTCCACTCTTTATCAAACCCAACATAAGAATATTTATGTCTAACTATTTTCTTGGGTCTTTATTTCCCTATGAAGGCTCCAGTGTCATGTAAAATATATTAAATAAAGTGGTATGTTTCTCTCATGTTAATACATCAGTTCAATTTTCAAACCCAGCTAGGCACCTTAAGAGGGTTGAGGAAAACTTTTTCCTTCTCTAAACTTCATGGTGAATTAAACATTTACAATGAAGTTTCTTCTTCTACTTTTTCTTTCCTCAGCAATATTTAAATGAGTATTCTGAAAGAAAAAATAAATAACCATAATTTTTCTTAAATTTTTATTTGACAGTTGACAGAAACCCTATTTTACAATTTTACTTTTTTTTTTTTTTTTAAAGGAACCATGTGCCGATAGTATATATTGTATATATAGTTGCATAGAGCAACTTTGGTGTTCTTTTTGTTAGAATAATTACTAGTGGACTAAGAACTTATTGCTAATTGACATTTGAGTCACTTTCCTAGTGTTATTTCAAACACGTCAATATGTTAACCTAAATTGTTTTCTATCTAAATAAAATTTTGTGGTAGATAGTTTTCTAACAGAAATAAAGTGATCATTTAAAAAGAAAGACCTAGAGTCTGTAACAAGTCCTCAGAAACAGGCAAGACTGTTTTGTTGTTTGTTTGTTTGTTTCTTTGTTTGTTTTTCCTCATTTAAGACAGGGAATATTTTATTCAAATCTGTCAGAGAAATAGACCATTTGGGCCTGTAACAAAGCCAGTGGTTGTACATAATAGCATGCACTGCTACATACAGATTCACTGATTATATCACAACTTTTAAATGTTTAAAACAGAATAAGCTTCCCTGTAAAAGCAGCACCTTTGTGACATTTTAACTTTGATATTCCTCTCTTTTTTCCTCACCCTCTCCTTCAACAGAATCCACACCAACCTCCTCATAATCCTTCTCAAGGTCAGCCATGTCCTCACGGACCTCAGAAAACTCTCCTTCCCCCATGCCCTCACCTGCGTACCCATGAACGAAGGCACGCTTGGCATACATCAGGTCAAACTTGTGGTCCAGGTGGGCCCAGGACTCAGCAACAGCCGTGGTATTGCTCAGCACTCACACAGCTCGCTGTGCTTTGACTGGGTCTCTACCAGGTACCACAGTGTAAGGCTAGTAAGGAATGCCAACTTTGAAGCCAGTGGGGCACCAGTCCACAAACTGGATGGTATGCTTGGTCTCGATGGTGGCAATGACAACATTGACATCTTTGGGAACCACGTTGGCATGGTACAACAGGCTGCAAGCCATGTATTTACCATGGCAAGGGCCACATTTCACCATCTGGTTAGCTGGCTCGAAGCACACATTGGTGATCTCTGCTACAGAAAGCTGTTCACGGTAGGCTTTCTCAGCAGGTGTGATGGGGCATAGGTGACCAGAGGGAATTAGATGTAAGGATAGGCCACCAGGTTGTTCCGGAATTGTCAGATCATCATTCAGGGCTTCCATCAAATCTCAGGGAAGCAGGAATAGAAGTTACAATCTTACCTATCAATCTATTCAAGTTAGTATAAGTTGGGCACTCAATATCTTGGTTTCTATGACAGATGTTGTAGACGGCCTCGTTGTCAACCATGAAGGCACAATCAGAGTGCTCGAGGGTGGTGTGGGTGGTGAGGACAGAGTTATAGGGCTCATCTACAGCTGTGGAAACCTGGGCAGCTGGGTAAATGGAGAACTCCAGCTTGGACTTCTTGCTGTAATCAACAGAGACATTCCATCAGCAGGGAGGTGAACCCAGAACCAATTCCTCCACCAAAGCTGTGGAAAACCAAGAAGCTCTGTGCACTGGTGGGCCAGTTTCCAAGTTCAGTCCAAGACAAAGTCAGAGATTTCTTTGCAAATGTTGTAGTGCCCACGAGCATAGTTATTGGCAGCATCTTCTTTGCCCGTGATGAGCTGCTCAGGGTGGAAGAGCTGGCGGAAGGTGCCACTGCGAACTTTGTCAACAACCCTGGATTCCAGGTCTACAAACACTGCCCTGGGCACATGCTTGCCAGTGCCTGTCTCACTGAAGAAGATGTTGAAGGAATTATCTCCCTGCACCAATGGTCTTGTCACTTGGCATCTGGCCATCAGTCTGGATGCCATGTTCAGGCAGTAGAGCTCCCAACAGGCATTGCCGATCTGGACACCAGCCTGGCCAGTGTGGATGGAGATGCACTCATGCATGTCTGCTGCTTCGTGGCTGCCGAGTGGATGGCTGATAGGAAGAGAAGAGGTGGTTGCTTCTTAAAGCGTGACTCATAGGCAGTCAATATAAGAGAACCTCTATAAGACTGTATTTTGATACTTTAATGACTTTTGATTACCAAACTGCTGTATTCATGCTAATTGCTAAATTCCATGGGGTCTCACTATGATGAGGCACAACCAAAAATAGACAATAAAACACCAAATCAGCTTAGATGGTGATTTTAACGTCTTAAAGATTATATTTAAAAAATACATTATAGTCATGATATTTAAGTTAGTAGAGGCACAAACCATTCATTAATGAATAACTGTTTGAGGGAAGAGGAGGGCAGTCCTGCCATGATAAAAGAAGTTAACATATTTATCTTCTCTTGGGATCCCTTCCAACCCCAAAACATCACATATTCCACTTTTAGATCTCTTTGAGAAAATTTAAGCTGAAAACTAAGATTTTTAAATTTACTTATTTTTAATTCACCTACATAATAGAGACAAAACCATTTGTCTTCACTCGACCTCCACCCTTCTCAGCCTGAATTGATGAAGATAGACATTGTGAGAGAAGACTGAGAGAAAGAGACAGAGGGAAGGATAGAGGGACAAGTAAAGTCCAAACGAAGGCAAAGAGGGAAAAGTGGTCAGAAGAAGAAAGTAAAGACAGCCTAAGAAGGAGAATGATCAAGAGAGAGAAATTTAAGGATAGCAGTGATCATTTTTCACGTAGAAACATACCATGTTGAGAACCATCCAAATCTCAACCTATGCTATTAAATAGGTGTCAAAATAGTCAAGTCTTTTATGCCCATGTTTTCAGGGAAAGAATACAACAAAAAGTGAGCTGGGAATTTGCATGCAATGGGCCAAATCTCCTTGCTGGCTCTAAGAGAAACTTGGCTGAAATTTGTGATCAATAGACAATCAGAATAAATTCCTCAAAATCACCCGCAGAGACACCCAAATGAAATCCTGATGATTGTTTCCTCTAGGACATAGCCATCATAAGGATTTTTCCAAAGCGGCATCATTTTAGAAAGTACATTAATGAAATTGGCCATGATTAAATGGAAGCAAGGTTCTTGTTTGGTTTTATTAAAATGAATCTCTCTTGAAACAGATCCATTTTCCATTTCTCACCATCTTATCAGAGGATGCCATTGCAGTGGGAACCAAGTGCTCCCTTTCCAATTTAATGGGAAATCAAAAGTGCAGAGCTACCTGCACAGATAAAACCAACAACTCTGAAGGATGACCCTTCAATGGAAATGCATTATGGGGCAGGCCATGTGTTTTCCTGGAATTCACATTTTAACCCCAGAGTGTGTCTTAGTAAGATCCCAGCTTATGTTATACCTTACACAGTGTCTGGAGTGGGCAAACAGTCATTTTCATAGCTCAGGTTTCTCTAAAACCTCATATTCTCAGAGTGGATATTATAGGTGTAAAGACCAGTGAAGTTGATAACAAAATAACAAGTATTCCTCTAGGATTTTGATGTCAGAGAGAGGAACTCATCATCTCTGTTGCCAAGAAGCTGTCAGATATGGCTTAATTATGATTAATAACATACATATACCTGAGAAGATGTTTTTCTCTCTCTCTTGTGCTGACTTTCTTAAAATGCCTCTTTGCTAAATATTATCTCAGGGGCCGACACAGTTATAGCTTTGGAGATGGACTAGGATGGTGTCTCTCTGTGCTGTGGTGTTTATAAATCATTGTGCTTGGCTAAACAAGTATGATTCTGATATCTCTCCATGTATATTTCTTTTGGTTGCAGTTACTAGTTTTATAATGAAAAAAGAATGTTTTGGGTGGGCAATTTAAATCTTTTCATAAGTGAACTGTCTGATTTTAAAGCAAATCAGTAACTATTTATCAATTGCTCTTGGAGAGTGTGACAATCATTATGCCTCTGAAATGAGCAGTTTTATTGTTCTTAGAGGAGGGGAAAATGAGGAATAATTATGATATTGATCTAGGAGTTGAGAAAGAAGCACATATTAATTGTGAATTGTGGCCAAACAAGGATAATAGAGCTGTCTTAATAGTTGTGGTGTAGTAAATAATATTGGTCAATAATAATCACACACATACACACAAACAGAAATAAAAATGGAAGTAATTTATTGTAGAGTCCTGTATAATGATGCTCTGTGTTATTTAGACGGAAAGTGAATTCAGAAGTATATATGTTGAAAGAGGATTTTAGAGAATTGTGTATGGATTTGTACAGGTTTTAGCTTTTTCTTTTCGTCTAGACATATCTTTGCTTATCCTTGTTAACATTCCCAGAGTGTTTTATATTTGCAAAGTGCTTTATTCTGGTTTTACTAGTTATTCCCAGTGCTAATACACACCTGACATCATTCTATTGTTTAGGTAAAGTTAACAGGCCTCAGGATTCAGCGAGTTGATGGCTCTGTCTCCATCTTAATTAGACAGTTTAAGCTCTAATTGGCTGGTGTTAAGTCAGTCAATCAGTGAGAGAGTTGCACATTCACTCCCTGGGAATTGTGGGAGCAATTGATCTAGTGGTGTCAGACACTTCAGGAAAGCAAACTGCACATCGCAAAGGGCCTTGGCAGCGGGTGTCTATGAATGCCTCGTCAAGTGCAGCATATATCTCAACCTCCATATGCAGGGTTTGAGGAAAAGCAGACTACCCTGTTTCTTGGGCTGGAGAAGGAAAACATGTTAGAATTAAATGTGTTTGTCCTCCAAGGTGGAGACAGGTGACTGTTAACTGCAACAAAAGCTGCCTTGGAAAGGGAAGCAAGAACAAGTCAGAATACCCAGATATGATGATGAGACTGCTGTGCGGTCAGGCATGCTGGAACGTAGATGCCAGAGCCAGCATCACCCCTCAAATTCTGATCTATTGAATTCTGAGTTCCTTGAGAAAAAACTGTCTCATGCATGTTTGTATCTCTCTCAATGTCTATTCCTGGGCCTCATGTGCAGTATTTACTGAAAAACTAGTGAGTAAATATATGAAACCACTTCTTCCAGTAGTGGATATCCATGACTCAAAACATATATTTATTTTCAAAGCCATTTTTATCCAGTTATTAAAAAAGAGGCTATTTCCTGTCTTAAATTATTTATTTTCAATATGAAAACTCAATACGTATTATTTAATATTTGTCATCTGATTGATCATCTACCTTATTCTCTGGCTTTGATTCTAAGCTGTATCCTCAAGTCAACCCTCCCCTGCCGTGAATATGCAGAAGAACGTGCCACATTACTCCATATGGGGATGGAGTCTCAGGGCATCCACCTTGAAGGGGTTGTGGACATTTGGTTGTATAAATTTCAATGTGTGTGAAAAAAAGCCAGCCATGACACAATGCTCATAAATTGTGAAGATTGATAATGGCTTCATGCAGGTTCATTATATATTCTCTCTACTTCTATGAATTTTTAAAATTTCCTATTAAAAAAGTTAAATAAAAGTATCAACCATATAACTTCTATTCTTATCTTATACAATTTAATGTGCAGACTTATAGGGCTGTCAGATACTCTAGAAACCATTTAGTCCTTACTCTTTACTTTGCTCAAGAGGAAAATGAGGATATTATGATAAAGGACTTTCGAAAGGTCAGTTGTAACAGAGCTGATGCAAGAAGGCACTCACCATAAAAGAATTATTTTTCTTTGCTTTGGCTATTTTGAAGATGGCACCTTTGGTGTTGCCTTGAATGTGTGAGAAAATAGGTAATTGAGAAAGCATTCTAATCAACATTGCAGCCCTGTGCTTGAACCAGACAAACTGAAGCGGGTATCATGAAAAGTGAGTCCAGAAGTCAACCTTAGCCTCTAAATAGCCAGACAGTTGAGGAAAATACTTTGAAATGTAGTCTTGAATTTTCTTCTAGTTGATTTTGGGATGTTAGATTTAGTTTAAAATAGCAAAAAATCCCTACTCAATATGCCCCCTGCCAGCCTCTCTGAGCTTTTCTGACATTTTCTTCTTCATTCACTTCATTCATGCACATACAGTGCAACTGTCCTGGCTTTTCTGACCTTCCAGTATGTCATGATTGTTCCTACCTCCAAGCCTTTGAACTTGTTATTTCGTCTGCCTGGAACTCTCTTCTATATCTTTACAAGTCTGGGTCCTTCTCATCATATTTATTTTAAATAGACTTTATTTTTTAGTGCAGTTTTAGGTTCACAGCAAAACTGAGTGAAAAGTACAGAGATTTCCCATATATTCCCTGTCCCCCCATTCCCACCGGGTGGTACGTTTATTACAATTGATGAACCTACACTGACATCATAATCACCAGAGTTTATAGTTTACATTAGGGTTCACCTTTGGTGTTATATATTCTATGGGTTTGGAAAAATGTATAATAAATGACATGTATCCTCCATTATGATATCATACAGAATAGCTTTACTGCCCTAAAAATCTTCTGGGCTTTGCCTATTCACTTCTCCCTCCCTTCTAACCCATGCTCATTATTTTTTAAATCTCTATTCATATATTACCTTCTCAGAAAAAGCCTTTTCTCAGCAACCTAGCCAAAATAGCAACCACCCCTCACCTCTTACTCTCTTATTTTCATTATAGTGTTTACTAATACCCGGAATTATCATATCGATTTGGCTATATTTTTTCCCCTACTTCTGTCCATTATAACTCCCCTCCCCATTATAAGGATGGAATATATTGTTCACTGTTCTATCCCTCAGCTCCTAGGATAGTGTCTGACATATGGTAGGTCCTCAATAAATGTTTGCGGAATGCATAGATCTACTGAGTTTCTTTAATGTGTCAGGGACTATACTGGTGATACGAACATGAGTCAGGCACAACCCATTCCCTGAAAGAGTGTATAACTTAGAGGGGAAGACAGTTATATTTATAATATGATCTAATAAGTGCTATGATTAAGCATCATGCTATGAGAATTGAGTGAAGGACTGTCTAACTTAGACTGGGGGAATCAAAGATGCTTTCTCAGAGAAAATAGCACTTAGACTAAGGCTTGAAGAATAAGGAGGACTTGGCCTGGGAGTTAGATGCTATCAGTGTCCCACCCACATCTTCTTGGCATTCACCATTAGGATGTTCCCTGACCCCACCACTTCTTACCTGTCTGAGAGCAGGCTCAGTGCAGGGAGCAGGCTGGAAGTGCTGGAGAGTTAAGTACCTGCTAGGAGCAGTTCACAATGACTAATGGAACAGGTGATAAATACCCCAGATTCCTTGCCCCTTGGAGAAGTGAGCAATCTGAGATGTATTCTACACTGTCTCTCAGAGGTCCCTAGGGGGATTAAGCCTCAGTTGCTCATAATTTGCACTCATGATGGAATTCCTTCTCTTCCCTGTTTCATATCCTGGAGTCCCTACCTGTGCTTCCTGGAGTCACCTCCAAAATAAATTACTTTTCCTCAAATGCTTGTTTCAGGTTTTGATTCTGAAAGAATTTAACTTAGGACAGCTGGCAAAGAAAAAAGAGCCAAGGGCATTCTAGACAAAGGCAAAAGCTTTTATAAAAGCCCAGACTTGGAGAAGGGCCTGAGGTATTTAGAGAATAATGAAAAATTAATTGTGGATTAGTTAGTTGTGAGGTGAGTGGCTGGGAAGAGCAGGAAATGAAACTGGAAAAATATTGGACCAGCTCATTTGCCTCTTGTCTGGATTTTTCTAAGAATGGCGGTGGGAGATTTACCCTAATCTACTCATAGTTCTTCCTATGTGAAGAACACACACACGGATGTGTATGTATGTATGTGTGTGTGTGTATATATATATATATGTATGTATATATGTATAACACAAAATTCATACACACGCACATATATAAAACGTGGGCTTTTATAAGTGCTTGAATCTAGAGTTTTGGAATAGAGCAAAAGTACCTGGCTTATGCTGGGTATTGCACCAATAATCTTATTCTCTTTCAGACTCATCTTTTCATCAAATGCACTAATTAGATAGCAGTAACAGAGGTGAATCGCAGTTTTGTATGTGAAGTTAAAAATGAGAACAAAAATCAGTCAATATAAAATAATTTATACCTTGATCTGGAGTTTTCAAATAAAGACCTGAACAGCCTGTCAAGAATAAAATGGCCTGTGCCTGGGTTTTCCTCCTGCTGCCCAGCAGATCTGACGGGAGGAAACTATCTGTGGCTTCCAAAGTGCTTTTGGTCCCCACGTCCCTGACCTCATGCATTTTCTGAAGGGGAATCTTCAGAGAAACCCATGCTACATTTAACTTTGGGATCTCTCTTGTGGGCTTGTGTCTAACCAGACACAGCCGATCTGAATATTTCCTGCATGCTAAGCAGACCATTGTCAGCCGCTTCCTCTAGGCTAGATTGTTATAAATGCTGTTTATGATCCTGCTATGACAACTGTGAAGGACATGGCAAAGAATTTATCACAGGATTATTCATCCACCAGCAGAATACCTAATAAGATTCTAAATGACCCAAGATGATAATAAGATCTAGCTTGTAGCAATAAGGTATTAATAAACTGCTTTTTTCAATAAGAGAGAGTCCTAGCATCATTACTCTGACATATTTGTTTTGCTTATATTTTGCGAACAAAGTAGGGCTGCTGGATTGAATAGTAAATTTATAAAAACCCCTGATGTATGAAAAATACAACCCACATGAAGTGGAACCCATAGGTTAAAGTCAAGAGCACAGTGTTTGCCTATGACATCCAAGAGCCAGACTCCCAAGCCATCGATTCTAATTGTTCCGTGCCATTTGCCTTTGTATTTAAAAATTATATAAGAATAATATATTGCCCGCTGTTGACCACAAGGCCATAATTCAAATGAAGAAATTTAGTAAAATCATAAACCAAGAAAGTGCAGTGTAGATGAATAATGGATGAAATGAGAACATTGAATTCAAAATGAAATCTGGGATTCTGCTGCATGTTCCTGTTTTGAAAATAAAACTATGTAGTATTAAGTTAATAAAAAATGGATCCTGTTCATTGTCATTCAACTATTCTTAGGGAAGAAAGTGGCAGAGATTCAAGATACTATTATTAGTGAATTTTTGAAGAACAGAGACGGAAAGTGAGGCATAACTCTGGATGCGCTGCCCTGGTTTTACCTGCCTGCCTTATAACTTCTTTCTGTGACAGCACTGTGCAAGGACAAGGCCCAAAAAACTGAAAGTACTTTTACTTCATTTCCAAGAAAGTAGCCTTGTGCTTTGGAAAGTGGTCTCTAGTGGATTAAATTCATCAGAGCAAATGTCGGCATTGAGATCAGCAATGCTCTTTTTTGTTGTTGTTATAAGATATATACAGTAAAATGCACAATTCCTATGTGTATACAGTTTGAAGGGTTTTGACAAATGAATTCTTGTGTATCTATCACTCAAAATAGGTTATGAAACATTTTCATCTCCCCAGAAAGTTCCCCTGGCATTCCATTTCAGTCAGCATCTTCCCATTCTTAAGCCCCTGTGACCATTGTTCTGACTTCTATCTCGTGGATTAGATTTGCTTAATGTCGAACTTCATATAAATTGAAATGTACAATATGGTCTTTTGTGTCTGCCTTTTTTCACTCTACATATTTTTGAGTTTAATTTATTTTGTTGCGAGTATCAATTGTTCATTCCTTTTTGTTGCTGTATGGATATACCACATTGTATTTATCCATTCTCTTGTTGATGGACACTTGGTAGTTCCCAGTTTGGGGCTATTATGAGTAAAACTGCTTTGGTTAGCTCAAAATGGATCATGACCCAGATATGAAAGCTAAAACTATAAAACCTCTAGAAGAAAATAAATACAATCTTCACAACCCTAGGGATGGGCAAAAATTTCCTAGATAAGATACCAAAAGCATGAACTGTAAAGTGAACAACCAATAAGTAGGACTTTGTCAAAATTTAAAACTTCTGCTCATCATATACAAATATTTTTTGTGGCCTGACATTTTCATTTATTTTAAGTAAGTACCTAGGAGTAGGTTTAATAGGTCATAGGATAGATGCAGGTTTTATTATATAAGAAACTGCCAAATGGTTCTCCAATTTGTTCCATTTTACACTGCCAACAATGTGGAATAGAGTTCCAAATATTCTGTGCCCTTAACAACAGTCAGTATTGTACTTTTCTTTTTATTTTAGCCATTCTGATGGGTTTGAAATAGCAGTTAACTGTGGTTTTCACTATCGACAATGTTTTTAAACTTAAAAATGATCAAATAGGTAGATTGGCAACGGATTCAATTTGCTTGGAATCACAATTTGCTTAGAATCACAATTCGCCACATTCCTTTTTACATAAAGCCCACACATTAAACATTTAAAGCAGGATATTTTGATCGGTGCATTTAAGACTGCGAGATCATCTTCAAATTGCCTTTGGTGACATTCCTCCCATGTTTGTCTCCAACTCCAGCTCCTTTGTGCATTGATTAGTCATAACTCATGAAAAAGATTTAATATTGTTAAGTATTCCAAACCTGACTGGTCTAAAGATACACAATTAAAATGGCCTAAAGTCTAGGTGAAATTACTCAGGTTACACAGAGTATTATTTCATGTCTAGCCTGTGATATGCAGGGATTCTAAAACCGCTTTTCTGTTAAACAAGTAGACTGTGCAAAGCCTGTACTGGGGCACTGGGTTCAGATGAAAGCCAAGTGAAAACCACGTGCTGGACCTTTTCAACAAACTCAATTCTGGACCCTCATTAAAGTAAGATGTGGTGAAATTGCTGCCTGCTACCTACAGGGTACGGCGTTACTATAAGAGAGTCTTTTGGCAAATAACATAGGGACTTTAACTCCTTTTAAACATGGATTCATATACTTTCTACTTACCCTGTGGTACATACTTATATATGGGATGAGGCCTATTGAATTTTAACCAAAATGTCTATCTCCCTTCGTTTCTTTCAATTCAGGGCCACATGAAAATGGCATTCTGTTCCATTATGGATACCTTTAGTGTCCTTTAGGATTGAACTTCACATTACTGATCATCAAAGAGCTGCTTTTGCATGATATACTAGAAAGGTCAAGAAGCCTCCAAGTATCTGATGGTTACAGTGCCCCCTTCCGAAAAAAGTGTCCGAAGCCTGTTCCCTGAATATAAATTGTCCTCTCTGTGTGGTGTGACCTTGCAGCCCTGGCTACAGCCAGTGGTCTGGAAATTGCTACCTGTCACAAAGGCACATAGCCATGGGCTGAGCATGATGAAAATGATGATGATAATGATGACAGTAACAACAGACATTAATCTAACTCTTATCATCATCAACTGTAGTTTAATGTTTTTTGTTAGGAAAATGACCTGTAAGACATAAAACTTTTTGGGTTGCTGTGCTCTACCTGTAGGGGGAGCATCATTGCTATTGTCTAGTATCCATCAAATGTGAATTCTGTTTAGTTTCTTAATTTTTTCAGGTGTATTTTTTTCCCATTTAGAATGAATGTAAATGATCCTCTTGTTAGTACAGTAATTTTATAATTTAAGAAATGGTTCTGGTGTCTCATAAATGCTGCAAAAGAAATACAGTGAGATAATACAATTTTTTCTCTTTTCAATTCATTATTTTATGTCTTCATTAATTATTCTACCTATTATAGTTTTGCTTGTTGAAAAAGTGTCTACTATCAGTAATATATTATTATTTTGTACTTTTTATGCTCTGTACTTGTTTTTAGTATTTAAGTCGTCTACCCATTAAATGAGAGGGGTTATGTATGATTACTTTTGGTGGGAGGAGAAATGCATCTCATATGCTAGGGAACATGGCAGCAGACACGTACCCTGACCTCAAAGATCTTTCATTTTAGTTGTGGAGATGAAATGTATACACTAAGACTTATCAGATCTAAAACAGGAGTGTTTAAAAAATCTCCTAGCATGGAGAATTTATCAATTTCTTCTTATAATTTGGTTAATGTTTTTCTTCATATAGTTTGAGGAAATGTTGTTTATTCATTCAATTTCATGATTGTTATGTTTTCTTACATGATTGGTCATTTTATTTCTCATAATCTAATGACCCTTCTTAACTCCTTGTAAAGTTATTTCCCCCTTAAATTATTTTTCTCTGATATTAGTATTTTTTCACTTTCTTTGAGTTAGTAGTCAACTGGCATATCTTTTTTTATACCTTACCTTTCAACTTTTATGTCATTATATTTCATGCATGTCTTTTTTAAACAGCATATAACTGAATTTAATTGATCAGTTTAATTCATTTAAATTTTGTGATTTAA